>NC_083718.1:98455236-98758266 GCF_028564815.1 Eubalaena glacialis
CACAGGCTGCAGGTTCGTAGTTCCCGTTGTTTTTGGTATCTGTCCCCAGTGGCTAAGGTTGGTTCAGTGGGTTGTGTAGGTTTCCTGGTGGAGGGAACTAGTGCCTGTGTTCTGGTGGATGAGGCTGGATGTTGTCTTTCTGGTGGGTTCGTCCACGTCTGGTGGTGTGTTTTGGGGTGTCTGTGGCCTTATTATGATTTTAGGCAGCCTCTCTGTTAATGGATGGGGCTGTGTTCCTCTCTTGCTAGTTGTTTGGCATAGGGTGTCCAGCACTGTAGCTTGCTGGTCGTTGAGTGAAGCTGGGTCTTGATGTTGAGATGGAGATCTGTGAGAGATTTTCGCCGTTTGGTATTACGTGGAGCTGGGAGGTCTCTTGTGGACCAGTGTCCTGAAGTTGGCTCTCCCACCTCAGAGGCACAGCCCTGATGCCTGGCTGGAGCACCAAGAGCCTTTCATCCACACGGCTCAGAATAAAAGGGAGAAAAAATGGAAAGAAAGAAAAAAAGAGGATAAAATAAAATAAAATAAAGCAATTATAATAAAAAATAAGAAAAAAAATTATTAAGAGTAAATTTATTAAGAAAAAAAAATTTTTTTTAATTTTTAAAAATAGATTTATTAATTTTTTATACTAAAAATAAGAAAAAAATTATTTAGAAAAAATTTTTTTAATTTTTTAAAATAAAAAATATGAAAAAACTTATTAAAAATTTTTTTAAAAATAGAAAATAAGGAAAAAATTATTAAGAAAACATTTATTAGGGAAAAAAAATTTTTTTAAGCCAAAAAAAAAAAACAAAAAAAAAACAAAAAACGGACGGACCTAACCCTAGGACTAACGGTGAGAGCAAAGCTATACAGACAAAATCTCACCCAGAAGCATACACATCTACACTCACAAAAAAAAGGAAAAGGGGAAAAGTTAATATATCCTGCTCCCAAAGTCCATCTCCTAAATTTGGGATGATTCGTTGTCTATTCAGGTATTCAACAGATGCAGGCACATCAAGTTGTTTGTGGAGCTTTAATCCGCTGCTTCTGAGGCTGCTGGGAGAGATTTCCCTTTCTCTTCTTTGTTCGTACAGCTCCCGGGGTTCAGCTTTGGATTTGGACCCGCCTCTGCATGTAGGTCCCCTGAGGGCGTCTGTTCCCCGCCCAGACAGAACGGGGTTAAAGGAGCAGCTGATTCGGGGGCTCTGGCTCAGTCAGGCCGGGGGGAGGGAGCGGTACGGAGGAGGTGGGGCGAGCCTGCGGCGGCAGAAGCCGGCGTGACGTTGCAGCAGCCCGAGGCGCGCCGTGCGCTCTCCCGGGGAAGTTGTCGCCGGATTACAGGAGCCTGGCCGTGGCGGGCTGCACAGGCTCCCGGGAGGGGCGGTGTGGAGAATGACCTGTGCTCGCCCACAGGCTGTTTGGTGGCGGCAGCAGCAGCCTTAGCGTCTCATGCCCGTCTCTGGAGTTCGTTTAAGTGGCGCTCTGAATCCCCTCTCCTTGCACGCCGCGAAACAAAGAGGCAAGAAAAAGTCTCTTGCCTCTTCGGCAGCTGCAGACTTTTTCTCGTGCACCCTCCCGGCTAGTTGTGGTGCGCTAGACCCTTCAGGCTGTGTTCACGCAGCCAACCCCAGTCCTCTCCCTGGGATCCGACCGAAGCCCGCGCCTCAGCTCCCAGCCCCCGCCCGCCCCGGCGGGTGAGCAGACAAGCCTCTCGGGCTGGTGAGTGCTGCTCGGCGCCGAGCCTCTGTGCGGGAATCTCTCCGTTTTTCCCTCTGCGTCCCTGTTGCTGTGGGATCCGCGCTGATAGCCGCGGCTCGCGCCCGTCTCTGGAGCTCGTTTAGGCGGCGCTCTGAATCCCCTCTCCTTGCGCGCCGCGAAACAAAGAGGCAAGAAAAATTCTCTTGCCTCTTTGGCAGCTGCAGTCTTTTTCCCGGACTCCCTCCCGGCTAGCACCGAAGCCCGAGCCCCAGCTCCCAGGCCCCGCCCGCCCCGGCGGCTGAGCAGACAAGCCTCTCGGGCTGGTGAGTGCTGGTCGGCACCGCTCCTCTGTGCGGGAATCTCCGCTTTGCCCTCCGCACCAATGTGGGTGCGCTCTCCTCCGTGGCTCCGAAGCTTCCCCCCTCTGCTACCCACAGTCTCTGCCCACGAAGGGGCTTCCTAGTGTGTGGAAACCTTTCCTCCTTCACAGCTCCCTCCCACTGGTGCAGGTCCCGTCCCTATTCTTTTGTCTCTGTTATTTCTTTTTTCTTTTGCCCTACCCAAGTACGTGGGGATTTTCTTGCCTTTTGGGAGGTCTGACGTCTTCTGCCAGCGTTCAGTGGGTGTTCTGTAGGAGCAGTTCCACGTGTAGATGTATTTCTCATGTATCTGTGGGGAGGAAGGTGATCTCCGTGTCTTACTCTTCCGCCATCTTGCCCCTCCCTTCCTATGGCTACTTTTTGTGTCCCAGACAAGGTGAGGGCCTCAGAGCTGGGCTGGGATGTCCCTCTTCAGTGCTTATTTAAGCCCCAACCCAAACCTTGAGAAAAGTAATGGTGAACGGTGACACCTGTCAAATACGAGTTTCTGGAGTCAGACCACACCTTGAAGTGGGGGAGGGAGAGGATTTCCCCCAAGGGGATATTTGTTCCCCATTTGTTCCACTAATGGTCAGAGGACTGGAAGAGAAGGATGGGGGAGGGATGGAGTGGGGAGTGAGGCAATTTGACCTGGAATCCCAGGTGCGGGGAGCCATGCTGATAGAGGCTGAATTTGCATCTCCTGTTTAAAGTCTTCTGAGAGTTAACATGGGACTCTCAGTAAGGTTTGTGCCTGTGGCTGCTACCCGTAAACCCTCCTAGAGACACACTAGCTTCTTTGGCTTAGCTGCCTGAGGTTGAGAGATTAGTTTCCTCATCTGTTCAGTGGGAATAATAACAGTACCTACCTCACTGGGTTGCCGTGAGGATGAAATGAAGCAGTTGGAGCTGCCTGGCACACAGTGTTAGCTGTGAAGATGATGGTGATGATAGCAATGATGATAATTCCTTCCATTATTCTCACACCTGGAGGAAGGTCTTGTTAACTGCTTTCCACCTGCTTTCAGTTCCAGGTTCTGAAGTGGAAACACAGGGGTATGAAGGATGTCACCACAGGAGACAGCTGTGCCCGGCTCGAGGCCATCACACTGGAGTCAGAGCAGGGGAACAGGGGACACACATAGAGCAGTGCTCTGGGCAACTAGCAGAAAGAGAATATATATGAGCTGGCACTTGGGTCAAAGAGGCTCCTGCCATTCACAAATCAGTGTAAAAATGAAACGTTATCTCAACATAGATTGGGAACATACAGGTTACAATATCCCAAGTAGTTCTCCACAGCAAAAGAAACAATCAATAAAATGAAAATGCAACCCACAGAATGGGAGAAAACATTTCTAAACCATATATCCGATAAGAGGGTAACATCCAAAACATATAGGGAACTCATACAACTCAATAGCAAAACCCCCAAAAACCTGATTAAAAACTGGGTAAAGGACCCAAATAGACATTTTTTCCAAAGACGATATACAAATGACTAACAGGTGCATGAGAAGGTGCTCAACATCACTAATCACTAATCAGGGAAATACGTATTAACACCACAATGAAATATCACCTCACACCTGTTAAAATGGTTATCAAAAAGATAAGATATAGCAAATGCTGGTGAGGATATAGAGAAAAGGGAACACTTGTGCACTGTTGGTGGGAATGTAAATTGGTATAGCTGCTATGGAAAACAATATGGAGGCTCCTCAAAAACTTTAAAATAGAACTAGCATATGATCCAGCAATCCCACTTCTGGGTATTTATCTGAAGGAAATGAGATCACTACCTCAAGGAGATACCTATGCTCCCATGTTGATTGTAGCATTATGCACAACAATCAAGACATGGAAACAACCTAAGTGTCGACAGATGACTAGATAAAGAAAATATGGTGTATATATATATATATATATATATATATACACACACACACACACACACACGGGAATAATATTCAGCCTTGAAAAATTAAGGAAAAGGAAATCCTGCCATTTGTGACAACATGGACGGACCTTGACCATTATGCTAATTGAAATAAGTCAGACAAAGAAAGACAAATACTGTATGATCTCACTTATATGTGGAATCTAAAAACACCAAACTCAGAGAAACAGAATAGATCGGTGGTTGCCAGGAGCTTGGAGGTGGAGAAAGTGAGGATATGTTGGTCGAAGGGTACAAACTTATAGCTGTACGAGGAACAAATTCCCGGGACCTAATGTACAGCATGGGGACCATACTAAACAATATTGCATCGTGCGCTCGAAAGTTGCGAAGTGAGTAGATCTTAGATGTTCTCACCACACACTGCGTGGAAATGGTAACTATGTGAGGGGATGGATTTGTTAACTAACCTTGCTTTGGTAATCATTTCACAACATATACATACATCAAATCATCACATTGTATGCCTTAAACTTATTCAATGGTATGTGTCAATTATATCTACTTCAATAAAGCTGGGGGAAAAAATCCCAAGTAAGCCTCCTGAGCACATTAGTTCTTTTCACAGAATCAGCACAGTAACTCTAAATACATCCTTTCATCTCTTTGTCATATAATCCCAAGTTAAGGAAACCTGGCAAGATAGAAGAGCAGTTTGTTAATCAAGGCCCGCATCAGAATCACCGGTGGACAGAGTCTGTGAATGCACATCCCTCAACTCTCCCCCAGACCTGCTGAATTCGAATCTGGGGAGGGTGGTGGTACAGGGCACTTGCATATATTTATTCCAGACTCACAAGTGCTGCTGATGGGCAGCGAGGGTTGAGAGCCCCAGACTGGAGAGAACATCCCCAGGCTGGGCAGGGCAATGCTCAAAGCCCTCCAGGCTCCAGAACCAGAGAATGAGCGGTTCTGGGGCTGAGGCGGGAGGGGAAATGGTGAGAAGTGGGTAGAGGGAGAGGAGGGACGACGCAGAGAGGTGGGGAGCAGAAGAGCCCCCAAAGTGAGGTGGAGACCCAGCCACACCGGTGGCTACTCTCTTGCTAGCTTATCCTTGATTTCTTTCCAAGTTAGTTTCTTCTCTAACAGATGACCCCTTGTAATAGGGAAGAAACTTTGCTATTACAAGTTAATCACTAAAGGGATGTCACCTGCAAGCTTAAATTATACATAATGGCCCATCTCTGGGAACCCTGCCTCCCAGGTAATGAGCATTAAGCTAAAATACCTTTGTTTAGCTCGCAGGAAACATACTGACCAGGCCCACCTGTGAATGACTGCAGGGAGGAAGAAACTAACACATCCCCTCCAGCTGACCGGAACCAGGACTTTACTCCTCAACCTTTTAGCATAAAAGAAGGCTGAATTCTAACTCAGGCAAGATGGTTCTTCGAGACTATCTTCTTGGTCTGCCAGCTTTCCGAATAAAGTCGCTATTCCTTGCCCAACAACTCGTCTCTCGATTCATTGGCCTGTCGTGCGGTGAGCAGTACAAGCTTGGATTCGATAACACCCTCACAGGCTGCCCAGAAGGAAGGGCAGGTTCAGACACCATCACACCCATTTCTCACATCCTCACTGAACGTGCAGAACACGCTTGGACAGTCCAGAAGGATTTCCAACTGGGTGCAAATCCACCAGCCTTCAACCCTGGAGATCTAATTCCCTGCAACACCCTTGTCGTCAGGAAAAACTAGAGTTTGCAAACTTGTAAACCAGACCTTCTATTGAAATATAGGACAGTTGTATTCTGTGAGAATGGGAAATGAAGGGTAGGTGAAGCTAAGTGCCCCAAAGGTAACTCTCCTGAGGTTACAAATATCTACAGATAGCCAAGGTAGGAAAAGCTCCAAGTAAGCAGGTCACAAGAAGGAAAAGAAACTGGTCAGACGTTCTGTGAAAACAGGCAGTGGGGAGACTGGAAATCCAGAGGCTTGCAGACAGCTTCTCACCGTGGCCTGGGTTCCAGTCCTGACTTGGCCCTTTAACAGCTGGGGAATCTTGGGCAAGTTACTTAATCTCTCTGCATACTCGAATTTCCTCTGGCAAACCTCACAGGGTTTGTTCATTCACCGAATTTGTGGCAGGTATCAACTATGTGGCAGGAACTCTTGTGAAATTCAACAGTGAACAAAATAGACAAAGTTCAGATTTCACAAAAGCCATTCATGGGGGGTGGCTTGGGAAACTGAATCTCCTAACATGTGAAAAGCACTTTGATCAGCGCCTTGCATCTGGCAAATGTTCTGTGAGTATGTGTCATCCTCAGGCCGGGCCTGGCTCACTGCCTGTGGGGTCTGCAGCCACTCTCCTAAGACTGGGGCCTGAGTTCTCATCTAAGGTCCCTCAAAGCTCTGTCGTTCTCTGAGGTTTGATCCCATGTTTGGCTGCGGGCCTTTTACCTAATTCCTCAGAACAATGCTGCCTCTGCCTCACCCAGCCCAGATGGAGGGCCCAGCTCTTCGAACCAGCAGAAGTTGGAAATGGCCTTTCTCCTACTTTTGTCTGAGGGTGCAGGTCCCTAGCACCACGTGGCAACGCCTCTCCCCTGTACCCTGAAACACCCCTCTCCCTGACCTCTGCTCCTGGATGTCTTGGGGAACAATAACTTCTTGGCAGCCAAAGATGTTTAGAAAAAAGCTGTCTTCCTCTGTAAAGGAGAGGTCTGTTTGCATTGGCTAATAATCCCAGCCAATATTTCTGAGTGCCAATCACATCTACCACATATACTTTCTCACTGAAGTCTCAAAACATCTTTTTAAATTACATATTTCTCCCCCCTTTTTATAGATGGGGAAACTAAGGCTCAGAGAAATTAAGTAACTTGCCCAAGGACACACAGCTAGTAAGTCACTGAAATGTTTTTGATTCAGTCCAGCCAACCCCAAGGCCCATTGCTACCCAGGACACCGCACTGCCTGAAAAGCCTGCAGAGTGAAACCACAGGACCGGAAGATCTGACAACAATCCAAGACTGTTTCCAAACACTGTGGGAGCTGATACTAGACAAACTTGGCAGTAAGCAAAGGACCCTCACTCACCAAGCACAGTGGGTGTTTCTTAGAACGCTTTGTGTCCCTTGTATTCCTTATCGGCAAGAAACGCAACTTCACAAGGCCAGAATATTTCAGTGTAAGTAGATCTTATAAACACTTGAAGTGGTCTCAGCAAGGTAACTGATACACCCGAGAGAGACCATAAGCCAGAAAGAATGTGCTGGAAAGATTCAAAGCAGTGGATTGGGGCGCAAAAACCTCATTGGGCTGCAGAAGACCCGTTGTATCAAACCTTTGGGCTTTTGCATACCATGATAAGATTAGTGAAGTAAACTTCTAAGTACAAAGAAAGTGTCAGAGGAAGGCTGGGACCAGGTGGAGGGAGGTGTAAACAAAGAATAGAGAGCATTGCTCATCACCCAGTTCTGCAAGGATTGACCCTCTGCAGTTGCTGACTGATGGTGCATTCTGTGCTCCAGACAGAGGAAATGACTATAATAACAGGATGCCCTGTGCTTTGGACAAGCAGACCTCTTAGATGTATATCTCAAGAAGAATTTTAATGACCCCATATTCTTGCACCTTTCCATACATAGGAAAACACTTAAATCATTAACTTGAGATATCTGTCCTTTGTGACTAGCAGTAATCTTTTGCCAAGATGTATGCTTGACTGCACATATTCCCCAGCTAAAAATCACATATAAACTGGCTTCTCCCTCTACCTCTTTGGATTAGTTTACTCCAAGCTACTGAGCGACTGTCTTCTGGGCTATAGTCCTCAGCAAGACGCTGAATAAAACTTAAACTCACAGCTCTTACACTGTGCATCTTTCTTTTGGTTAACAGTTTTGGTGACCACAAAGGGACCCAGAGCAAACTTCTCTCCTTCACCTGAACTCTACAAGGATCCAGAGCCTTGGTACCAGCAAAGTCTCCTTGTGCCCATCCACCTCATCAGCAAGTCCAGTCAACTGGGTAAGTCTCTCCTGGCTTCAGATCTCACATCTTGGTTGATGATCCTGAGTTTTATTTGATGGTTGGTAAACTCCTTGCTATGAGGAGGTTTCTCTGAACTTAAGGCAGTTCAGGAAGAGGTACCTGGATTCTCAGTTGAAAGACAGTCGGAAAGTTGCTCAGTTGAAAGACACTGAGAGGGTTTGGACTGGGTGACTAGGTAGGGGCCTGGCCTGGTGTTTTTCTTTAATTAGCTACTTTAACAGAGTTTGTTGGAATAAAAGTGAAGATATCATATAAGAGCTTTCAGCTCCGAAGATAAGGGACAGAGCTCCTACTGGCCGGGTACGGCCTTCTAAGGCAACTGAGAAATTTACAGGAGTGGTGGAGGTGAGTCCACATACTGTGCAGTGGTCCCATAAAGAAAACCACTCAGTAATTTAAAAACTGCTTGTCTAAAGTGAGAGAGTGGCATGGACATATATACACTACCAAACGTAAAATAGATAGCTAGTGGGAAGCAGCCGCATAGCACAGGGAGATCAGCTCGGTGCTTGGTGACCACCTAGAGGGGTGGGATAGGGAGGGTGGGAGGGAGGGAGACGCAAGAGGGAAGAGATATGGGAACATATGTATATGTATAACTGATTCACTTTATTATAAAGCAGAAACTAACACACCATTGTAAAGCAATTACACGCCAATAAAGATGTTGAAAAATAAATAAATAAATAAATAAATAAATAAAAACTGCTTGTCTGAGAGACACAGAGATAAGGATTGGCCATCCAGTGCTCTGAGAGCCACGGTGGTTTTAGACTGCTGCAGTGAGAAGCCAGACACGTAAAAGAGCTGAAACGACTCTCGGATGACACCTAGAGGAGTTCAGCTCACAAACAGCACACCAGCCTGCCACACAATTTTCAACAGTAATTTTATCCTGACAAACCAACACTGAAATGGGAAACAAAGGCTTCAACTAAAAAGAAAAAGGGGCGCCAGATTGTCAAACCCCGCCTAACACCTCAGCCAGGTTTATGTATGTACAGAGCTTATAATACTTAGAAGTACTTACTTAAATGGGAACTAAAGGAGATCTCGCCCTGAAATGGTCAAGATGGGGCTCCAAACTGTTTGTGTGTGTATGCAGCTAGAGAAAGCCAGCTTGAAAAAACGTCTTTTCAAAGTTCTGACCCTAAGGGAACAAAAGTCCCTCTGGGGGAAATTACATTTATCTCCCTGTTCCTTTGAGATGTGAATGTTTCCCCAGGTTTTCTCAGGACGCTCTTATCTAGACCATCTCCAGTTCCTGAGACTGAGAGGGAAAATAGGCCTTTTTAAACTCAGGCAAGTAGGCTTAATTTATTCCAACTGTTATTTATAAACTAGTGAGTTTTGTATTATACCTGTTTCGTAAACCGTAAAATGAAAGCTATGCGATCTCTGTGTCTATCTATTATGTCTGTGTATAGATATGATATGTCTCTAACTCTGGAGAGTATTGCCAAAATTAATTTGTAAAGCAGCTCTATTTAACTGGCTTAAAAGTAAATGCTTATGAATTAATTTTTTTTTTTTTTTTTTGGCCACACCATGTGGCTCGTGGAACTTCCCTGACCAAGGATCAAACCCATGTCCCCTGCCGTGGAAGTGTGGAGTCTTAACCACTGGACTACCAGGGAAGTCAGAATTAAATATTTCTAAATGTAATAGAAACTAACCCAAATTCTTTTACGATCACATGACCTAGGATTAATTCTTAGTAAATAAAAACAAGTTTGTTGGTTGGTTTAGTTAAATAGGCCTATCTGTCGAGTTATCAACATTAAATGTAAAACTTTTATTCTACCTAGGTTTACCAAAAGTGAAATAAGTTCATGTTATCTCTTTAACAAAATTTGTCAGCAAGAAAACTAAGTTGGTATGAGAATTTTTTCATAAGTAAATTAAATGTAAATGAGATAAGAGCTTTTAGGCAAACTTTCAAGAATAATTATGTTTATGGTTATGTCTACTTAAAAAGAGTTTCTCCAAGATCACTGAAGAAATCAAAGAGGAAATCAAAAAATACCTAGAGACAAATGACAATGAAAACACAACGATCCAAAACCTACGGGATGCAGCAAAAGCAGTTCGAAGAGGGAAGTTTATAGCTATACAAGCCTACCTAAAGAAACAAGAAAAATCTCAGATAAACAATCTAACCTTACACCGAAAGCAACTAGAGAAAGAAGAACAAACAAAACCCAAAGTTAGCAGAAGGAAAGAAATCATAAAGATCAGAGCAGAAATAAATGAAATAGAAACAAAGAAAACAATAGCAAAGATCAATAAAACTAAAAGCTGGTTCTTTGAGAAGGTAAACAAAATTGATAAGCCATTAGCCAGACTCATCAAGCAAAAGAGGGAGAGGACTCAAATCAATAAAATCAGAAATGAAAAAGGAGAAGTTACAACAGACACCGCAGAAATACAAAGCATCCTAAGAGACTACTACAAGCAACTCTATGCCAATAAAATGGACAACCTGGAAGAAATGGACAAATTCTTTGAAAGGTATAACCTTCCAAGACTGAACCAGGAAGAAATAGAAAATATGAACAGACCAATCACAGGTAATAAAATTGAAACTGTGATTAAAAATCTTCCAACAAACAAAAGTCCAGGACCAGATGGCTTCACAGGTGAATTCTATCAAACATTTAGAGAAGAGCTAACACCCATCCTTCTCAAACTCTTCCAAAAAATTGCAGAGGAAGGAACACTCCCAAACTCATTCTATGAGGCCACCATCACCCTGATACCAAAACCAGACAAAGATACTACAAAAAAAGAAAATTAAAGACCAATATCACTGATGAATATAGATGCAAAAATCCTCAACAAAATACTAGCAAACAGAATCCAACAACACATTAAAAAGATCATACACCACGATCAAGTGGGATTTATCCCAGGGATGCAAGGATTCTTCAATATATGCAAATCAATCAATGTGATACACCATATTAACAAATTGAAGAATAAAAACCATATGATCATCTCAATAGATGCAGAAAAAGCTTTTGACAAAATTCAACACCCATTTATGATAAAAACTGTCCAGAAAGTGGGCATAGAGGGAACCTACCTCAACATAATAAAGGCCATATATGACAAACCCACAGCAAACATCATTCTCAACAGTGAAAAACTGAAAGCATTTCCTCTAAGATCAGGAATGAGACAAGGATGTCCACTCTCACCACTATTATTCAACATAGTTTTGGAAGTCCTAGCCACAGCAATCAGAGAAGAAAAAGAAATAAAAGGAATACAAATTGGAAAAGAAGAAGTAAAACTGTCACTGTTTGCAGATGACATGATACTATACATAGAGAATCCTAAAACTGCCACAGGAAACTACTAGAGCTAATTAATGAATTTAGTAAAGTTGCAGGATACAAAATTAATGCACAGAAATCTCTTGCATTCCTATACACTAATGATGAAAAATCTGAAAGAGAAATTATGGAAACACTCCCGTTTACCATTGCAACAAAAAGAATAAAATACCTAGGAATAAACCTACCTAGGGAGACAAAAGACCTGTATGCAGAAAACTATAAGACACTGATGAAAAAAATTAAAGATGATACCAACAGATGGAGAGATATACCATGTTCTTGGATTGGAAGAATCAATATTGTGAAAATGACTATACTACCCAAAGCAATCTACAGATTCAATGCAATCCCTATCAAATTACCAATGGCATTTTTTTACGGAACTAGAACAAATCATCTTAAAATTTGTATGGAGACACAAAAGACCCCGAATAGCCAAAGCAGTCTTGAGGGAAAAAAACAGAGCTGGAGGAATCAGGATCCCTGACTTCAGACTATACTACAAAGCTACAGTAATCAAGACAATATGGTACTGGCACAAAAACAGAAACATAGATCAATGGAACAAGATAGAAAGCCCAGAGATAAACCCACAGACCTATGGTCAACTAATCTATGACAAAGGAGGCAAAGATATACAATGGAAAAAAGACAGTCTCTTCAATAAGTGGTGCTGGGAAAACTGGACAGCTACATGTAAAAGAATGAAATTAGAATACTCCCTAACATCATACACAAAAATAAACTCAAAATGGATTAGAGACCTAAATGTAAGACTGGACACTATAAAACTCTTAGAGGAAAACATAGGAAGAACACTCTTTGACATAAATCACAGCAAGATCTTTTTTGATCCACCTCCTAGAGTAATGGAAATAAAAACAAAAATAAACAAATGGGACCTAATGAAACTTCAAAGCTTTTGCACAGCAAAGGAAACCATAAACAAGACGAAAAGACAACCCTCAGAATGGGAGAAAATATTTGCAAACGAATCAACGGACAAAGGATTAATCTCCAAAATATATAAACAGCTCATTCAGCTCAATATTAAAGAAACAAACAACCCAGTACAAAAATGGGCAGAAGACCTAAATAGACATTTCTCCAAAGAAGACATACAGACGGCCATGAAGCACATGAAAAGATGCTCAACATCACTAATTATTAGAGAAATGCAAATCAAAACTACAATGCGGTATCACCTCACACCAGTTAGAATGGGCATCATCAGAAAATCTACAAACAACAAATGCTGGAGAGGGTTTGGCGAAAAGGGAACCCTCTTGCACTGTTGGTGGGAATGTAAATTGATACAGCCACTATGGAGAACAATATGGAGGTTCCTTAAAAAACTAAAAATAGAATTAGCATATGACCCAGCAATCCCACTACTGGGCATATACCCAGAGAAAACCGTAATCCAAAAAGACACATGCACCCCAATGTTCATTGCAGCACTATTTACAATAGCCAGGTCATGGAAGCAACCTAAATGCCCATCGACAGATGAATGGATAAAGAAGTTGTGGTACATATATACAATGGAATATTACTCAGCCATAAAAAGGAATGAAATTGAGTCATTTGTTGAGATGTGGATGGATCTAGAGACTGTCATACAAAGTGAAGTAAGTCAGAAAGAGAAAAACAAATATCGTATATTAACGCATGTATGTGGAACCTAGAAAAATGGTACAGATGAACCGGGTTGCAGGGCAGAAGTTGAGACACAGATGTAGAGAACAAACGTATGGACACCAAGGGGGGAAAACTGTGGTGGGGTGGGGATGGTGGTGTGCTGAATTGGGCGATTGGGATTGACATGTACACAGTGATGTGTATAAAATTGATGACTGATTTAAAAAATAAAAAAATAAAATAAGGGCTTCCCTGGTGGCGCAGTGGTTGAGAATCTGCCTGCCAATGCAGGGAACACGGGTTCGAGTCCTGTTCTGGGAAGATCCCACATGCCGCGGAGCGGCTGGGTCCGTGAGCCACAATTACTGAGCCTGCGCGTTTGGAGCCTGTGCTCCGCAACAAGAGAGCCGCGATAGTGAGAGGCCCGCGCACCGCGATGAAGAGTGGCCCCTGCTTGCCGCAGCTAGAGGAAGCCCTCGCACAGAAACGAAGACCCAACACAGCCATAAATAAATTAATTAATTAATTAAAAAAATAAATAAATAAATAAATAAAATAAAATAAAATAAAAAATTTAAAAAAAGAGTTTCTCCAGATCTTTTTAGTAACTTGAAACTTTAGAGTTTTGCTACATTAAATTATGGGAATTCATTGAATGTCTAGATTATTTCCAAAATAAGATAAAATACTTATGCATTAATTGCTAAGCAAGTCTAAGTTTACCTACTTTTGTCTTCTTACTAGAGGAAAAAAAAGAAAGATGTTTGGGTTTATCGGACACACATCTTGTACCACATTGAAGAAATAAATTATGCTGTGAGGAAATGTGTGTTGCTAGAGGCTGTGGAATGTGTTCATAAGTTTGCCAATCTACAGACTGCTAATGTGAAAGTCAGTTTATAATTGCTTCTTAGTTTTCACTAGAAATTAAGTTTTTTAAAGGTTAAGAATTCTAATTAATATGTGTGATTAAAACTACTAAAATTAATAAGGAGAAACATCTTGGTACGCAAGGAAAGAAAGGTATAAAGAATGGAAATGCGTTTTGTTAAGGGGAAAATAGTAATTTTGTCCTAAAGAAAGGTTAAGAGAGAAAGGGAAAACATAGAACAAAATCTGAAGATAACAAAGAAAGTTGTAAAAGGTTTGTGGAAGAAACCCTGAGAAAAGAGTTTTGTGCATGGTCAGGACTGGCTAAGGTTAGACTGGATTTAATTGAATGAATGAATTTTAATATTAAAAGTAAGATGGTACAAAACTAGAAATTGGTTTTCTCTCTATTAAGAGGACAAAGTTTTCTTGGAATATCAATCTGCTTTTGAGAACAGATTGTAAAATTTCTTCATCTTTTAAGTAATCTGTTGAAACTTTGTGTATTTGCCTTTGAAATCTCTATTGTCACTTTGGTTAAGTGAATAAGCATTGTTTCACAGTGACCTATGACTCTATTTGGCCAAGTGTTTTAAAATCTTTTGATATCTTTGACAAACTTTCCAAAATCAAATTCTAAATGAAGTCCTTTTGACTCCTAGCTAACTTTGGAACATTTCAGAGGGGCTCTGAAAATCTCAGAGAAAGATATTAAACTAATTAAGCTTATTTGGTGTATTAAATTACATGAGAAGCATTGTCAAATGAGTGATAATAAACCTTCTTAGGTTATATTGTATGGATAAGTGTTATTAATATAAATGCTCTAGAAATTATATATAAATTTGCATATGCCCTGGTATAATGTTATCAGTCACAATTCTAGTTATTATCTTGAAATGTTGTATGTCACAGAAATAACCAAATTTCTTTGTCAATTGCATCGTGATCAGATCTTTAACCATGCCATTTTAAGTCTTGTCATTTACAGACAGTTATTGTTTTACTCTGATGCTTTTACAAAAGGCCTTATCTTCAAGACAAGTCATAGAAAGAATTTTTTGACAAGTAGAGGTTTCTGATAACTTTTAGATCATACCACTGAACTAGGTTAGAAATTATAGAACTACAGTGGAGAAACTGATGGCTTCCTAAAACTGTTAACAGAAGATCAAGATCAACAAGAATTAGTTACATAGGGCTGAAGGTTTCCTTATGTTGGAAACTGTCAAATCATACTAAGGATAATCAGCCTAATAACAGTAGGAAAGTGGGCTGGGTGCCTTGTGAACAATACAATATATCATTACCCTTAAAGATAGCAGTTGGTACAGAATGGACTGAGTCAGGTAACCGGGGATAAACTGGGCTGCACCTAATGGGAGTTCTTGACTTAAATTTTTACTTGTTATTAGCTATATTGTATTCAGCTTATTTACAAGATTGTTGTTTCTTGTATTTCCCAATGAGTAAGTGAGCCTCCGACAAAGATAATGATGACTAAGTGACTTGAAATGATTGACCAAATATATAGTGCCATGTAAGATTAAAATGATTGTAATAGTGTAACTCTTGGTATAGGAAGAAACAACAAGGCAGAATCATGTCCTGGACCATAACAGTAAGACAAGTGGTCCAGAGACTTTTACGGCTACCATTAGAAGGGCCCATTCCAGTCATAACACTCTGAGTGGCCTGTCAACAAAATCCTCATTTGACCTAGGAATGAGCCTTCCTAGCACAGCGGGACATATTGGTCATGAAATGCCTCCCAAATCTTGGTTGAATTTATCACCAAAAGGGGAGAAACTGTAAGTAAAGAACAGAGAGCATTGCTCATCACCCAGTTCTACAAACATTAACCCACTGCAGTCGCTGACCAACAGGGCACTCTGTGCTTCAGAGGGAGGAAACGAAGACAATAACAGGATGCTCTGTGCTTTGGACAAGTAGCCCGTAGACAGTTAGGTGCATGCCACAGGAAGAATTTTAATGACCCCAGATTCTTGCACCTTCCCATGCACAGAAAAACACTAAAATCCTTAACTTGAGATATCTGTCCTTTGTGACTGGCGGTAATCTTTCACCAAGATGTATGTTTGACTGCACGTATTCCCTAGCTAAAAATCACATATAAACTGGCTTCTCTCCCTACCTCTTCAGAGCATTTTACTCAGAGCTATTGAGTGACTGTCTCCTGAGCTATAGGTTGTAAGACCCTGAATAAAACTTACACTCACAACTCTTGCATTGTGCGTTTTTCTCTCAATCGATGGTGGCAACAAGTTGGTCTGGCAGGAGCACAAATCAGGTTGTAGGCTTGGCTCCAGAAGACTGGAACTGGGCCTTGTATGCATTCAGGAGGTCTGACCTGGGATGGGAGAAGCAGGAACCTCTAAGTAGCGATGGTGGTGATGGTGGTCTGGTTCAGGGAGTTCTGCCCTTGGTAGAGCATCAGGAGTTGGGGACACCCCTAGAGGAGGGGCAATGAGAGCTGTGGTCTCAGCGGGCAATCTGGGATGCCAGGTCGACTCCAGCCTGGCTGAGAACTGCCCAATTAAACATGAAGCAGAGGTTGACGCAGGCTCATGCAGAAGTGGCTGGGAGAGAAGGAAAGGCTGTGACTTTGTGACACGGAGGGATCAGACACACCTCAGATCCCCAGATCCCTGAACCACCAGCAAGGAGACCAACTCCAACCCACCAGCTCCTGGGTCTGAGCCCTCCCACACTCGGCCTGCCTCTCAGCATCAGCCCGGCCCTGAAGGCAGAGGCAAGGCCATTAGTGCAGTAGCTGGGCATGGCTGGGCCTTGGACCTCCACTCCAAGCTCACTCCCCTCCCTGTAGAAGACACAGCAACCCCTTGACTCTATTCAGGGTGTAGGCAAGAGAAGGAGAGGAGAGGAGCCTAGAGGGATCATCTGGCCATGGGTCAGTATGGGGCAGGGGGATTTTCCCCTCCCCCTAAGATAAGGGCTGGCTGGCATAAGGCAGATTAACAGGAGAAAACAAATTTATTATGTGCACACAGGCAATCCACATAAGTATGAAGAATTTCAAAGACAGCAAGGCAAGATGAAACACACACACACACACACACACACACACACACACACACACACACACACACACTGGACCAAAGAGGAGGATACGGTAGGAGTTTGAGACTTCAAAATGAAGTAAGGTGAGACCTTCAAGATGGCGGAGGAGTAAGAGGCAGAGATCACCTTCCTCCCCACAAATACATCAGAAATACATCTACATGTGGAACAACTCCTACAGAACACCTACTGAACGCTGGCAGAAGACCTCAGACTTCCCCAAAGGCAAGAAACTCCCCACGTACCTGGGTAGGGCAAAAGAAAAAAGGAAAAACAGAGACAAAAGACTAGCGACGGGACCTGCACCAGTGGGAGGGAGCTGTGAAGGAGGAAAGGTTTCCACACACTAGGAAGCCCCTTCGCGGGTGGAGACTGCGGGTGGCGGAGGGGGGAAGCTTCGGAGCCACAGAGGAGAGCGCAGCAACAGAGGTGCGGAGGGCAAAGCGGAGAGATTCCCGCACAGAGGATCGGTGCCGACCAGCACTCACCAGCCCGAGAAGCTTCTCTGCTCAGCCGCCGGGACGGGCAGGGGCTGGGACCTGAGGCTCGGGCTTCGGAGGTTGGATCCCAGGGAGAGGACTGGGGTTGGCGGCGTGAACACAGCCTGAAGGGGGCTAGTGCTCCACAGCTAGCCGGGGGGGAGCCTGGGAAAAAGTCTGGAACTGCCTAAGAGGCAAGAGACCATTGTTTCAGAGTGTGCGAGGAGAGGGGATTCAGAGCACCACCTAAACGAGCTCCAGAGCCAGCCATGAGCCGTGGCTATCAGCGCGGACACCAGAGATGGGCATGAGATGCTAAGGCTGCTGCTGCAGCCACCAAGAAGCCTGTGTGCGAGCACAGGTCACTATCCACACCTCCCCTCCTGGGAGCCTGTGCAGCCTGCCACTGCCAGGGTCCCATGATCCAGGGACAACTTCCCCAGGAGAACACACGGCGCACCTCAGGCTGGTGCAACGTCATGCAGGCCTCTGCCGCCACAGGCTCGCCCCGCATCCGTACCCCTCCCTCCCCCCGGCCTGAGTGAGCCAGAGCCCCCGAATCAGCCACTCCTTTAACCCCGTCCTGTCTGAGCGAAGAGCAGATGCCCTCAAGCGACCTACACGCAGAGGCAGGGCCAAATCCAAAGCTGAATCCCAGAAGCTGTGCGAACAAAGAAGAGAAAGGGAAATTTCTCCCAGCAGCCTCAGGAGCAGCGGATTAAATCTCCATAAACAACTTGATGTACCCTGCGTCTGTGGAATACCTGAACAGACAACAAATCATCCCAAAATTGAGGTGGTGGACTTTGGGAGCAACTGTAGACTTGGGGTTTGCTTTCTGCATCTAATTTGTTTCTGGTTTTATGTTTATCTTAGTTTAGTATTTAGAGTTTATTATCATTGGTAGATTTGTTTATTGATTTGGTTGCTCTCTTTTTTTTATATATATATAGATTTTGTTTTTTCCTTTTTCTCTTTTTGTGAGTGTGTATGTGTATGATTCTTTGTGTGATTTTATCTGTATAGCTTTGCTTTTACCATTTTTCCTAGGGTTCTGTCTGTCCGGTTTTGTTTTGTTTCGTTTTTTAGTATAGTTTTTAGCACTTGTTATCATTGGTGGATTTGTTTTTTGGTTAGGTTGCTCTCTTCATTCTTTCTTTCTTTTTTTTATTACTTTTTAATTTTTTTATTTTTCATAATATTTTTTATTTTAATAACTTTATTTTATTTTATTTTTCTTTCTTTCTTTCTCTCTCTCTCTCTTTCTCTCTCTCTTTCTTTCTTTCTTTCTTTCTTTCTCTCTCTCTCTCTCTCTCTTTCTTTCTTTCTTTCTTTCTTTCTTTCTTTCTTTCTTTCTTTCTTTCTTTCTCCCTTTTCTTCTGAGCCATGTGGCTGACAGGGTCTTGGTGCTCCAGCCAGGTGTCAGGCCTGTGCCTCTGAGGTGGGATATCAAAGTTCAGGACATTGGTCCACCAGAGACCTCCCAGCTCCACGTAATATCAAAAGCAAAAGCTCTCCCAGAGATTTCC
The DNA here is from genome assembly GCF_028564815.1 of Eubalaena glacialis. NCBI lineage: Eukaryota > Metazoa > Chordata > Mammalia > Artiodactyla > Balaenidae > Eubalaena > Eubalaena glacialis. The sequence continues at coordinate 98,474,205 of NC_083718.1, forward strand.
ATCTCAACACTAAGACCCAGCTCAACTCAACGACCAGCAAGCTCCAGTGCTGGACACCCTATGCCAAACAACTAGCAAGACAGGAACACAACCCCACCCATTAGCAGAGAGGCTGCCTAAAATCATAATAACTTCACAGACACCCCAAAACACACCCCCAGATGCAGTCCTGCCCACCAGAAAGACAAGACCCAGCCTCATCCACCAGAACACAGGCACCAGTCCCCTCCACCAGGAAGCCTACACAACCCACTGAACCAACCTTAGCTACTGGGGGCAGACACCAAAAACAACGGGAACTATGAACCTGCAGGCTGTGAAAAGGAGACCTCAAACACAGTAAGTTAAGCAAAATGAGAAGACAGACAAACACACAGCAGATGAAGGAGCAAGGTAAAAAACCCACCAGACCAAACAAATGAAGAGGAAATAGGCAGTCTACCTGAAAAAGAATTCAGGGTAATGATAGTAAAGATGATCAAAAATCTTGGAAATAGAACAGAGAAGATACAAGAAACATTTAACAAGGACCTAGAAGAACTAAAGAGCAAACAAACAATGATGAACAACACAATAAATGAAATTAAAAATTCTCTAGAAGGAATCAATAGCAGAATAACTGAGGCAGAAGAACGGATAAGTGACCTGGAAGATAAAATAGTGGAAATAACTACTGCAGAACAGAATAAAGAAAAAAGAATGAAAAGACTTGAGGACAGTCTCAGAGACCTCTGGGACAACATCAAATGCAACAACACTTGAATTATAGGGGTCCCAGAAGAAGAAGAGAAAAAGAAAGGGACTGAGAAAATATTTGAAGAGATTATAGTTGAAAACTTCCCTAATATGGGAAAGGAAATACTCAATCAAGTCCAGGAAGTGCAGAGTCTCATACAGGATAAATCCAAGGAGAAACACGCCAAGACACATATTAATCAAACTATCAAAAATTAAATACAGAGAAAAAATATTAAAAGCAGCAAGGGAAAAACAACAAATAACATACAAGGGAATCCCCATAAGGTTAACAGCTGATCTTTCAGCAGAAACTCTGCAAGCCAGAAGGGAGTGGCAGGACATACTTAAAGTGATGAAAGGGAAAAACCTACAACAAAGATTACTTTACCCAGCAAGGATCTCATTCAGATTCGACAGAGAAATTAAAAGCTTTACAGACAAGCAAATGCTAAGAGAATTTAGCACCACCAAACCAGCTTTACAACAAATGCTAAAGGAACTTCTCTAGGCAGGAAACACAAGAGAAGGAAAAGACCTACAGTAACAAACCCAAAACAATTAAGAAAATGGTAATAGGAACATACATATTGATAATTACCTTAAATGTAAATGGATTGAATGCTCCAACCAAAAGACGTAGACTGGCTGAATGGATACAAAAACAAGACCCATATATATGCTGTCTACAAGAGACCCACTTCAGACCTAGGGACACATACAGACTGAAAGTGAGGGGATGGAAAAAGATATTCCATGCAAATGGAAATCAAAAGAAAGCTGGAGTAGCAATTCTCATATCAGACAAAATAGACTTTAAAATAAAGACTATTACAAGAGACAAAGAAGGACATTACATAGTGATCAAGGGATCAATCCAAGAAGAAGATAGAACAATTGTAAATATTTATGCACCCAACGTAGGAGCACCTCAATACATAAGGCAAATGCTAACAGACATAAAAGGGGAAATCGACAGTAACACAATCATAAAGGGGACTTTAACACCCCACTTTCACCAATGGACAGATCATCCAAAATGAAAATAAATAAGGAAACACAAGCTTTAAATGATACATTAAATAAGATGGACTTAATTGATATTTATAGGACATTCCATCCAAAAACAACAGAATACACTTTCTTCTCAAGTGCTCATGGAACATTCTCCAGGATAGATCATATCTTGGGTCACAAATCAAGCCTTGGTAAATTTAAGAAAATTGAAATCGTATCAGGTATCTTTTCTGACCACAACGCTATGAGACTAGATATCAATTACAGGGGAAAAAATGTAAAAATACAAACACGTGGAGGCTAAACAATACGCTACTAAATAACCAAGAGATCACTGAAGAAATCAAAGAGGAAATCAAAAAATACCTAATAACAAATGACAATGAAAACACAATGACGCAAAACCTACGGGATGCAGCAAAAGCAGTTCTGAGGGAAGTTTATAGCAACACAATCCTACCTCAAGAAACAAGAAACATCTCAAATAAACAACCTAACCTTACACCTAAAGCAATCTGACGAAAGAAGAACAAAAGAGAAAGAAGAACAAAAAAACCCCAAAGTAAGCAGAAGGAAAGAAATCATAAAGATCAGATCAGAAGTAAATGAAAAAGAAATGAAGGAAACAATAGCAAAGATCAGTAAAACTAAAAGCTGGTTCTTTGAGAAGATAAACAAAATTGATAAACCATTAGCCAGACTCATCAAGAAAAAACAGGAGAAGACTCAAATCAATAGAATTAGAAATGAAAAAGGAGAAGGAACAACTGACACTGCAGAAATACAAAGGATCATAAGGGATTACTACAAGCAACTATATGCCAATAAAATGCACAACCTGGAAGAAACGGATAAATTCTTCAAAATGCACAACCTTCCGAGACTGAACTGGGAAGAAATAGAAAATATGAACAGACCAATCACAAGCACTGAAATTGAAACTGTGATTAAAAATCTTCCAACAAACAAAAGCCCAGGACCAGATGGCTTCACAGGCGAATTCTATCAAACATTTAGAGAAGAGCTAACACCCATCCTTCTCAAACTCTTCCAAAAAATTGCAGAGGAAGGAACACTCCCAAACTCATTCTATGAGGCCACCATCACCCTGATACCAAAACCAGACAAAGATACAACAAAAAAAGAAAATTAAAGACCAATATCACTGATGAATATAGATGCAAAAATCCTCAACAAAAGACCTAAATGTAAAGCCAGACACTATAAAACTCTTAGAGGAAAACATAGGCAGAACACTCTATGACATAAATCACAGCAAGATCTTTTTGGACCCACCTCCTAGAGAAATGGAAATAAAAACAAAAATAAATAACTGGACCTAATGAAACTTAAAAGCTTTTGCACAGCAAAGGAAACCATAAATAAGACGAAAAGACAACCTTCAGAATAGGAGAAAATATTTGCAAACGAAGCAACTGAAAAAGGATCAATCTCCAAAATATACAAGCAGCTCATGCAGCTCAATATCAAAAAAACAAACAACCCAATCCAAAAATGAGTAGAAGACCTAAATAGACATTTCTCCAAAGAAGATATACAGATTGCCAACAAACACATGAAAGGATGCTCAACATCACTAATCATTAGAGAAATGTAAATCAAAACTGCAATGAGGTATCACCTCACACCAGTCAGAATGGCCATCATCAAAAAATCTACAAACAGTAAATGCTGGAGAGGGTGTGGAGAAAAGGGAACCCTCTTGCACTGTTGGTGGGAATGTAAATTGATACAGCCACTATGGAGAACAGTATGGAGGTTCCTTAAAAATCTAAAAATAGAACTACCATACGACCCAGGAATCCCACTACTTGGCATATACCCTGAGAAAACCATAATTCAAAAAGAGTCATGTACCACAATGTTCAGTGCAGCTCTATTTACAATAGCCAGGACATGGAAGCAAGCTAAGTGTCCATCGACAGATGAATGGATAAAGAAGATGTGGCACATATATACAATGGAATATTACTCAGCCATAAAAAGAAATGAAATTGAGTTATTTGTAGTGAGGTGGATGGATCTAGAGTCTGTCATACAGAGTGAAGTAAGTCAGAAAGAGAAAAACAAATACTGTATGCTAACACATACACATGGAATCTAAAAAAAAAAAAAAAAAGGTTCTGAAGAACATGGGGGCAGGACAGGAATAAAGACGCAGACGTAGAGAATGGACTTGAGGACATGGGGAAGGGGAAGCTGAGACAAAGTGAGAGAGTGGCATGGACATATATACACTACCAAATGTAAAATAGATAGCTAGTGGGAAGCAGCCGCATAGCACAGGGAGATCAGCTCGGTGCTTTGTGCCCACCTAGAGAGGTGGGATAGGGAGGATGGGAGGGAGACGCAAGAGGGAGGAGATATGGGGATACATGTATATGTATAGCTGATTCACTTTGTTATACAACAGAAACTAACACACCATTGTAAAGCAATTATACTCCAATAAAGATGTTAAAAAAAATTAAATTAAAAAAGTAAGTAAGGTAATTCACAGGAAGATAAAAAGATTAATCTTTGGTAAACAAATGTTTGCTGGGCCAGCCAAAAACAATGGGACACAGAGAGGACTGATCAAAAGGGCCTTGCTAGGTTTCTCTCTGTCTAGCACACCTAATTCATACTTTACTATAGTTAGCTCCTTCCTGGGACAGGCTTCCTATCCTAAATTCTTTTAGGCAGTAAGAGGGAATTTCAAAGGTTCTTCCTGAGTCTTTTGAGCCCTGCTTGTTTTCAGCTCAAAATAATCTACATGCCAGAGGGGCACATCTTGGCGTAGCCTGCCCTGAACCCCATCATCGGCGACATGAGAAGACTGGTGAACCCCGACATAACTCACACTTAGTAGACTGCATGGTTACCAGGAGGTTTGCAAGTTTAAGTGATTGGTATTCTGTAAGGCCTGAGTCCCAGCCCGATTCCCAGGGAAGACAGCTCCAGCAGTGACCCTGGTGGCCATATGTGCAGGTCCCAGGAGAGAGAGAGGTCACGCCTTCCCTCTTGCCCAGGGAATGTCCAGCTTCAGCCTCTCCAGGCCTCCCACAGAACCCTGCCTGCTCCCCAGCAGTGCCACTACTCCTGCAAGGGGCACACTTTTGTCCACATGAGAGCGACAGCCCATTACGTGCCACCTCGCAGCTAGAGCTCTTCGGGGGTTTTGCCCAGGGATGTAAGCCACAGCCCCCAGGGGCCAGCAGGGAGACTGGGGCTTCCCTGTTGCAACCCTAGGAAGTGGTATTCAGAGAACAATGGCCACCTTTTATTGCCGAGCTGAAGTCGAGCCACTTAGCACACACTGTTTTATTCCTTACCACCTCCCATGAAGTAAGTAGTATTATTAGCCTCTTTTTACCAGTAAGGAAACCATGGCCGGTTGTTTCTTCTCGCATTTGTTTTATATTGAGGTGAAATTCACCTAACATAAAATTAAACGTTTTAAGGTGAGCAATTCAGTGGCAATAAGTACATTTACAATGTTGTGTAACTGCCACGTCTATCTAGTTCCAAAGGTTTTTATCACCCCAAAAGGAAGTCCCATACCTCTTAAGCAACTGCTCCCCATTATCCTTCTTCCTCAGCCCCAGGCAACAACCAATCTGCTTTCTTGTCTCTATGGATTCGCCTATTCTGGATATTTCATATAGATGGAGTCATACAGTATATGACCTATTGTATCTGCCTGCTTTCACTTAGCGTAATGTTTTCAAGGTTCATCCATGTTGTTGCATGGATCAGTACTCCATTCCTTTTTATGACTGGATAATATTCCATTGCATGGATATTCCATTGCATGGATATTCCATTGCATGGATATACCAGTGTCGTTTATCCCTTCATCTGTTGATGGACCTTTGGGCTATTTTTACCTTTAGGTTATTGTGAATAGTGCTGCTATGAATATGTATGTTCATGTACTTATTTAAATGCCAGGTTTCAATTCTTTTGGGTATATACCTAGGAGTGGAATTGCTGGGTCTGATGGCAATTCTATGATTCACTTTTTGAGTAACCACCAAACTGTTTCCCACAGTGGCTGCACCATTTTGCATTCCCACCAGCAATATATGAGGGTTTCAATCTCTCCTTGTTCCCTTCCTTCCTTCCTTCCTTCCCTCCTTCCTCCTTCCTTCCTTCCTTTTTCTTCCTTCTAATTTTAGCCATCCTAGTGGTTGTGAAGTTGCACTGAGACTGATTTTTTAAGTGAATTCATTTTAAATCAATTTTAAGAAAATAATAGCATGGCTCTATGTGGATAGGGTAGGAAAGGCTGGCAAACACTAAGCCTGAAGCTTGGAAGCAGGAAAACAGATTTATGCCAGTTTGTCACTCTCTACTGGCCCACACTGCCTCCCCTCTAGCCACCCATGCCAAACCCAACCCCGACTCTGCAAGAGGCCTCCAAATCTTCTTTATCCCCTGCATCAAGGTGAGCCCCAGGTGGAGGCAAATCTCCTCTGGTGAAGGGCCATCATTGCGTCTCCCACCTTAATACCAGGGACCTGACCACAGAGCCCAAGTCTCCTTTGCAGTCTCTACCTGGTCCTGTGCATGAGAATGCCCTGACTCGGATCGCCAGGGTTCCCAGGGCAGGTCTGTGGGTTAGCCCCACCCTTACCCATGATTTTGGTTTTTAACTTCTTACTGGCATATTAAATACGTATAGGAAAAGTACACAAGTTACAAGTGTACAGTTTGATGTATTTTCACAAAATCCGCACTCTGGATAACTGGCACCCAGATAAAAATAGGGCATTAATAACACCCCCAAACAGCCCTAAAAGTCTGTACTACCCCCAAGGGTTACCACTAGTCTGACTTTCAATGCCATAGAGTAGTTTGGCTTGGTTTGAGGTTTACGTAAATGGAATCACATAGCATATACTGTGCTCTTGTGTCTGGCTTCTTCCAGCAGCACTGCTTGTGTGACGTTCCTCCATGTTTGTGTATGACTGTGTTTTGTCCATTTTCCTCACTGTCTAGCATTCCTTTGTGTGACTCTGCCATATACATTTATTTATTCCGCAGCTAACCAGCATTGAGAAGACTCCTTGCTGAGCTACCTGGATGGTGCTGCTGTGACATTCTACCTTGGAGTGGGGTTCCTGGCCACAGGGCGTGCCTATGTTCTGCTTTGCCAGGTACAACCGAACAGTTTTCTGTAGTTGCACCCATTGACACTCCCACCAATAACACATGAGAGTTCCAGTGGGTCCACATCCTCATCAGCACTTGGTGTCATCAAGCTTTTTCCTTTTGGTCAGTTTGGCAGGTGTCTGGTAGTAGCAGTTTGAGGCCTCAGTTTAGATTTCCCCGATGGCAAATGAAGATGAACACCTCTTTGTGTGTTTATTGGTCATTTAGATGTCCTCTTCTGTGAAATGCCTGACCAAGACCTCTGTTTATTTTCTATTGTTGTCTTTTTCTTATTGCTTTGTAGGAACACTTTATTCTGGGTGCAAGCCCTTTATTTTCTGCTCTCATCCTGTGGCTTTTGATAAACAGAATTTCTTTATCTTAATATAAATCTCATTTATCATTTTTTTCCTTCATGATTAGTGCTTTTGTCTCCTGTTTAAGAAATCTTTGCACTCCAGGGTCATCAAGATGTTCCTCTATATTTTCACATAAACCAGATCTTTAAGACCTGTGAAATTGACTTCTGTATTTAGTGTGAGGCTGGAGTTGTTGGCATTGTTTCCATATGCACATCCAGTTATTGAAAAGGCCATCCTTTCCTGACCCCAGTTTTGAGGTAAGTGATGATAGTAACTTCCTTTGACTCAGGGTAGGAGCAGGTAGAAGGCATTCTGTTTTCTCCAGGTCTTGGATAAGGGTTGCGCTTAGGACTATATATGTCATAGCCATATAAGTGGTAAGTAGTTCCAAGGAGAAAAATAATTCTGCTCAGGAGCCAGAAGGCAGTAAGGAGATCAAAGGAAGACCCTAAGGGCCAGAAGAGGTATATAGGTGTAGGTGGGACATTCACAGGGAGTCCAGGGGGTGGCGCTTTGGCTTGGCAGGTATGAGATGGAAAATGGGGACAAAGAGTTGATTCTAACTTTGGGTCACAGAGACAGGGCAGGGCCCGGGCTGCCATCCCAGAGTGTAGGGCTGTAACCACAGCCTACATGTGGAAATTCATTGAGACGGGCTGGTGAGGCCAGCCTTCCCTTACAGTCTGTGGGACCAGCCTCCACCCTGCCTAGCCATAATGGGCTCCTTGGCCACCTCATTCACAGAACCCAAAGGAAGAAGGCAGTGGGGCACAACAGGTAGAGCACTGCCTCTGGAGCCAGACCTCCTGGGTTGGCATCCTGGGTCCACCACTTCCTATCTGTGTGACCCTGGGAATGTCACTTCACTGCTCTGTGCCTTTTTCCTCTGTAAATGGCAATAACAATAGTGCCTATTTCATAAGGCCGATTTGAAGATAAATTAGGTCATACATGTAAAGTTCCTAAAACAGTGCGTGGCATACGGAAAGTGCTTAATAAATGTTAGCGATTGTTATCATTATCCTTGATGGATGAATTCAGGCCCCCAAACTCCCTGCCAGAGCTATATGCTGGGCACCCATGGGGAGCAAAGTACTGAACAAGCCTCCCACGCCAGATGACTCAGTCCATCTCCAAGAGACAAGGAGACTCCTCCAGGTCCCACCCCAGCGAGGCACTGCCCCTGTGGCCTTCAGGACACTGACCCCACACCAGAGGATGAGGGGGAGATGCCCCCAACCAGCCCCAGGATGTCTTCCTCCCTCCCCCTCTTCCATGAAGGTTCTCTCCATCCTTGCCGAGCCCGATCAAACCCCACCTCCTCCTTGGAGCCCAGAGCTTCCTCCCCGCTGACCACCACAGCCCAAATGGACCTCTGCCAGCACTCTTAGCAAGGAACCTTGTCTCCTCAACTAGGACTGGGGTGAAGCTTGTACATGGCAGGGACAAATAGGCCTTCCTCAAGCTCTGAAGGTTACAGGAGAATCCACTCAGAGGAGGTAAAATGAACTCCTGCAGAAATCATCTTAAAACTAAGAGGCGTTCCAGATGAGGAGCAGGGGCAGCCAGGAAACCCAGTCAGGATCTGCTGAATGTAAAAGGAGAGGGGGCCTAACCACATGTGGCCCACAGAGCTGAAAGAAGAATGTGGTAATGAGAGAAAGGGGTAGAGCGGGGTCTAGAACAGCACAGCAAAAGGATGAGAATCCTGGAACTTCCCTGACTGTCCAGTGGTTGGGACTTCGCCTTCCAATGCAGGGGGTGCGGGTTTGATCCCTGATTGGGGAGCTAAGGTCCCACATGACTTGCGGCCAAAAAACCAAAACATTAAACAGAAGCAATATTGTAACAAATTCAATAAAGACTTTAAAAACGGTCCACATCAAAAAAAAAAAAAAAAAAAAAAACCTTTAAAAAAGAAAAAAAGGATTAGAATCCTTGTCCAGGACAAAGGGTGTCCACGTCAGCTGGCCCCTGGGCAGCTCTCCTCCTGGGGGACTCCTGGCTTAGCCTGAGCCACATCTCACTGGGAGGATTCGTACGTGAGCCAGTCTGCCTACTGGGCTAGTGGGGCGGGGCCCCACAGGTGCCCACTGCATGAGTCAGTGGCATGGATGCCTGGAGAGGGCGCCCCAGCCCAGCCTCAGAGCCAGGAGCTGCGGGCAGAAGCCCGTGGGGTTCTCACCAGGATCTCAGTACCGCCACCGTGTGGACATGTTGGAAACTGCATAGGGCTGCCAGTCCCGGGTTGTGGCTGGGGGAGTGGAAGCTGAAATCCAGTCTACCCTCTGCTCACCAAGGAACTCGCCCTGGCATGGTTGCCTGTGATTACCTGGGGTGGGGGTTGGGGGGACCACCCTTTTCTCTACCCCAAAATGCCATCAGTTCTGTGAGCTGTCACGGCCACGTCTGCCCAAAGGGGCCACCTTTTCCTATCCTCCCACAAAGGTGATACACGGGTGAACATCAGCCCTGGGTTTGCGCGTGACCCAGGTGTTCAAGCAGCCGTGCAAGGCCCCTGATGCACAGGGACGGGATGTGGCAGAGGGGGCGGGAGAGAGCCATGCGCCCAATTCTTCACAGTGGGGTCTCCAGCGCCCGAGGCAGACTGTCCTGGGGACACCATGGCATGAACATGTGCACCCTGACAGCAGCACTGAGGCACCGGGCAGCTCTGTGGGCACTGAGCCTTATTCAGCTACAGGACAGGGATGGACCAGAGGTGACTGCAGCTTCATCTGACTCATAAGCTCATGTAGGATGCTGCCAGGAACTCCCAGACCTGGCTGGGTGACATCCTCCAAGGGCAGATGCGAGAGCCAGTGGCATCAGTGACAACGTGGCTGCACACACACCCTCAGGCTGCAGGTGCCCAGGGGCCCCAGGGCCAGTCTGCTACCTACATCCAACAGGGTATCCACTGACAAGAGCCCCTGGGTGATCAGGGACCAAAAGCCAGCCTATTCTCTGCTCACCAAGCTGTGCTCCCCAGCATGAGGCCCATCTCCTCAGAGAAGGAGCATCTTTTTCTAAATACACAAAGGCACTCTATGAGTTAGAATGGCTCTGCTCAGGGACACATGGATGCAGAGGAGAAGGAGCCGCAGGGCCAACAGAGGCTGTTCAAAACCCTAGCTGCATCTCACCACTCACCAAGCCACTGCTGATTGACTTTTGAGAAAATCCTCTGCTTGGTGTTTTGATTCCCTCTCGTAAGTTGGTGAGTAACTTGCCTGTTCTGCTGTGAGACTTGCATGTCTCCTGTGACCTCGGTCAGAGGGAGTCAGGTCCTGTGCACTGGTCATCTCCGGACACCGTGACAGACAGAGGATCAGGCCTGCAGGGTTGCCTCCCTCCGCAGCTTTTGAATACCATCTCCATCTCGACCTCTGCTAAGATGCTCACCCACCAAGGCCCTCAGTGAGTACAGCCAAGGGGTCTCCTCTCTGCTGCTCTCCTCCCCCCACCTCTGCCCCAGCACGTGCCTCTCGCCCAGTAAATGTCTTTGCTGACTCTGGAATGTGAGCAAAAAGCAGCAGCAGGAATCGGACTCCATGGTCTGCTGGGGAGAAGGAGGGGTGGATGGAGAGATAGAGACAGGAAGCAAAAGGGACATTAAGGTTTCATAAGTTTCACATGAGCACCAAGGGTTTTCTATGTGCTGATCACTCTGCTAAGAGCTTTATATACGGTATTTAATGTCCACAACAGCCAGTGCAGGAGACCTTGGTGTCTCCATCTTATAGATAAGAGAACTGAAGCTCAGAGTTCATACAATTTGCCCAAGATCACAGCTAATAAAGTGAAAGAGCTGTACCGCGAAACAGTGATTTTAACCAGGGATCACAAAGTCAGATACCTCCATGGCAGTGTGTGGATTGGGCCAGGTGAAAGGCATCAGGGAGGGATGGGGCTTGTGGCCAACTGGAGTACACACCTGCCTCAGGGCATTCACATACTCAGTCTTTTATCAAGCTGTGCCAGCCACTGAGGCCAGTTCTGCCACCCCTTTCTCTTTTATTTGCCACCCCTTTCTTCACCACTGGTCTTAACTGTCTCCCCACAAAACTCCTCTCCACTCCCACTCGCACCTGGGATGCTCCAGTAGCCTCCTCCACGGCCTTTGTGCCTCCAGCCTTACCTATGCTGGTCCATCTTCTCACCAGAGCCAGGCACTGTCCCTTCCCTGAGCACCCAATTCTACAGAGACCCACCCCACCAGACATGCAGCACTCACAGCCCCCCCCCCACCAGGGACCATCACAGAGTAGGAGGAACAAGGACTTTGCAGCTAGACAGTTCTAGCTTCAAATCCCAGCTCTTCCATTTGCCAGTGGGGTCACCTTGGATAAGTTACTTAACCTCCCTGACCCTCAATTTTCTCTCTAAGGCAGAGCATCATGATGAGAGCTAGCATGCAGAGTCCTTAGGCACACGAAATGCACTCACACTTGTTAAGCGCTCAGCCCAGTGCCGGGTGCCCGGGAGGTATTTACCCCACATGGAAAACACAGGCTGAGAATGGGTTGTCACCCCCAAACCCAGAAAGTCAGGGAGGAGGGGGGACTTGCCCAGCTAATTAGTGGAACACTCAGGTTTCAAATCCAAGTCAGTTTCTCATCTGCAAAATGGAGACAAACTTCAGGCACACATGGTCCTGCACAGACCTAGAGAAGATGCCTGTGGCAGTAATAGGTGCCCTGCATCTGCCCAGACTCATTAGGGAGGCAGGAGGGCAAAGGGGCCAGGCTAGACCAGAGCTGAGCTGATCCCCGTCCAGAGCAGGACTGCAGGGCAGGGCGCTTTCAGCCCTTTCCAGACCCTGCATCTGATCCTCGGAGGCCTCACCCTCATCGCCACAAACATTAAAACTGCACCCACATTCCTCATTAAATATAACTCTGCTTGAAATGTAAAAGGATTTTTATGAATTTGCTTTTGAAATTACTAGACTCTGAGTAACTCTTTCAATTTACTACTGGCTATGATTTCTCTTCAATCATTCCTGCGTATTCTGGAACTCATGACAAAAATCCAACCTACAAATTGTTTTCAAATACAGTGACATTTGTATGGATACCAAACTTAACAAATATTAAAGTTGACATGTTACTTTCTGAAGGCACTTAGTTAAACATTTAGTAATTTTGACACTTTTTCATATTTTTCAGCCCCCAAAGTTTTTCTTTCAAGTCTCCAGCATTTCCTGGGCCTTTAGATGTCCGCCCTGGCCCCTAGATAGGACGAGATTGCTCACGAAGCCAGGACACTTGGCTCCTTTCCATCTCCAGACACGCAGCCTGCCCCTGCAGGTCCAGCTGCAAGAGCACCTGACCCCGGATGGTCCAGGGCATCCTTATTTGGGTAATTTTATTCTCATTTTGAAAACAAAATGATTTGCCAAATGTTGGATTAAATGCGATTTAATGCTTAAATCTTTATTGGAGTTCCATATACATACATTTATGAATGAGGCAATGCTTTGATGGGGAGAATGTTCTCATGTAAGGTTTGGAAATTAGGATCACTGTCATCCTAACCAAGCCTTACCAGCCCCTTCCATCTGGGGGCACAGCCAACTGCCCCCCTGCTCCCCTCAAGTCCCCCAGGATGGGGCACCAGGAGGTAAAGCAGGGCAGGGCAGGGTGTGATGTGGCCTGGCACAGCCCGCCCAGCCACAGTGTTTTGTGACTGACAAGGGACGGTCCCCCAGTATAGACGTCACTCAGGGCCGGGCCCATTCAAAGCAGACTGGCCGAGACAAGTTGATTTGCCTGTTTTATTGCACTCTGTCTGGGGCCCTTCAGAGCAGACCAGTTTTTTGAATTCCCTCTGCCATCCACTCCACTCCCTTCTCCACGCAAGAGGCAGAAGCCCTGGATCCCGACCATAGAGGAAGGAGGTAGAGGAGGGAAGATGCAGCCTCTTCACAAAGACTTCCACACACACCTCCCAAGCAGGCCACGAGGAGGGGCATGACATAATTCCAAGAAAGGGAAGGAGGTAGAAGGACTGCACTGGAGTGGGTAAGACAGAAGGCGGGGAAAGGACTTTAACTTCAGTTGACACACTTTGATTCATTCTATCAAGAAGCAATAAGATAGATATCTTGGACCTGGTCATTTTATTCACGGTCATCTAGATTAGGAATAATCTGTAAAGCCCTATATGCAAGATAATAATATTTAATAGTTATTGAGCACTTAGTGCTTTATATCGAGACTCAGTGAATCCAAAATCAACCCATGAGAAAAGTGCTATTATTATCCCTGTGAAATTGGTGAGGACCTGGAGGCACAGAGAGGGGAAGTAACTTGCCCAAGGTCACACAGCCAGTAAGCAGTGAAGCCAAAATTCAAACCCCAGTGGTCTGGAGCCAAAGCAGACACTGGTAGCCACGACATTAGGCCATAGTTATTCTTAACAAAGAAGAGCCATTATGGTGAGGCTCATCATGGGGCAGTGTACAGTGATTAAAATTTATAAAGAATGTAAAAATATTAATGAAATGTGGAAGGACATTAAAATATTTTTAAAATACAAAATTATACATGTATGATCTCAACTTAAAATGCCTTTTTAAAAAGAACTGAAAGGAATATGTAAATATATAAAATATATTTTAAACATATAAATGTATCTCAGACAGAAGTTGATCAAATATTTGTTGAAACTGGTAGATTATGAATGGGCTTTTTTCCTCTTCCCATTTTTTCTATATTTTCCAAACTTTTAAAATGAAAATTACTCTTTTCAGTTAGGAAAAAGTACTAAGGTCTGTTTTAAAATTATTTGCTCTCAATAAATGTTTAAAAGAGAAATTTCTGAGAGACAAAATAGCTAGAGCAAGTTGTTTAAAAAAAAATATAGTGGGGAGTTGTTAAGAAACTTTTTAAATTGGTAATACTCTTACAGCTAGGCCTCAGAACACTGAGAAGAATGTACAAGGGATGAGAAAATGGAATAAAGGATTCTATTATATGACAAGTTCAATGAGAAAATACAGAGTCTTGGCTGTCCTAAGTGCTAGCAGATGAGACAGGTAATTCTTGCCTTCTAGAAAGATCTTCTAATCCTCCTTCCTTGTCTTACAGATGAAGACACAACATGTTTTTACTATTAAATACATTCACCTCCTTGAAAAGTAAGTTCCCTTCAGCCTGTTAAAGCATCCTCCCTTGGGCAGATGCAGGCCCAGCGTGAGGTGGGGAGCCCTGGACCCCGAGCTCCCCTGGCTCCAGCCCAGATTCCGCCACCAGCCAGTTGCATCTCCTGGGCCTGTTTCCCCAACCAGAAACCAGCCAGACTTGTACAATCTCTTGCTTAGCATCCAGCTCTAACGTTCTGCTCTACGTTGTGTAAAAGGCTAGAACAAATTGGCTAGAGATGCCTTCTGAAGACAGAAGGACCCTGGGTCTTGGCCAGGAATGAGCCTGGCTAGTAGCCCTCACGAGGCAGTGGCATCAGGGGAGCTTCTGCCCAGAGGCGCTAGGCAAGATGCAGATGCAGGAAGAGAGGCGGGGCTGGAGCAGAGCGAGCTGACCAGGAGTGGGGAGGAAGCCAGCCTCCTGCTCCCTCTCCAGGCCCTCAGTTAGGCAGGCTCACACTGTTCTAGGGCTAATTGTGTCTGAAGCGACCAGCCGTCTTTCTCCCCACTCAGCAGCAGCAGCAGCAAACAGCTTCTCCATCGCCAACCCAAGACCCTGCACAGCACAGGGCACATTCCACTTTCCTCCTTACACGGGCAACAGAGTCCAGCAACCTCTGTGCCCAAGCAGGTGCTCCAAAAATCATGCATTAAACATGGGACTGAAGCCAAGCTGGTTAGGTCTGGATTCAGAAGGAACACGCTTGCTCCAACCCTTTGCAAGAGAATCTGCCGGGAGCTTGCAGATTTCTGCGCTACGCCTCCCACCTACTGAATCAGAATCTGAGGGTAGGACCTGGAAACAGCGTTTTAAACAAGCTCCCCAGAAGGGCCTGATGTCCCCAGAGTTTCAGAACCACTGGCCTCAGACTTGCTTGTAATCTCACATTCCCACATCTACTAGGGTGTCCTAAGAGGCTGGAAGTGAGGAGGAAATAGAAGGTGGAAAGGGGATGCTACTCCCCAAACTGATGTGACAGAGATGTGCCCGAGACCTGGGGTCAAGTGTCCGTTTCAGAGGGGGCGGGCTGGACAAGGGCCTAGGGGCAGCAGACAGCTCCCCGGTGGGCCTCTCCTCCCACCCCGCTTCCTTTGTCAGTTTCCACATGCATAAACACACTCAGTCAAGCCCGGTCACTCCCCTCAGAATTTGCTGTATCTCCATCCACAGTGCTCCTGGACCCGACCTCAGCCACCGTCCACCACGGCTCTCCCTCTCCCAACAGAGACCCCACCTGCCTCATTACTTAAATAATCTTTATTTCTCATGCACTAGGAAAGATGGGATTGTATGAAACACTGCACTTCATAGCAAAGGCCTCGGTCCAGAACACAACACAGGGGACCAGGTGGGATCCAGGTCTGGTCAAAACTCTGGGGACCATAGTAGGGATACTACCCTCAGGGCTGGTGGCAGATCCAGGACCCTCCCGCTGCAATGGCCCCAGACACAGCACAGGGCAGCTGCCCCCTCCCACAGAGGCACAGGAAGCTGACACCAGGGGAGCACATGGACCAGAGGAAGGACGGTGAAAGCTGTTGGGCAGTGACTTGGCGGAGGTGGTGGTCCAGCACCTCCAGGGCCTGAGCCCAGGCAGCCAGGGCTGTGACTCAGCCAATTCTACCTGCTGCAGATCCCTGGCAGCCCGTCCCCACAACATACGTGTACAGGCCACACCTGACTGCCCCTCAGCCACATAAGCAAGACGGAGGCCCAAACTCCAGCCCCAGCCAAAGCTCAAATTTGCCCAAGCCAGGACCCCAAGGGCCAGAGGGGCCAGACCGCCACAACCATCCCTGGCTCTGTGGACACTCAGATGCCCGCAGGACAGCCAGCCTTCAGAGGATCCTGGGACAGGTCCACCAGTAGGGCAGACCTCAAACCTGGGCCATCAGGTGCCACCTGAGCCAAGACAAGGGTAAAGCGGCTCCTGGGCACCATTTTCCCTGGGTGGCACAGATACAGGTAGAGACATGCAGGACAGAACAAAGAAGAACAGACACATGCAGAGACCACAACAGGGTGGGAGGGGTCTGAGGACAGAACGTGGTCAAGGTGCCGAGACGCGGGGGCACTGTGTGGGCCGGGCTCACTGAGGCCCCGGGCTCATGGTGATGCCCGCCTCCTCCGGGATGGTCTCCAGCATCTCGCTCTGCACGGCCTGCGTGATGAGCGCCAGCTCCTGGCACAGGGTCTCATGGCGGTAGCCCACACGGATGTCCGGCACATTGGTGCGGCGGATGTCATTGCCCTCGGGGCCCTCCTTGGTATAGTTGGGTCCCAGCCAGTGGCTCTTCACCTGAAGGGGCAGGATAATGGGCAGGGCTGCAGCCAGCTCTGAGGGGCCAGGACCCCCGGGACCTTCCCAAAATGCAGAGCAAGGGAGGAGAGGGGATGCCAAGGGGGCGCAGTACCTTGTGGGAGAAGCCACTCATGAGCACACTGTTGCGTGCCAGCTCACACATGTCGCAGGAGCTGAGCTTCCACACCTGGGTGGCGATGCTGTACTCCTCCATCAGTGGCTCCTGCACAAGCCAGGTTCCCTCAGGCGGGTGGACGGGGCCTGCCACCCGCCCCTCCCACGGACTTGCCACAAGGCATGCTGTACTCCACCAGCAGAGGGCAGCACCAGCCCCGAGACCTGCCCTGTCCGGGTGGCCTTCGTGTCCCAGGACACCCGCCAACCAGGCTGCCCGCCGTGTGCTGACCTTGGTGAAGTGGAACTGCAGGGGATCGTCGGTGGACAGTGAGACCATGAGGCCGCGGGACAGGTACTCAGGTAGTGGGTTCCGGTGGTAGCTGAGGAAGAGGCTGTTGTTGCTGAGCGGGGACATGGCGATGCCAATCTGGGCCAAGTAATACAGGTACTGCAGGACCGGGGCCTAGGCAGGCAACAGGGAGGGCAGGCCTGTCAGGCGGCCTCCAGGCTGGGGAGGACACCTGGTTCTGGGGGTTACAGGTCACAGTGGGGGACAGGGGGCAGTCCAGTCTGGGCCTGAGTTGCAGAGGGTCGGTTACAGCCAGAATCCAAGTTGGGGCCTCAGTGTGGAGGCTGGGGTCCAAGCTGGGGAGGAGGACCAGTTGCTGAAGAGGCTTGAAGGGCTGGGAGGAGGGGAACCACTGGGAGGGGAGGCTGGGGTGCAGAGCCTGACCTTGCGCAGAAGCAGCCCATGCGAGATGTTCTCAGCCAGCATGAAGGCCGACACCAGATGGTGGATGGGCCCGGCCTCCCCACAGTGCGGCCTCAGCACAAACGTGTGGAAGCCCCTCTGCCTGGGGGGCATGAAGACAGCGTCGGGTCCCAAGCCTGGCTCGCCTGGGCTCCTGAGCGCCCCCCGCACCCAGTGACTTTGTGGGCCTAGGACCAGGGGGCAGGGGTAGATTCTTGGCTGCGAGGGCTGAGCCACAGAGTCCCGAGGGCAGAGAACCCATCCGATCTAAGACTGGGGCCAAGAGGTGGGTCAGAGATCTGGTGGCTCCAGCCCACGGCAGGCCCAGAGTAAGGCCTGCTGGCTGAGAGCCGGCAGGGCAGGCAGAGACACGGCACCAGTGGAGCCCAGGAGCAGGCACCTGCGCAGGTGGTTCAGCATGGCCATGTTGACGAAGGTGTAGTACAAGTAGTAGGCATACGGTGGGTTGTCCTCCTCCACCCAAGCCTCGGGGAGGGGGCTCTCCAAGTTGAAGACGTGGTTCTCAGGCTTGGACTCATCATCCACGCTGTCAAAGCCGTCCACCTGGCACAGGACACTGGGGTCAGGTCAAGAGCCGCAGCCGGGCCTGAGGCAGTATCCCCCCCATACCCAGCCCTGGGCCACGCCCTCACATGCTCCAAGAAGAGGTGCAGCTCTGGGTGGCTGGCAGGGTGGATGGTGGCCTCGAACAACGGCAGGAAGATGTTCTCCAGCATCTCCTGGAAGTTGGCCAGCTGGCCCTTGGTACGGTACACGTCACTGCAGGCGAGACGAATGCACACAGGTATGTGTAGGTCAGGGCAGAATCACAGAAGCACTTTTGAGCCATGTTGGGTGGGCCAGGCGGGACAGACCGTGAGTGGACCAGGGAGTCCCTCCTGTTCCGAGGGCTCGGCTGGGATAGGGGAGGGTCAGCCATCCCAGGAGGGCAGGAGGAGGCCCTCGCCTCTTGATCTCTGCCCCCCACGTTCCCTCCCACTCCAAGGGACACTCACAAGAGGCGGGGCACCTGCACGAGCCAGCGCACGTTGGGAGAGTGTACGCGGTGCATGACGGCCCAGCGCGCCAGCTTGTCCCACTCGTCCCTTGAGCGCCCATAAATGGAGAGCCGCAGCTCCGCATTCTGGTATTTGCTCTCCTCCAGGTCCGACATCACCTCCTGGGACGTGCGAGGCAACTGTCACCCTTAGGCTTCTCGCCCGTCCCTGTCTTCCCGCCCACCAGGTGTGCTCAGTCAGACCCCTTCATGCCTCTCACCCACCCTCCCCACCCACCCATGCAAGCCCCCAGCTACCCAGTCAGGGAGGGCTGCCCCAGGCCGATGCTGCCCCTCCCTGTACGTGGGCCCTGGCAGCCCCTCCTCCCTACCTTGATGATGTGAGCAAAGTACTTCCCAGAAACCCTGTTGTCGGTCTTGATGAAGATCTCTCGGAGGACAGACTCCCCAATAGGGTTATATTTGGCATTGAACTTGTCAAAGCGATGGAAGGTGTTCCTGTCCTGGGGGAGGAGGGCAGGCCCAAGTCACCCCTGACCCCTGGCCCGCACACTGGCCCAGCCCCTCAGCCCCTGTACCACTGGGACGGACCGCATGCACATCGAGTGTGTCCACACTCAGGTCATAGGCAGTGAGATTCATGCTCTCGAAGACCTCCCGCAGCGTCTGCTCGCGACCCTGCTCCACGTGCACGATCTCCTCCAGGTGCCGCTTCATCGCCCGTTTGATGAAGCGCAGCAGATGCTTCTGGTTCATGCAGGACGAGGCATGGATGTGTGTGTCCACCTGGGGGGGAACGGGGACTGCTGGGTCCATGGGAGGCCAGGACAGTCCGGAGCCGGGGCGGTGGGATGGCAGAGGACTCTTCAAACTGGATGCTGGGTGGGGACCCAGGCCCTGAAGGGGGAGGCTGGGCAGAGGTGCAGGGTCAGGCTTGGGGGTGAGGGCCCACCTTGCGGATGTTGTAGAAATCTCGGTGTGGCACCTTCTTCTGGGCGGCCAGCTCCTTCATCTCGTTGAGCAGCACATGCATCTGGAACTTGGAGCTCAGGTACTGCAGCCGACGGTAACAGAATGACTTTCTGGGCAGAAGGAGAAGCAGGCAGGGGCTCAGACCCGCAAGGAAGCACCTGGGAGGGCCTGGGTGGCAGAGCAGAGGGAGGAAGCAGGAAGGTGCAGGCCTGAGGCTGCCAAGGGGGCAGCAGATGATGGGAAAATCTAGGACTCAGTGACTGAAGGGGTGGGAGACTGGGTGACAGGTGTCTGGGGCAGGGCTGGGGCTGGAAGAATCTGGGCTGGGAGGGGAGCTGAGTGTCTGGGACGGGCACAGACTCACATGGGGCCATTGATAATCAGAGCCATCAGCACATTGACATCTGCCACAAATTCCTGCAGGTCGGGGTACGGCAGCTCCACCTCTGAGCAGCTGGTGTGTAGGGGGAGCTTGAGTGAGGAGAGCAAGCCAGGCCCTGTGGGCCCTCCCGAGCCGATGCAGCCCGCCACAGCTTCCCCCCAGCATGCCCCACGCCCCTCTTACTGCTCATCGGGTTCCCTGCGGGTATAGACGTGAACCACACCCTGCACCACACGCAGACCCAAGCCCAGGTCCCCAGGCATGGTGCTTGGCTCACAGTGCTCATACGGGTGCTGCTCTAGCGCAGGGGGGTGCACTGGGGCATCTGCAGGGGTGAGAAGGGTGGAGTCAGGGCCAGGCCTCTTCCAGGCCACCCACTGCCTGGCCCAGAAGCCCCAGCAGGACAGCTCCTGCCCCTGCCTCCACCACTGCATGCCAAGAGGCTGGAATGAACTCGGGTGTGGGAAGAAGCAGGCAGGTTGAGGTTCCTAGGCACCAAGCTCAGGGAGCCTGGGATACCAGGGCACTTGGAGTAGGACAGGGATGGGGGGTCCCACCAGCGGACACAGGGGTGTCCGGGCCCTGCTCATAGGTCCGTGTCTCCAGGGGCTTCTCGGCCAGCTGCTGCAGGTACCGGCGGGTGGTGGGGCAGAAGCTCTGCAGCGACAGGGCCATGTACTTCTCCCGGATGAAGAGTGCCCGCACCACGCTCTTGGCTGCGTCCAGCAGGTCTGTGAATGGCACCTGGAGATGGGGACACGGAATCACTCTCCTTGGTCCCAGTCCCAGACCCGGCTCACCCTCACCTCTTCCCTGGGCCTTGACCCCAGAAACTCTCAAACCATTCTGCTCTCAGCACAGCAACTAGCTTCCAGCTAGACCCTCTGCCCCTCCAGCTTCAAGAAAGAGAAACACCCTCTCTGGCCTCTACCCCCAGCTGCCCAGGCTCAGGAAGCCCACCAGGATCCAGGGGACGGGGACACTCACCCCACACTTCTCTTCCCCGGAGATGGTGACCCGCTGAAATTCCCGCTCCAGCACCACATCTCGCTCCCACAGGCCCCGGTCACCCTGCCCCTCACGCTGCTCCTTGTAGAGCCTACAAGTGGAGGGTACGAGGGAGGTGCTGGAGACAGCAGTGGGACAGGCCCCAGGCCTGCATCCCCCGCACCCCTCTGCCCTCCTCACTGGAGGTCCAAGTCACTGTCTGTCTTCAGGAAATCTTGCTTGGCCCGAAGCAGGATGTCCGGCTCCAGCCTAGAGGTGAGAGGAGTGAGAGGTCAGGCAGCTGATGAGGCCCTTGCTCCCAGGTCCCTGCACTGTACTAGGTGCCGTGCATGTGGTGTCACCTGTGGTCCTCACAGGGATGTAGAACCCTATGCCATGGGTGCTGCTCTTGCCCCACATCAGAGATGAGGAAGCACACCCAGAAGTTAAGCAACATGTTCCAGGCCACACTGGTGGGTAGAAGACGGAACCAGAACCCAGCAGCCTGACTCCAAAGCCTACGCTTCACACCACTGCTCTGTGCCGCCTCCCCAGGGGGCCCCAGAGGGAGGACTGGTTGGAAGAGAAGAGAGATGGGGTTCTGCAAGCGTCCGGATGGAGACAGAGGGATGCTGGGCAAACTATCCTGTGTCCCTCTCCCCAATCCCACGCTTCCTGTGCCCCTCACCCCATGGCTGCCTGGCTGTGCCCCCCACCCCATGGCTGCCTGGCTGTGCCCCTCACCCCATGGCCGCCTGGCTGTGCCCCCCACCCCATGGCCGCCTGGCTGTGCCCCCCACCCCATGGCCGCCTGGCTGTGCCCCCCACCCCATGGCCACCTGGCTGTGCCCCCCACCCCATGGCCGCCTGGCTGTGCCCCCCACCCCACGGCTTGCCCCTTGAGGCGGCCTGTCTGGCTCTGAACCTGGGGGCTTACTTGACATCCTGGCTAATCTGCCGCTCCAGGCGCTGCCGCCGCTCCTCCAGCTGCTCAATGGGGCTCTCCTCCGGGAACTCGTACGGGGCGCTACGGAGCTCACTCTCAGCCAGGGAGCGGCTGAACAGCTCCTGGTGGGAGGGAAGGAAGGGTCAGTGTGGCCTAGCCATCAGGGTCTGGGGATGCGGTGAGGGCACAGGAGCTGGGGGTACCTGGGACAGGCTAGGGGATCAGGGCATAGCCAAGCGTGAAGTAAAGGGACAGGTGAGGTGGAGGAGGGGTGAGGGGAGCAAAGACTAGGCGTGGCGGCAGTGATGAGGGGACACAGGGTGCGGTGCCAGGCGATACCTCGGCGATCTCCTTGCATTTGCCATCCATAGACGTGCGCAGGTCGAGCGGGAAGTGCTTGAGGCAGGGGGCAGGGCCTGGCAGGGATCGGGCAGACTGCAGCGGAGGGGCCCCCAGCCCACCCCGAGCCTCTGTGGAGACAGTGATGCAGGGTCAAAGAGTGAAGGGCAGGGCCTGGGTGCACTGGAAGCCCTGGGCCCCTGCCTGCCCCAGGCCAGCCCCGGAGAGAGGCCAGTCCCCCCTCAGAGGCTGAGGAGTGAGCCCGCATGTGGACCTCACCTGCAGTCTGGCACTGGGACCCCTCACCCATTCCAGGCTCATGGGTGGGGCCACGAGTCTGCCCCTAGAATAAGTGGATTCATTCACCCCAGGAAGAAAAATCTGAATCCTGGACTAGGGGCCACCCCATCAGGCCATGAGAGAACCTCCATGTGAGTACCTGCTACAGGCAGGCACCCACGTGTCCATGTACACACACACACACACACACACACACACACACACACACACACACTCCCTCCCTCTCTCTCTCTCTCTCTCTCTCTCCAGGCACTCATTAAGGCCACACCAGCGATGCCAAGTGCACAGCTTCCAGGGCAGACAGTCCAGGATCAGACCTGCCTCTGGACCAGGAGATCCCCCTCTCAAGGGCCAGGGTCTGCGGCTGATACCCTAGACCTACAGAGCCTGGGGAAGCCACAGCTGCCACTCAGCTCTGACCTGGGGACCAGCCTTCAAGGGAAGAGGAAGAGAGGAAGCAGAGGACCCGGTTGGCAGCAGGAACCCTACCTCCTCCCTGGAGGCCTGCCCTCTCCCCCAGGACCCCAGGGCTGCCAAGATGTGGCCTGGCCCCAGCCTGCCCCTCCCACTGCTGGCTGCCCCTCCAAAGGGAGCTGCCACAAACAGTCTGCGCCACTCAGAGGCCCCAGGATCTGGGCCGGAGGCCCTGGGGAAGGGAGTAGCAGAAGCCAGAGTCTCTCTCCACGGAAGGAAGAATTCCTCAGCTTCCAACAGGAGGCTGGCACTAAAGGCCTTGAAGCTGATAGTCTAGAGAGGCTGCCTGAGCTCCCAGCCCACCCCAGAGGACCCTCCCTGGGCTCCCCAGCCCCACCCTCCCAGCAGGAAGCTCTCCCAGTCAGCTGTGGGGGGTACTCCCCTCCAGCATCCTCCTTCTCCCTCTCCACTGTGGCTCAGGATGGACTCGAGGCTCTACCAGGCAGCATGCCTTGAAGTCTCTGGGCCCACTTCCCAATACCCCAGAGTCCTGTCCTAAGGCTGGACAAAAAGAAGAGGGGGTGCCTGCCCCAGATCCAGGACCTAGCCCCCCCTCGCCCTGGTGCCTGCCTGGGCCCTACCTGCAGTCAGGCAGCGCCGGCCAGCAGCCCTGTGCCCCTTGCCCGCCTGTTTGCTGAGTGGAGCTGCAGCCAGTCCCCCAGGACAGCTCAGGGGCCGGCACGGGCTGTACCAAGTGCAGCTGCATGCAGGGGAGACCCTGGGATGACGGCAAGCAGGGGGCTGGGGAAGCTCAGGGGAGTAAAGAAATCAAGGGAAGGAGTATCAGAGTTGGGAGATAAGAGAAACCCCCAAACTGAACAGGCCCTTAACCTCTACAGTGCCAGGGCCCAGCCCAAAGTGGGGCCCCCAAGGGGGAGGAGCAGGGCAGGCCGATATGGGCAGGGCAGGCTGGCAGGGAAGGGACAAGCCTCCTTAAAATGCAGTGCCCTAGGGGATAGTGTGTAGGGCCTGGCTAGCCAAAGAGTAGGAGGGGATGAGCAGCCCTCCTCACCTCCACACCCAACAGCCCCAGGCCAGCTTCCTCTGCCCAATGGCCTTGTTTTGCTCACCACTGCCCTCTGGGCCCCTGACTACGGGGTCTCTTGGGAGAGACAGGGCCCCTGCTGGGGAGAGGAACTGGCTGACAGCTGGGGTAGAGGCTCGGTCCAGGAAGGGACCAGTTACGGAGCTTCCCTGTTGCCCAGGGGACTGGTTCATGGCCCCCTAGACCTCCAGCCCCTGTCCAAGCCTATCATCGGGGACAGACTGCCCAGGAGGAGAGGTTCAGAAGTGGGACTAGAATTTGGAGGACTTGAGTCTGACTCTGTTCCCAATTACTGGCAAGTCTCTACCTTCCGGAGGCTTCAAGTCTGCCTATAATGGGGTGATAAGGGGTCCTGCCCTGCCTAGCCACAGCTGCTATAAGGTACACAGAGATACGGCTCTGCAAGTGTTCTGGAAAGTACCATCATCTGTGATTATGAACTCCTGGGACCCTCCAAACACTCCCCACATGCAGTCCCACCCACTGGGGGCGGGGGGAGCTTCTGGGCCCAGTGCAGGCCAAGGCAATGAGCAGTGAGGGTGTGAAGAGAACAGAATTGGCAGGGTAGGAACACTGTCTCTTACTTGGAAGAGGGCAGAGCAGAAAGAGGAAAGAAGATGGACACCAGCTCTGCCCTCAGAGTGTTAAGACAAAGCCTAAGGCCCTTGCTTCCCCCAGGAACCCTGACCCTACATGGCTCCTCCCCACTTCTAACCCCCTCCAGAGAGGCTGACCACAGACCTCCAGGGCTGGTGTGTATCGGGTCAGCAGAACTGAGTCAAAGGCCCTAATCTCAACCACCTCTCCTAGCAGGGTGACCCAGGGTCTCCACAGAAATGCTGGGGTGACCAGGACAGGCTCTGGCACGCAGAGCCATCCCCCCAGCCTGCCAAGCCACCACACAGGGCTGCCAGGGTTCACTAGAGGTGACAGACAGGCAATAACCTCCACACTTCCTGAGGCCAGGTCTAGAAGACCCAGCTGCCTGCTGGTCCCTTCTCCCAGGGTCTGTGCCACAGCACCACACCCACACCCACAAGGCACACACACACACACACACACACACACACACAAAGGCGTGGGGAGGGGTGGTCAAAAGCCAGAGGGGGCTACTCCCCAGCCATTCCCACCAACTCCAAGATTCTTGCCAACCTGTCTACCCACTTGACCAGAGCCCCTCACTCACTGCCAAGGCTGCCCTGGCAGGCAGAGAGGTACCCAAGGCTTTGACCCCCAAGAATCAGATGCTCCCACCATGTGACCATCCCAAGGTATACAGATCTAGCCTCAGGGGACACACCCTCTGGAGGCACAGACCTGGGCACAGAGAACACAGACCCTCAGGCCAATACAGAACTCAGGCCAGCATCTTCAGTAGCATAAGAAAACCAGGAGGTAGGCATAAGCAAAATCAGTCTACAAGTACAGACAGGTGCTCCGGGGGTGGGGGCACTGGCTTGACCTGGTCACCAAAGTGGGGGTGGTCTTCCCTTAGCCACAGGCCTGGGAGCAACAGACGGCAGGTAGCTATCCCTCAGCAAGCACGGACCCAGGCAGCCGAGCCCTCAGGGCGATGGGCACAGCTGCACCACGCTGCCAGATCCAAACGGTGCAGAGATGCCTACAGGAGTGGGAGCCGAACCAAAGGGTGCAGGAGCACACGCAGGCCGGCAGTGGCCCCAGCCTGAGCCCTCGCACGGGCCCAGCCCAAGGACACCCCATACTTCTGAGGAAGCTCACAAGACAGATCAGGAATGAACAAATTGCAAACAATAGATACAGTTGAGCCCCTAGACCCTGGATGCTGGGCGGCAATAAGTGTGCCCTAACATCAGACCCCCAGTAAGGGGGTTCAAGATCTAGGATCCTAGAAAGAGTAACTAACTGCAAGAGGACAGCCTGAGCCTGCCTGGTAAAGGCACAGCCACCAGCAGTGTGGCCAGTCTGCAAACTAGTCAGTCCCACACATCCCCCACTCCATTCACACACACTCCACATGCAAACAGTCTTAGCACATCCACACGCTGACACGTGTGCAAATACACTCTTGCTGCACCCACGCCCACGCCCACTCCTCGTTACAGAGGACAGCATCCCCGACACAGAACCCTGTCACCCTCCACCCCACCTCCCGCCCCACACCACCTCCCAAGCCAGCTGTCCCTGGGAAGGGGACAAGGGGCACCACTGCAGAGAAGGTGCAGGAGAAGCCCCCCTCCTGAGGGGACCAGTGGCCTGGGTGAGAGGTAGGGGCAGAGCCAGCCTGAGGCCAGGAAGCACACACTCACCTGGTACTGCAGAGGAAGCCTGCAGGCTGGCCCGCTTCTTAAAGGGATATTTGGCCTTGGATTTGCCGGGGCCAGATGAACAGGATGCCATGGCTCCGGCCGCAGAGACGGCGGGGGGAGTGTGAGCCGCACCAGCTGGGCCTGGCTCTGCCACATCCAACCCCTTCCTCCGCCCCGCCCCCAGCGGGAGTGACTGATGCAGGAAGCAGAGGCCCCGCAGGCGGAAGAGGCCCTGGCCATGATTTCTGATGTTGTCTAGGCAACCTCAGGAGGGGGGGCCTCCATCCCTGCCCCTTTACGCCTCCCTTCCTCTCCTCAGTCCCTGGAGTGACACGGATGGTCGTGTCACTTGTTTCCTCACTTCCCCTGGGGGGTGGAAGTGAGGAAACAAGATGGAGAAGGGCCAGCCCCAGCACTCCACGAAGCCCTCAGGAGCCCGGAGCCCCGAGTCCCTTGCCCCTTGCCCCTTGCCCCTTGCCAGGGCTCTGGAGCAAAAGAGTCAAAGTCCAGGCTAACTGGTCCAGCCAGCCAAGGAGAAAAAAAAAAGTAATAGCGAGGGATCCAGCGCAAGCTCCCCCAAGCTCAGAACACTTTCCTCTCAGGGCCAGCGGATTCCATGAAAATCCAGCCCCTCTGGGGCAGAGTCCCCTTTTGTCCTCGTCTGACCCCCAGCCCCAGGGGTAGCCCAGCTCGGGGAGGATGGGGTAGAACTGAGAATCCCAGCCCAGTAGGGAGGAGCCTGTCTTGGGAAAATTCCACTGTCCACAGAAGCTACCCTTTAGGAAGGCAGGGAGGCCAGGAGGCAGGGGCTTCTCTGGGGTCTGGGAAAGAGACCCCAGCGGCTTCTGACTTTTCCTTCTGTCTTTCCACACTCAGGCTCTGCTCTCCAGGCGCTCCCCGGGAGGAGCTGTCCGCCTTCCGTAGGTCTGCAGGCTGTGCCCACCCTCTTGTCACCCTGGACACTGCACTTCTCTGTCCCAGAGACCCTGCCCTCCTTCGCACGCGCACACACTCACCTGAGGCCATGCTGCCCGAGCCCTGAGGGGTACCGGGAAGTCTGCTCTCCAGGGTCTGCAAAGCCGGGAAGCCCGGTCGCGAGGGACGGGAGAAGGGCTGGGATCCAGACCCCGGCAAGTCACTCCAAGGGCCCCTGCCCTGGCACTGAGATGGGAGAAGTAAGGCAGTCTTTCAAAATTGCTGGCTGTAGGGAGGCGGACCCCTGCCGACCTGGGCCGCTGCACTGGCCTTGTAGACCCCGGCGTCCCGACCCCCAGCCCCGCACTCCAGAGGCGGGCAGGCCACGTGCTCCCCAGAGAGCGGTACCCGCAACTCGTCTGGGCTTCTCTCCACAGTTTCTGGGTATTCGGGTCGGACTCGGGTAGCTGGACTGTGGGGGAGTCACGCAACAGGTGCAACCCCACCGAAACCTCGCCAGCGCCGGCGCGCTTCTCCGCAGCCCCAGACCCCGCTAGGTCCGTGGCCCCGCCCCTGCTCGGGACCTCCCCCGCCAAGCTGGCCCGGCCCCGCCCCCGCCATTTTTCCTCTTCCCGACGCCACGTGGGCAGCCGCCACTCAGCATCCGCCCGGCAGCGTCTTGGGGAAGTTCTGTGCGTCAGCTTCCTCACCAGTAAAGTGAGATGGGGTAATCGCGGTACCTCACTCACAGGGGTTATTGTGACGATGAAACGTTAAGCACCTTTGCGTGATACCTGGCACAAAGCCAGTGCCCAATAAAAGATAGCTATTATTATTGTGCCAGGGTACTCTTTTAGCAGAAGTCCTTCCCGGCAGGCGTAGCTAGGCAGGGTGTGTCCTGCAATTCTGACTCTCCTTCCCACATTTATTTCTGTATTTGTTGGTCAACAGCTTAGGCTCTGTAGCCAGTGTGGTTCAATTCCAGACTCCGCCTACTTCCTGACTGCCACTGGGAATGTTAACTTCTCTGTGCTTCTATTTCCTCTATAAAATGAGTGTAAGAGACCCCACTTTATATGGTAGTTGTTAGGATAAATGAACTAATATAAGTTAAGTGCCTGGCTTGTAGTTACTACTCAGTTAATGTTCCATAATATCATTGCTGTGCTTTGGCCTTGGCCCCCTGTTGACACTCTCAGAGGTTGATTCACCTTGCAGTCTATAAAGAAGGGGTGCTGGGCTACTTTGGGGACTGCAGATACCCCACACAACCAGAACCCCTACTCCCAAGTGGCAGAGAATCCTACTTAAAGGAAACCCGTGGGAGAAAGGCCCTATAACGTCACTGCACATAATTAAACGTATTAGCAGCTTAGTCTATTCCTGTGTCTCCACCTTGTGGGAGCCCTTTGCCCCCACACCCAGTTGTACTAATGCTGTTTGTCCAGCTCCTCCCAGTTCTCACCACCCCAACCAAATTCCTTCCCGAACTCTGCCTCCTCCCCTCCTCCCCAGACTGGATTGTGGACCCTGAACCCTATTCTCTACCTGCACCTGGTGTTGCCTCCACTGATCCCTGCCTACTTACTGCTCTTCACCCTGGACAAACTCAAAAAACCATGGCCTCTGTAAACATGGGGGGGAAAAGTTCACCTCACAAAGAATCAATAAAACTAAAAAGAGAACAACCAGATACCATGTTTACCCATCAAATTCGCAAAGATTAAAGGAAAAAAAAATCCTAAAGCAGGCAAGGGGGTAGTTAGTGAGATGGGACACAACACATATCCTACTGGTGGTTGTAAAAAACACTGATATAATCTTTCTGAAAGCCATTTGGCAACGTCTACTCAAGAGTCTTAAAAAGGTTCATATTATCTGATCCAGTAATTCCACTTCCAGGAAATTGTTCTTCTAAAAAGCGCTGCAAGAAAAATATGCACAAAATTGTTCATAACTGCAATGTTTATCACATAGAAAGGTTGGAAACTTAAAGGTCCAACAATAGGAAAATGTTTAAATTAGGTCATATGCATACAATGAAATACAACCATTAAAAATTGTTCTTGAAGAATCTCTTAATAAGGTGAAAATGTTTACAATGTAAAGTTAGGTGAAAAAAATGGATGCACAAATCTGTACATACAGTATGACCCTAATTATGTGACATATACGCATAGAAAACAAACACATCAAAAAGTGTAACAAATGATTATCGGTGAGTGGTGGAATTATGGCTTATATTTATTTTCCTCTTTATACTTACTTGCATTTTAAAAACTGTCTACAATGCATATCCATGATTTTTATAATCAAGGAAATGGAAAGCAACAAAAGTCTATAAAAATCTGTAATAGCCTCCACATCCCACCTGGTTAAGACTCTCCTATGTCTTAACCCGGGACTAAATTAGTCTTGGGGCCTTTAGGAATTTTGAGGCTGTTGGGCTCTCAACATTGAATAATAAAATAAATCTCAAAATTAAAAATCAAGTCCCAGGTAACCATGTAGAAGGTCATCTATATTCTGATACAATGCAAATTTTGACATAACTTTAAAGGGTGGTATCTTGCATTGGGCCAGGTCTTTTTAGGATTTCCCCCTTAATCCAGACCTACCTACCTAACCAGCCCATAGGTGGCAATTCCTGCCCTCCACCCTACCTAGGAAAACCAGTTCACTAGTCCCTTCATGCTCCTCCCTAGTCCCATCTACAACACACCCTTCACCCTATAACCCTCCCCTATTTCTAGACTTTCAGTATGCTGTCCCTGCTAGGAAGTCTGCCCTGATTACAGCTAAGCCTCAATCTCCCCACCTACACAACATCAGCAAGAATCTTAGTGGGGTTTCATTGTCTATGTAGAACAGTTTGGGAAATGAAGGAGTGAGTCATCCTCTCTGACCTCCAGCTGTTTTCATATTGGGGACTTAAGGTTGTCTTTGAGCCTCTGGGATCTTCCCTAGCTTGAAACCAGCTTCCTCACTACCTAGCCTGTACCCCAGATGGTTCCTGGAATGGCCCTCCCTGAATCTTAGGCCCCCACTGACAATGCACTCCTTAATTCTCTGAAGAACTGCTTCTCTTAGCTTCTCGTCTGATGCTCACCTGTGACGTCAGCCTCCTACCAAGGTCAAACCACTTTCAGCAGATATTAGACTTGGAAGAGAATACCTGCAGCCTCAAAAAGATCATTGGCCATGAGTTTCCTAAACCAAACATTATGCCTAGATCCTTCTAGAATCAAGCTGTTCAGCTTTTTCTCAGCTTCTCCCAGGAGCCAGTCCCCCACCCCAGTCACCCCGCATTGTTTATAGCACCATGCAGCTGTATCCAACCATACTTGTTTGTAAGTCTTAAATGGGTTTTAGCCAAACCCTTTGTCATTCAAGGCCCTTCACTGGCTAGCCCCAATTTTCCTTTCCTGTTCTCATCTCCCAGCCCTCCCCTCCATGCACTTTCCACTCTTTTACTCCAGTCCAGTCATATCAAACTTCCCAGTCTTCTCTGAGCACACTTTGTACCTCATGCCTCCATGCTTTTTCTCATGCTCTTTCCTCTCCTCCAAATGTCTATCCCCCATTTCTATTGTTGTTCTGCTTCTCTGTTGAAAGTCTGTTCATCTTACAATTTTTCCCTCCCTTCTTCTACTAGAGAATTTATCAATTTGACAGTGAGATGTGCAATTGTCTTTTCTACCAGGGGTAGAGGCTAGGTTTTAAACAGCTCTGAATTCTCCAGCACTAGCACAGTGCTCCTGTAACTAAATTGTTTCTCTGTGCATTTACACCAAATCTTCCTTTGGACTGGAAGGCCCTGAAGGGAGTTCCTCTTTCTTCATGCCCGCCCCCCAACTCCAGCTGGGACAAGGCTTTACACACAATACCTACCACTGGGTATAAGACAGATCCTGAGACTTCCCCTTAACTCAGGAAGCAGGATTAAATTAGTTGGAAAACAGTGATTTTTTTCTTTCATTCAAAATATTGTAACTATTCAAACAATAAAGTCTGTTGCTAAAGAAGCTAAAAAATGTTGGGGGGTTATAAGGGCTGTGGACTAGAACACATGAGCTCTAGCTGATTCTGATACTAACTTGTTTAGTAACATGTGGATCGCCTTTCTGTGCTTCAATTCACTCACCTCTAAAATGGGAATAGCACCTACTCTACCAGGACACTGAACCCAAATGGGATAATAAAGGAGAACAGCCACAGGAAAGGCACAGGAGCTTAAGACAGGAGGCAGGAGGCATCAGGATGGTCCATGCATAGTAGCGGGCAGGTGTGTGCAATTAGAGGGCAGGTGAGGGCCAGGAGTTCCCATAGCTTAGTAGTGGGAATTGGGAGCCCAGCAAGCTAGGAAACAAGGAGAAGCAGCACAGAAGTTTGCTGAGGTGGTAGCTAAAACAGGAACAAGCTCAAACATTTTCCCCACTTGTGAAACAAGTCAGTGGTTCCTTTAACAATGCAAGTGCTGCTGTTACTGAGCTCATGCATTTGCCTGTCTTTTTTTGCCCAACGTTCTTTCTCTGGCTGCTTTTGTGGGGTAGTGGAAAGAAAGATTGCCTGGTTTGTTTACTAAGCTATATGACCTTGAATAAAAGTTACTTAACCCTCAAGTCTCAGTTATCTGGTCTGTAATTTGGGGACAAGAGCACTTACCTTGAAGTCAGTGTGAGAATTAACTGAGATAAGCCCCGTAAACTGTCTAGCACAGTTCCTGGCAGTTCCTTGCTCTGAACAGTGCAGGCTGCAGCGCAGCTCTGGCCTAGGTATAAGTTACCAATATTGTGGGTAGGTTAGGCAGGGCTGGTGAGGTATCATTACTGAAACTTTATAGCCAAGATTCCAAGACAGTCACAATTTCAAAGACTCTCCTGTTTTCCCTTAAGTCAATAAGCACCTGCCAATTTTTGATTGGGAAAAGATGATCACCATGGAAGGCACCTTGGCGGCTGCCTACTTCTCCATCAGCCCTGAGAGTCTAGGCTCCAGGCCCAGGGCTTCTCAGCCAGATACCCAGATATGCAGGCGAGAGGCGGTGGGAAGGAGGAAGGTGATCAGGGATAGCTCAGGGTACCCAGTAGATGGGAGACCTAGGTTCTACCTCCCACTTTCTCAGTCTACCTGGCCACTGCTGCGCAATTCCACTCGAAAAGGAAAGAGCAAGTTAAATACTTGGAGCTCAGTGTTTCTCTGCATTGGCTGCGCATTAGAATCACCTGGGAAATTTTAAACTCTTCATGCCCGGACTGCACTCCAGACCAGTTAAATCAGTATTTTTTTCTTTTTTTAAGTTCTCTGGGTAAATTCCAATATATACCAAAAGCTGAGAACCACTGTTCTAGATCAGGGTTTTTCAAACTGTATTAGTTTAGAATACAGTTTCTCAGGCTCTAGAATTGGCACTACTACTGGAACTTATTGATTCGAAAAACACACTCTTTTAAAAACACACATATATTAACCTCTTTGAAATCGGAACGATCTTCCATTCAGTGCCATCTAAGATTTGATGAAATATAGAAACAAGCATCCCAGGTAATTCTTATGATTTGGCCAGTTTGAGGAAAAAACAGTTCTCTAGTACTCCCTAGGGCAGAGCTTTCCAATCTTTAGTATCCTTAGAGTCACCTGTGATCCTGTTAAAATGCAAGTTCTGAATCAGAAGGTCTGTGTTAAGGCCTAAGATTCTGCACTTATAAGAAGATCCCAGGTGATCTGTGCTGGGCCTTTCACCACATTTTCTGTAGCAACATTCTAAAGTATGTCCCTCTGAGGAGCTTCCACAGCAACTCATTTAAGTAAACTGAAATAATTGGCATAGAGAAGTATGACCAATGGAGAGAGTTTGATATGTCTGTGAAGCAGTTTGTAGGCTGCACGCTCATCTCTCCCTGGGAAGGGGCAGCTGCGACGAGAGCCAGAGGAAGGGCTGCCCTGACCTTTGAGGAGCCAGAGGCTAGAGTCTAATTTCCCAAGGAAGCACTGTTATGTGAGGCAGCACAAACCCTCCACACTAAATATCAGCAAAGTTCACTTGCCAAGTGAAGTTAGGCCCCAGCTGGCTTTAGTGGGTAAACAGCCCCGTTCTCTCTACCACATACCCTTTTTCCTTCTTTCCCTCATTCATCAAAACTTCATTGAGGATCCACCAATAAACCACAAGGTCTGAAGGATTCAAAGATGAATCAGATTTGGTACCTGACTTTCGGGGGGAGGAATTCAGTCTGGAGGAAACCCATCTGTAAAACAGACAATAATGAAGTGATTAAGTGCTAATAACAGGAGTATGTATAAAGAGATGAGCCAACGTAAAGGAACAATGCCAATAGCTTCCTGGTGCAGCAGCCACTGAAGGAGCTGGAGGAAACATTTCTAATCTTTCCAAAAAGGGGTAAACCCCAAACAAAAATTCCTTGCCAGGACCGGCCTGCTATGATGGAAGAGTGTGCGTTGGTGCCTTGAAGCTGTGTAATCTGGAGTCTCAATATGGGGAGAGCTTCCTCTGTTTGTGTCTCTAATCTCTAGCTCTAAGATGCAAGTGAATCTAAGAAGGAAGAGACTTTTAGGGGATCAGTCCCTCAAAAGGATGGGGCAACCATTATCTTCTTCCAGAGAGTTCCAGCATCTGCATCCTATCCTCCCATGTCAGAATCCAACACATCATTTCCCTAGTTACAGAAACACTTGAGTCTTTGCCCTTTGTCATATTGAGCTCTTAATTGGCTCAACCCATCACATTGCTAGATATAAAGGCTACAATCCCTAGACTAAGTAGGTCTCTGGCTGGGGTGCGTAGTCTCAGGCAAGACAGGCAGCGTACGAGAATATAGAGCCCGCTCCCTCACCCAGCTCCCTATAGACTGGCTTTTTAGGAGGACTAAGAAACTGATACACGATCCCAATTTACTTTTTCCTTATCTTCCATCTCTCAGATAGGAAACCCTAGAGGAGAAGCTTAAGGGCCAGAGGAAGCCACCAAGGAGGAGACGGCAGAAAGATGGGGAGTGGAGCCAGTGCTGAGGACAAAGAACTGGCCAAGAGGTCCAAAGAGCTAGAAAAGAAGCTGCAGGAGGATGCTGACAAGGAAGCCAAGACCGTCAAGCTGCTATTGCTGGGTGAGCGAGATGGGAAGATGAGCCAGAGAAGGAGAAGGTACTGCTCCTTCCTGCTTATCCTGGATGGTAGGTGGGTTCTAGCCCACTGTGTGGGGAGGTAGGATGGCAGGTCATTTTTCCTCTCCCCATCCAGTCTCAGGCTAGGGGATCAGGAGCTCTAGGGCTGAGCACAGCCACCCCAATGAGATGCAGAATGCCAAAGTTACTCTGGAACTGTTCTGCTCTTCCTTGAACCAGGAATAGTGTGAGGGCCAGAATGCACCTACCCATCTCCAAATTTAACCAAACCTAACACCTAGCAACTTAAGCAAATATCATGAACTCTGGGCTTGCAGACACTTACTGAATCTGCAAACACAGAACTCTGAGTCAAGGACTCAGAAGAGGACAGTGGACTCAGAAGTCCTACCATATAATCAGTGTCATGTAGTCCCAAGGATAGGCCTAATGGTTCTTACCAAGTATACTGGTTCCTTCTCCTTGCTTTCAGTAAAAAAATTTGTAAAACTATTAGAAGTGGGGAGCCCTGAGTGGGGAGGAAAGGAGTCTTTAGAAAAGTCCTTTCCAGGCTGTCTATTCAGCAGCTGCCTCTAAAGCCCCTGCCAGATGGGAGGCTCATCAGCTTGATGAGCTCCTAAGCAGATCACAGGTTTGTGCTGAAAAAAGAAAAGCACCTCAGTCGGTCAGAAATTGATCATGGCTGTAAACAGAGCCAAAACAATAGAGTTTGGGACACCTGGCTTAGGAAAAAACCCCAATGGTAGTACAGAGGTAGGCAAGCTGGAGCAGGTAGGATCTTTATAGCAGAAGACTGGCTGGCTGGGCTGGGTTTCCAAACCCATGAGGAGCCTGGGAACTAGAGCCCCAAACTAAGGCACCTCCTTTCCCTCAGCTGATCTGTGGCATGGCCCTAAGGACACACTAAAGAGCACATCTCTGTAAGCAGACTCCAAGGAGCCCAGGAGGCTACAGAGGGGAAAGAGATGGCAAGGCCACTGAGAGATCTTTTAAGCCTAAGCAGCTTTCTTCTACATTCAGGATAAGAAGCTTAGAGGGACCAAGCACAGGATAAGTGGGGAGGGTTAAGGCATCAGGGATAGTATAGAGTGGGGGAGAGAGCTGAAGGGTATGCCGGTCCTTGATAGAGGGAGAGTGGAGTGTGAATGAGGATATAAGAACATTTTAGTCAATAATGGAAACAGTAAGATAACGAAAACATAGTATTTCAGTGAGGTGATCCAGCTTTCTCCAATCCCGCCCCAAGATCACTCTCCTGAGTAAAAATATAGGCAGAGCAGAAATGTGTTAAAGGAGTTCCCCTGAATCTATCAGTGGTTCTCAACGAGATTTTGTACATCCCCACCTCCACCCCAAGACACTTGGAAATGTCGGGAACATTTTTGGTCGTCACAGCTGGAAGAGTGGAGTGCTATTGGCCTCTGCCAGGAGTGCTGCTAAACACCCTACAATGCACAGGACAGCCCTCCACAGAAAAAACCATCCAGCCCGAAGTGTCAATAATGCAGAGGCTGAGAAACTCTCCTCTAATTCCAGATCAAATGGCCTGAGCTCAAAGCTGGCAGAAATTGGGGCAGCAATCATCCCTATGTGTTCTCCCCTAACAAGGCTCCCAAGCGAGCAGTGGCTTAGACTTCTCACGGGCCATCTACTGGAGGGTTGGGGAGAGCCAGTGGAAATATGAAGCATAAGCATTTCTCCCTGCAGGTGCTGGGGAGTCAGGAAAGAGCACTGTCGTCAAACAGATGAAGTGAGTAGGAACAAAGCCCCAAAGGACCGAGGTAGGGTGAAGAAGTCAGTAGAGCCAGCGGAAGCATGGAGGATAAAGGGCTCTTTATCTGGGTTCTTAAGGAACCCAGATGTAAAGGATATAAAGGATCTTATTCCCAATGTCCCTCATCTGCATGCCCCATGTCCCTCACTCTCCACTTTGGGACAGCAGTAAGAATACAGAGATTGGATTCTTATGACCCTTTAAATCCTCCCAGAGTCCCAATCCCTTAGGTCTGGTTACTCAGGTCCAACGAAGGGCTGGGTGTCTCCTCCTTGCAGGATCATTCATCAGGATGGCTATTCACCAGAAGAATGCCTGGAGTACAAGGCCATCATCTATGGGAATGTGCTACAGTCCATCCTGGCTATCATCCGGGCCATGCCCACACTGGGCATTGACTTTGCTGAAGCAAGCTGTGCGGTACGTGGTTAACGCTATGTGGTTAAGGGTGGGAGGAAAGGCTAATGAGAACAGGCCAGTGGCCAACGAGCTATGAAGAAACATGGGTCAGAAAAAAGTTTATGTAACTAAAATCCCACGTGCTGAGCTTTAAATCTTTTTACTTCAGTCCTAGCAAAGCATGCAATTCCTACCTTTGTAATAAATGTTTATTAAAAAAAAAAAATCTGCTCTCAGCTTCCTCTGCCTTTTTGTCTTATTTTACCATTTAAATTGTTCCCCTCGGGTTCTTTGCCCTGGCTGTGTAACTTTTATAAGCCAAATCCTAGTTCCAGTATTGTGCTTTTCCTAGATTTGAATCATTGAAAAAACAAAGGTGATAGGTTCCTGTCTATCATCTTGTCCATTTCATGGTCAATCTGGTCTTTAAATTTCCAATCTCCCTGCAGCAGAGGACCCACATTTTGTGGCAGGACACTCACTTTTGGACTAAGGATGGAAGATGGACACACCACAGAGGAAGCCCCTGGGACCTCTGTTATCCACTAGGCATCCCAGGACTGGATATATTGCCACCTTCTACATCTCAGAAGCACCCTCAAAAATTAATCAGTGTTTATTCAGAATCTTTGCTGGACACTATCTCCACCTTAGGCTTTGGTTGCAATGCAAAATGCTTTCCTTTCAGCAGAATTCCCAAAAGCCTCCTGGAAAGCCATTACTCTTGTGTAATTCTCATCCTGGTTTCTGCCTTACAGGATGATGGGCGACAGCTCAACAACCTGGCTGACTCCATTGAGGAGGGCACTATGCCTCCCGAGCTGGTGGAGGTCATCAAGAAGTTGTGGAAGGATAGTGGGGTGCAAGCCTGCTTTGACAGAGCTGCAGAGTACCAGCTCAATGACTCGGCATTTTAGTAAGACTCTGATTGGGGAGGGGGTGGGATGAGACGTCAGCAACCTTCTAGGAGAAATCAGAGCCAGCCGAAAATTTTAGGCACTGACAGCCGGAGACCCAAGGACTGAATTCAGGCTGCATGCCTGTCTTATTAGGCTTGAGCAGTGTTTTACTATGCTTTGAATTTAATGCCTTTACATTGGGACATTTGCCACAGTTCCCACCACTCTGTATTGCTTTACACTGGTTCACTGCAGCCTACAAAGCTGAAGACTCAAAATTCAAAACAGAGGTGCTCTGTTTAACAGCCCTCAGCCCCTGTCTTCTTAAATCAAACACGTAGCCTCTCCTTTCAGAATCATGAACACTAATACAGCCCTGCAGTTCTGCCATGCATTCTCCTAGGAGGCATGATTCATCACGGCCCTCTCAGGGCTGGAATTTCTAGCTGGCAACACAGGCTCTACTTAAGCCACTAGCCTAAAATGAAAATCTCCTTCACCTATAGCATCTTATGTCAAGGTGCCAGGGCACAGGACACAAACTGCCAGGGCAAACCAAAGAAAGTTTGTCAGGGATTAGAGAGCACCAACTTTGCAAAGTTGGTCCCCAAAAGATAAGGTACACAGAGTTTATCAATCCTACCTCAAACAGCATGATATCATAGATGGGCATGAGCTTCAGAGTCAAACAGACCTGGGTTTAGCCCCTGTTTTATCACCTAATCTTATAATAAAGTTATCATTTACTATCCCTGGAGCACTCACTCACTTACTCACTCAGGCCTAGGCACTGCTCAGTGCATTAGGTACACATTTTCATTTAATCTGCACAATATGCGTTTATGGTAGATAGTATTTTTTATTAGTCCTATTTATAGATGGAAAAACTGAGGTTCAGAGAAGTAAATTAACTTGCCCAAAGTCATATAGATAAATGGCAGAGGCTGGATTTAAATCCAGGTCTATTTGTCCACAAAGTTGAATGTTTTTTACAATATACCACAATGCCTCTTGTCCTGGACAAGTTATTTAACTCTTCTGGATTTTTCCTTCATCTGTAAAATGGGATATGAAACTTGAAGGTTTATGAGGTTAAATGAGAATTTAAATGTGAAAATGTCTGGCATATAGTTAATTTGCCCTCCCTCTTTCTCTCAGTCCTCTCACTTCACATCTGCCTTCCTTTTTTTTTTTTTTTTTAATTTATTTACTCTTTAATGGTAACTATCAAACAAATACAAAAGCAGAATAATACAATCAATCACCTGGCTTCAACTGTTACCAACTGATGGCCACTCTTGTTTCATTTTATCTCCATTCCCCACTGGAATATTTTGAAGTAAACTCCAGATATATCATTTCATCCTAAAAATTTCACTATGTTATCTCTAAAAAATAAAGGTTCTTTAAAAAAAAAATGAATCACAACATAATCATCTCATCTAAATATTTAATAATTCCTTAATGTCATCAAATATCCAAGTCAGTGTTCATTCAAGTTTCCCCAATTATCTCAAATGTTTTCCCTTCAACTTGATTCAGGATATAAACAAGGTCCACGCATTGGACTGATTCACATCTCATATATTTCTAAAATCTCTTTTAATCTACTCCTGCTTCTTGATGGAATTTTGGCACCCATTTAAACCACCAAGTCTCATTCAAGGGTCTAGAAAACCTTGTAGTCAGGTGAAACACAAGGAAAAGTTATCTGACTTGACTTAAATGGAACAGAACCTCTGCCTCAAATGGGCTTGTCCCTCAGCCCATCCCACACTTCCTTTTGTAAGGACACAAGAGGGTTTGAAGGAAAGACTCCTAGATTTAACAATATGAATTCTAGGCTGGTTCTATCACTAAGTTAGCTATATGCCTTTGGGTAAAACCCTTCACCTTTCTTGACTTTGGCTGTGGAAAATTTAATATTATCAATGCCAATCACTTTTTTCCAGCTACCTGAATCAATTAGACCGAATTACAGCCCCTGACTACCTCCCTAATCAGCAAGATGTGCTACGATCCAGAGTCAAAACCACAGGCATTATTGAGACCAAGTTTTCTGTCAAAGACTTGAACTTCAGGTGAGTACATGGTTCCCTGGGAGCACGTCAGATACCCAAAAAGGGACGTAGGTATGCTTCTTGGCTTTCACAAAAGCCCAGTCTGACTTACTCCTACTTCTCCCCCTTTCCTTTCCACTTCCCATCTTACTAACTGGCCCCAAAGTTGCCACCTCTGTGGGGTAAACACCAAGTGCATGTGGGTCACACATTGGGTATACGTGTGAAAACAGGTGTTTCTTCTCTCAGGATGTTTGATGTGGGAGGGCAGAGATCAGAGAGAAAGAAGTGGATCCACTGCTTTGAGGGAGTCACCTGCATCATTTTCTGTGCAGCCCTCAGTGCCTATGATATGGTGCTGGTGGAAGATGACGAAGTGGTGAGTGACCTTTGCACCAAGCAGCTTTGATAGGTAATTCCCCCATGACCCTTCCTCTAAACTTTGTGTCACTCCATTACCCCAACTTGGGTGATTTCAGCTAACACTAATAGTCTAGCAGTCTTCTAGCAGACCAATGTCTCAGGCAAATAATTCTAGAAAAACCTCTTCTTCTGCAGGTTCTAGGTTAGCACTTTAGAGCTCCAGATTTACTGAGAGCTTGGTCTCCGATTAGACATCCAAGTATTACTTGGGACATCAAAAATCTCATAAGAGAAACTGAGTATTAAAGGGATAAGTGATCATTAACTTGGCAATGCAAAGGAGTTACACTTAGTAGTCTCCCAGGCTGCCTATGGAAGTAAAGGATAGATGAAAATGATAGAGCAGAAAGAACAACGTACGATGTGTATCTTTATGCAACATGATAGAGGGGTTGCATACTAACCTCACTTGGAAGCCTAAATATATACTCAGTGGCAACAGGACTACAGAGAGACTGGCAAACCAGTTTTCTCACATGCCACTTAAATTGGCAGCTGGAGAACTACCTGAGGGTGGTTCTCTTGAGCCTGTGGAGTTTTACAAGACAGGAGTTCTGCAGGAACAGTGTCAGCCCATCCAGGTACCTTCCAAGTTTAAGACAGGGCATGTCAAAGGCATGGAAAATGACAATTTTACATATGCATCCGCTCTGTAAACGGAAGCCCCCAGTTTACTGATAGAAGACAAAGCTTCTATCCTTCTATCCCCCGCTCCAGTTCTTCTCCCTTCTCCTTAGTTCAGGTTGACATTAGAGCACTCTGAATATCTTCTAGCCAAAATGTCTTAGAGAGCCATTCATTTTCCAAGATCTCTTCCATCTTTAACCTTGAAGTCTAGAAGGTCTTGAAGGGTTTTTATAGGAGTATTAGCAATGAAAAAAGGCTACTAATTAGTTTTCTTTATTAGGTGAAAAGATTGAGCCCAAGTCAGCTAACAGCACACTTCAAGACCCTAAAGGTCTGCTCCCTAACAATAGGCTGGTTTGGAGCACTGGGTAACCTCTGGACTCTGCAGATTATAGCACTACTTCTCACTCATTGAAAGTGGCAATCAGAGAAAGAAATAAGGTAGAAGTGCTTGTGCTGTGGCATTGGGAAATTCTTTAGCCCTTACCATTTGGCACAAGGGCCAAATATCCCTATTATGTTCCTGCCTGAACTGAGATCTGGGACTTTTTAACGGAAGCCTATCAAAATCATCCTGGAGATGTACGTGGACATATGTTAACTTGGGCCCAGTTACAACCCTGAATCAGCAGCCCTTAAGGATATCAAAGTCCTAAGCTGTGCCCTGGTTGCCAAAGATCTGCATAACATTTACTGTACACCTATACACCACCTACTATCATGGACACTATACATACATGATCTCATCTAAGTTTCATAATAATCCTGAGATAGGGAAACTGAGATTCAGAAAAGCTCAGTACTTTCCCCCAAATCATACAGTTGTGATATAAAGAGGATTAGAAGGAAGTCAGATCTCTCTGGCTCTACTCTACCACACTAAAAAAGAGATAAGGTGTTCCCTACCTTTCCTTTTACATTTGGAACACTGGTTTCTTCAAGGGGAGCAAGAACAGGAAGTAGACAGATATCCCATAAGCCTAACCTGATATCTCTGATGGTGTTTCCTCTAACTAGAATCGTATGCATGAGTCACTGCACCTGTTCAACAGTATATGCAACCACAAGTTCTTTGCGGCTACTTCCATTGTCCTCTTTCTCAACAAGAAGGACCTCTTTGAGGAAAAACTCAAGAAAGTCCATCTCAGCATTTGTTTTCCGGAGTATGATGGTAAGTGCCAGGGGCTGGAGACAATTCTTTCATAGTAATGACGGGGGGCTGCCTCATTTCCTATAGCAAGGAGACATAAAGGAACTTGTCTTTAAGGAGTAGTAAGTGTAACTCCTCTGCTTTGCCAAGTTGATGATCCCTTATCCCTTTAATATTCAGTTCCTCTTATGA
This sequence comes from Eubalaena glacialis, assembly GCF_028564815.1. Taxonomy (NCBI): domain Eukaryota; kingdom Metazoa; phylum Chordata; class Mammalia; order Artiodactyla; family Balaenidae; genus Eubalaena; species Eubalaena glacialis. Next base: position 98,516,126 of record NC_083718.1, read on the forward strand.
GCTTTATAATGTCCAAGTGATATTTGGATGTCTAACCCGAGAAACTTGAGCATTCAGTTACAGGTTTAAATTCAGATGTCTCTGGAATAGAGCAGACATTAGATTCAGGAGACCCATCAACTGTTCAGATGATAACTGCCAGAAACCAAGGGTGGAGACATAGAGACACCTCTCTCCTCAATTTCTTTGCTCAACTCAAGTGGGAAACACTGGAGTGCAATAAAGGAGAGGGCCCTCCCTCTAAAAATAGGCCCCCAACTGCAGCTGTCTAATACAACATTTCGAGGATCAAGTGAGTCACTTAAAAAGTGGGCAACTAAGAAGGGTTAATTTATCCCACTTCTTCACTATTTTTCTGGAAAACCAGGGAACAACTCTTACGAGGATGCAGGGGATTATATCAAGAGTCAATTCCTTGACCTCAACATGAGAAAAGATGTCAAAGAAATCTACAGTCACATGACCTGTGCCACAGACACCCAGAATGTCAAATTTGTATTTGATGCAGTTACAGATATTATCATCAAAGAAAACCTCAAGGACTGTGGACTCTTCTAATTCTCACCATTCCTCAAGTATACGTTCTATAAACAGGTTCAGAATCTGGGTAATTTCAAGCAGAAAATTTTAGGTCAATATACCATGACAAGAATACATCCATTCTCCCTTGGAGATGGAGTATGTATGATTGCAATTGTGTCTCATACGTGGTTTTAAAAGTGGGATAGCTAGTACAATTTAAAGAATGCAAGGCCAGGAGTCAGAAGACCCAGGTTCCAGTACTGGTTCTGCAACTTACTACAAAAATGTAAATATTTCATTTCTCTGAGCCTTGAGTTCCTCATCTATAAAATGAAGGTAACTTCTCTATACTACTTCACAGGGTTATTCTAATGATCACAAACATAACTGAAGGAAGGGAAGGCACATAAAAGCTGTGTGGTTAGTGACAGAAAGAAATCCTATATAAAAGCTCCCATATATGAAATTCAACACCAGGTTTTTAGATGAATTATCCCAAACAAAAGAGCAAACCTTCCCTGCAGTCTGCAAAAAAAACTAATTAAAAACAGAACCTCACTAAACCTACCACCCCTTTTTACTAACAGACCTTTATGTATGTGCCTTAGCTCAGAGACCTGAATCACCAGATAGAAGATGTGAGTTTCTTAGTTTCTAAGGTACACATCCAGAAAGGATTTTTTTTTTTTTTTGGCCGCTCGCACTGTTTGCAGGATCTTAGTTCCCCGACCAGGGATTGAACCCGGGCCCTCGGCAGTGAAAGCGCAGAGTCCTAACCACTGGACCTCCAGGGAATTCCCAAAAATGATTTTTATTAAGCACAGATTATCCCTCTGCTCCCAAACTGCCAAAAAGACTGTGTTCCCTATATCTCTGCAAGTACAGGGAGGGATACTTACCCTGTAAGTAACTTTATCAGCTACACAAGACACTTTCTGAATAAACCTGGAGGACAGAACACACTCCCACTTGGAGTATTAATGATTTTATTGCTGCCACTTCTCTATCACAGAATTTAGAATAAGTGAGCAATCCTAAAATCCTTGTTTCAACCACTACATGTTTCAGGAGAACAAAAAAGGCAGCTGATTTTGCTTTAGGCACTGAAAATCTTTGCAGTTGGGTCCATGAGATGCCTGGCTGAAAACAACATCTCCCCAAACAGGCCAACAATTAAATTATTCCCTGAACTCCTTTGGGGGGAAACAAAGCTTGTATTTATCTTGACAGGAGGTGGTGAAGTCAAGTACAGATTTAGCATTTACAACTACTAGTGAGGAAAGCTCTGGGCATCCAAGATTTAGTATATAAAAGAAAGTGTCAATTAAAATGAATATCTGCTCCTTGCCAAAAACACACATTCACACTTAGGCTACTACTAGCAATATTGATACTAGAGAGCCATATGAGCTTGAAATACACTGAAGAATACATTTGCAGCTGTTAAAATTGGATTCATTTAATAGTCTTTCTGATTCCTTGAAGAGAAACCAACTTGGGAAAATTACCAGAAAAATAAGGAAAACTACTCTGCCTACTGCCGATTAAAAAACTTAAACCAAAGAAAAAAATCTGGGTAAGACTTCTTGCATCCAAGCACTGTTCAGGGACTATACTAAAGGGCACGCTCCAGCAATCACTAACCTCTTTGCTTTAACTCAACATATAGGGGCTCTGAGTCTTTTTTTTTTTTTGGTATCATAGATCCCTGTGGCAGTCTGATGAAACCTATGGACCTCTTCTCAGAGTATTTTAAAATGCATAAAATAAAATTCAGAGAATTACGAAGGAAACCAACATACTGAACCCAGTTTTATCTTTGGAGTTCTGAAGCCCCAGGTTAAGAAACTTTGCTATAGCTATGATCTTACCTATTCAGGGCCTAGATGTAACTTTTCCCATTTATTCTACCTTCAGGTAGGGTAGCCCCACCTACCCCCAAATCATGCCAGATTATTTGCTTCTTTTATTAACTTTTCCTTGATCTTTGACTCTAGGCAGGAATTGGTTATGGGCCAAACTGTAAACGCCCAACCCAGGCTCCTCAGTTATTAATGTTCATATAGAACCTGCCCTACAGTACTAGCATGAAAACAAAGCCAGTGGGACAGGTCTTCTGGTAGAACAATCTCTAGCAGAATAAAACACGGTTGTATTTTAGTTTTCTTTTGCTCTGGTAGACATTCCAACTTTTAACTGGTTTACAAACAAATTCACACAAGCCACCCTATATGCACTTTGCAAAAAGGTTACCTTGGAGGCTGGATGGGGAAGTAGCAGTACTTAAAAGCAACACTTCTACAGCTGCTTTACTGAAGTTAGGATCTGGTTATTCATCTTATAATATTTTCAAGCTAAAACTCTTCTGGTGAGTCTACACAGAATAAACACAGGGGGCCTCGGTCATCCATTCTCTTGTTCCTTAGAACAAAGTCAAAACAACTCCCCGAAGCTCTTAGCCAACACCGGGATGTTCTCTGAGTAAAGGTAAGAGGACCTCAAATTCTGGATAAGCTTCCCAAAAAGGCATTAATCCTTACCGCAGCTTCACTGTTTGTCAGGCCCAGAGATGGTTCCCAAACCTCATACTATTAGAGACAACTCCACTGGTACTTCTCCTACCCAACTGGCTTATTTTTATCTCAAGGACATTTTGATTGTGTGCATGAAAAGTTCTCTTTGCATAAAACAGCTGTTAGAAAGCTTAAAACCAAAATTATGCCATATACTCACTCTGCTGTCTATATCTGTCTTCTTTTGCTTCATTTTAAATTTACACTATACTGTTGAATTTTATATCATCAGAAATTGTTTTTTGTAACAAGATAGGTCAGAAACTAATACTCAACCCTATTTTCACGTACTGCAATCTTAATTCTTAAAACGATAAAGCTAGAAGAAACTTAAAATATTCTAGGTCCACTAGCAATTTATTGATAAGAAACTGAGGCCAAGGGAGGTGGAGAGTCTTCATCAAGATCACACTGCTAGGAAGTAGCAGAACTAGAACTCCAAAACAGGTCTTCTGAATCCAAAGCCAGTGGTCTTTCTATATGCACCATGATACCAACAGCCCACCATACACTAAAGCGTCAAAGTCAATTTTCTCATTCTCCTAAGCTCCTTCTATTCCCAAAAAAATCCTTGGTTATTTTTAAATTATGCCATCTCTAAATCATAGATATTTAACAAAATCATCTCCACACTAAATACAAATTGGTCTCAAAATGGAATGTGAAATTAGCATAAAACAGTAAAAGTATAAATAGCTTTGTTTGTTGAAGGTATAATTTTCTGTTCTTATACTTAAGAGGGCAGAGACTGTAACACACTTCCCTTGCATTGCATGATTAGACATTGATGAAAGTAAGCCAAATGTAAATTAAGTTCCATTTCATATAAATCTGATGACAGTTGCTTTTTCTTATAAAAATATGATTGACTCAAAAGGACAAATACAGTATGATTCCACTTATATGAAGTACCTAAAGTAGTCAAATTTATAAAGACAGAAAGTAGAATGCAAATGGGGAATTATTATTTAATAGGTATGATTTCAGTTTGGGAAGATGAGAAAAGTTCTGGAGATGAATGGTGGTGATGTTGTATAATGATGTGAATGTACTTAGTACTACTGAACTATACACTTAAAAATAATTAAAATGGCAAATTTTATGTTATGTATATTTTAATACAATAAAAAAATGGAAAAAATATAATTGGAAATGTGCTTTTATGTTTCTGTCAAAGGAGGAATAAAAGCAGCACAAAAATTCAGTCTAAAAATTCAGTATAACTATAAAAGACACATTTACTTGTAACAGTTCTTACTCTGATAAAAAAAATCACGTACCCCAAATAGTCCAAATCTGGGTGGCCCCATCCCCAAGGTGAAAAATAACAGCATTCAAAAACCACTCTATACTTGGAGATGTGCCGTAGACCAAAGTGTGCCGGCCATGCTGGGTGGAGAAGGTGGTGAAGGGTGAAGAGCTCTTACCTCCCACTTCCCTCTCTACCCGGCACAGCCCCCGGAGCACAGATTCCAGCAGAACTTCAGTGTTGGGCCAGGGACTGCAAGTGTGCCAGAGCCTCTGGTGATCCTGCTAGGTAAACGCGTGAAGACATCTCTGTGAGGTCAAACAGATATACTGCAGACTGCAGGAACTTTTCTTTCCTTTGGTCATGGAAAAGTAAGCACCAGTTTGAATAGAAAATAAAGAACTGGATTTAAATGCAAAACAAAGACCTTTTCACCCTGCTTCGCAAAATATAGGGTAATTTGTAGCTGAACTTCATTTCAGGTTTTCAAAATGAATATGGGAAAAGTGATGCTGAGAAAAGACAACCAGCTGCAATGAATACATTTGTTGGTACTGTCTTAGGTTACCTTTTTTGCAGTGGAGTACAATCTTGAGTATCATAAAGAATATTTACAAAACACTTTTAAATGTGTTATTTCTATTTGATCAGAACCATAGAATATCACAGCTAGAAGAAATAATTTAGTCTGTCTTTAGATGAGGGATATAAGACTGAAAGATTTCATAGCTAGCTGGAAGCAGGGAAAAGACCAGAACCCAGCACATCAAGCAACTCTCCAACTTCATAAGAGTCTGAGGACCTTCATCTTACATAAGCAAGAAAAAACAGGTAATTTCTTATGATTTGTTATGTCTACTGAGATTTTCTCTTACATATAAACAAGCCTCTCGGTAAAAATGTTTGGATAACCCAAAGGAATATGGCTGGCGGGTGGGGGTGGAGGGTAAGAAGACAGGATAAACCAGGTTGTACAGAACTTAATATGCCAGCTGTCAAAGATCTCACAGCTTAGTGAACGCTAACACACTGAGATGGTGTATCCCAGAAGTATGTTTACTAATATATGATTATTTCTACTATCATGTTGATTCCCACTAGATTTCAGGAAGGGAGAACATATACCACTGGGCATACAAAGATTTTATACTTGACTCCTCAATCATTCCCCTTACCTACCCCCTTCCCAAACCCTCTCAAGAAGACTTTCATTCTATAGCTAGCTTTGCTCTTTTATCTACCAACTGTAAATGACTATTCATGTTATTACACATAGTTATCTTTGTCATAGGATTTTATCTTTACTTTGGTATATCTTTCAATTTTCACTGAATAAATAAATGGAGTGAAATAAACAAAAGAAAAGTTTGGAAACCCCAAGTTTCTTGTTTTGCCTTAATTTTATGTAAAAACTAAATACTCTATCTAAAATGTAGGAATGTTCTTTGACCAAACAGTCCTCATACTAATTTTTTGGGTGAAAGGCACTTTAAGTCATGTAGGTGCTTTATACTTAATGGCAAATAAAAAATAACGTAGTCATTCACTAGTGATTTTGAGGTTGTCTACTATTTGGGTTGATCTTTAATATAAGGTCTATTCAGTTGTCCCCAAATACTGGCCCAGGTTAGCTGCATCAGAACCACCTGAGGAATTTATTTTAAAAATACATATTCCCAGGACCTGGCTCAGACATTTTAATTGAGTAGAGCTTAGCCAGAGAATCTGTATGTTAATCTTGCACCTCAGGTATCTACTGCTGCATAATATTCCATATTATCTCTTATTCCTGAGAGACTTGAGTAAAGCCAGGTATAGGCCTGACATAGTATCAGAAAATAACCATCCTGCCCTGATTTGTTCTGAAATATGCTTTCCTCAGCAGAAGTAACTCATAAAAGGTTATGAGAAAACTGGGGGGTGGGAATGGGGATTTAAAACCTAAACAAAGGTAAAGGAACAAGGATCTTGACCATTCTGGAAGTTAGTTCTCCAGTACGCCTCACTTAAATCTTTTACTTTCTGATAGTTCATAGTAAGAGCAACTTTCAGTTCCAGGCCTCTAAGCAGCCTGGTTTTCTCTTGTGTTCAGTGGCCATAAAGTTATACGGAGAGCTGTGGCTGGTCCAGGTCAGATCTCTGATTTGTACTTTGAAGCCTAAACTGGAACACAAAAAGTACCTGGCAGTACTTGGAAACTGAGATAATTTTGTTCTTAAAGTCAGTATCACATATGAAAGATTTCACAGGTAATATCAGTGAGTAGAGGGCTGTTGTTTTTTGAACATCTAGAAGGGAAAAAAATCAAAAACAGGTTTTTAATTGGATGAGAGACTTACTTTCCCTTATATTTAACTGCCAATACAGCAAGGAGCTCTGCAACAGGAAACTCCAGAACTATGCTAAGCAAATGGATAAATATAAAAAGTAACTAGTCAGGTCAGGCAAGCAATGTCCAAAGAAAGTCACAGCTACAAATCAGAGAACAGTGGCCAGGATATAAGAATAACAGGTGGGCAAATAAATTAGAAGAACCAGCAGTTATTCCTAAATACTCCATAATGTGCATATAATAAAACACAAATATAATACATAAGAGAATAAAACATAAACAAGGGAAGAAAACAGCTTTTAAAAATTTGGTCCATCTATTCTTAGAATGCAGCACCTTGTGAAAAATAACCACCCATCAGTATGATACACTGAACTAGAGGTTTAGAATTCAAACTGTCCAAGGTGAAAATGACATTTCAAGATCCACTTATGAATAACTGTAAAAATTCTTGGAATTTTCATGCCAGGAGGTGAAATCTGTTGCAAGGCTGAAATTATAAGGTTAGGGAAGACTGGCCATTAAGGAGCAGAATACTTCCTCTTTACATAGAGCCTAATGGATGGCAATTCTACAGCCCAGGGTTTTAATCAGGTGGAGAAGATGTGACTGTCAACAAAATAAAGGTACTGTTACAGTCCTTCCTGCTAGTGTCTGTTTACTGTTCTTTATTTGTTAAAATTTAATTTTCTTAGATGTGATTTCTTACATGGTCCAAAGACTGGGCACCTAAATTCTGAAACATTATCCATCACAAATCTCCATTATTCTCCACCAAAAAGACACAGGCAATTTTTCACTTCTTTGATTACAAACATCAATCCTTTTTCTCCAGGCTCATAGATATGAGGTTTCATTCCCACATTCTGGCTCTGCTGTAAGAAAAGACCTTTTAATTCAGAATATTGATACAATAGTGATTTGTAAGGCTGATGATCAGAATCACCTTTTTAAAATTACAGAATGCCAGCCCACCAGCCAAGAGTCAATCTCTGAGATGGATCCAGGTGATTTTGACTTAAGGCGTATTTGAAAACCACTGACTGAAACTGTGTCCCTGTGTCCTTAAGGAATGTGCATTTTGATAAATTATTTGGCATGGGGGGGTTGGAGGTGATCCTCATGTAAACACAGGACAAATGTAAATGGTGTAGAGGCAAAAATGTGGAGAACTACTGTTTTTCATTAACAGAAGGGCTAAAAAATTAACATATCAGACAGACGTATTCAAATGAAAATACAAAATGCATTTCAAAGTATTAATTTTTTTGGATTATCCCTTATTTTGTGTTATCAACACCATCCCGTTAGCCCAGACTATAGAAAGACTACAGTTAAACCAACATTCTACCTGTTCTCATTTCCAGATGATCCTATATCACAGAATACAATAAGGAAAAGATATATTCAAAATGAACAGGAACTATCCCTATTTACATTGTGGGCATAAGTCAATCACCAATTGAAGCTGATAATTTTCTTTCTTTTAGATCCAGTTTTGCCAATCCTAAAAAAAAAAAACTGTTAGATAATATGGTTATACCATCTGTATAGTTATATTTTTCCCAAGAAAGAAAAAAAAAAACTACCAATAAAGGCACTGAAGTGCTGTGGCTTGCTTTCTGAACCAGCTTTGATGACCACCAACCTTTTTTTTTTTAAACTAGTGAAAGGTCACATCAAAAGATGAAATAGAATCCAATCCAAAAAGATCGGACCCCAAAAGGCACTGCTCAAACTACTGATTTGGAATGCTCAAAATGCATTCTCTTCATTTGCCTTCCCCTAATGGACCATTCAATATTTAATGACATTTGCTGTACATTGTACAAAAGGACCTGCAGGCTGAGGTGAATAGAGCTCTCCACACAACCAAAATGTAAATCTGGAAAATGAGTTTTGACTGCATATCACTAACACAGATATGACATAACACGCTCAGTCAGGCCAAGATTCAACAATACTATTACACCAAAAGACTAACACCTTCAGGGAACCCTTCTACCTAAACCCATTCTCAGACAAAGGCCTAAGCACACAGCAGGGGCAAAAAACAACAGAAGAAAATACTTCCAGAAAGGACTAGTTACAAACAGGAACAAACCTGGACTCTTTACTCACCATTTTAATACTGCTGCCAACTATAACAGATTAAAATCTGTACACACAACCAAGTGGAAAAAAAGTCCCCAAATCAATAGTTTCAGCAAAAGAAGGTACTAAGGATTACTACAATGAACATTGCTACAATAAAAACAATGGCAAACAGGGATTTGGCACCACGTTTACAAAGTAAAGGCATGCACTGTTAATACACTTTAGATGTTTCCCAACAGAAAAAGCCAATGGAAGATGGAAAACAAGGGGCATCTTTTACAGAACTCCCTATGACTGAGACGGACAAGCAAGAATTAAAGTGGTCAATTTAGCAGATGTGTAGCAGCAAAGTCACTGGTTCTGTTTCGAATTTAGCAATTTGCATTTCTAACTGGCAGCTGCCCTGGGTGCATCTGTATCCAAGAAGCTGACTTCATCATACTACATCAGCATTTATCTAGTAATTTGGTGATCAGCATAAACCAGGTTAACCTTCAACCACGAGCTTAAAAGAAGAGCTGGAATCTTACTACAGAATTCTTCAATGTAATTACCATTTAGAAACCATAATGGTATTTTGAACAGGATAGTAACATAAATTTCATCCAAAAAAGCTATAATTAGAGCCCCAATAATTGTAAAGAATTAAGTAATTATGGAAATATTATATTCTGACCATACCAAGAGTTAAAAACAAAGAGTTCCTACTAAGAGGAAAATTTTCAAGATGATCTGGTCACATCATGTGCATAGTTAAGACTGTGTTTTAATAAAGATTCTTTCACAAAGAAATAAAATTTAGTGAAGTTATTCTTCCCTTGATTAAAAAAAACAACAACAACAAAAAACAACTTAAAAAATGAACTACTGGTGGTTTGTCAAGAAGGAAAAAAAAAAGAGTAAGCTACATATTGAAGTTCTGGAATGCAGCACCTCAACTTCACATCTGCCCTAAACATTTGAGATTGTGAAATCCAAGTGATGTCTTGATGATCAAATCATACTTTACAGTTGTTCCAATTCCAATGTCTGACTTTAGCATCTCATGTCAATTAAGAGTTCCCTAATACAGAAGATTGTGCTAAAGAGTACTAAGATTCTGCATGCCGCTGCCATTCCCTGGTCCCGTTCATGCTTGCAGCTGCCCAATGAGACAGCAAAAGAAGTCTGGTCTCAACACTCCACACTGTAATAACTACGAAAGAAGAACATTTGTAATTAGAAAAAGTTTACAAAGTCAAGAGACATCACTACAGCACTATAATTAAACTGTTCAAAGTTTTACCTTTTATTTAACATCCACACTCTTCAATAAAGTCCACATTCCTTTAAGTTGTTTTTAATGATGACATCTGTAACAGCATCAAAAACAAACTGCACATTCTTGGTGTCCGTGGCACAGGTGAAGTGGGTGTAGATCTCCTTGGTATCTTTTCTTCTGTTCAGATCTTCAAACTGGCACTGAATGTAAGCAGCTGCTTCTTCATATGTATTGGAACCTGAGGCAGACACCCAATATTCTCAGTTCAAATTAAAACAGCTGCTTGGACTCAACTAAGTCAGGCCATCACAATTTACTTATGGAGAGAGGAAATATAACACAATTGAAATAAACAGATCTCTATTTTTCTATAATCATTACATGTTTCTTGAGTGCAGAATCTCATTATAAGAAAAATAAAATTATCACAAAGATCCAAGAAAACAAAACCTTAAGTTTCTTTCCCTTTTATTTAGACTTTTTAGCTAAAAAATCTAGAAAGCATAAAAGGAAACTAGGGAAGTAGGAAGATGCATTTCCAGAAGAACATAACTGTTTAAAAGGTCAGAGAGCTTGTGCTCCTTGGAGTGAAGCTGAAATAAACAATTCAAAAGGGGAAGTCATGCTTCTTTTCAAAATCATTTCAGTTTTAACGGAGCTTAGCCTCAGAGCCTTAGGGCAATAGTTTAAATAACCAAAGGTAAACCAGTAGATGCAAAAGGGAAAGGGGCCTGAACTATAAACGTTTAAATGGTGAATTTTATGGTATATGAATTATACCTCAATAAATCTGTTATTTCTTCAAAGAGGGGGACCCGAAAGTTAAACCCTATTTCAACAACATTGGTAATTAACACTCTTAATCGCCTGCTTCCTACACAATCTTGTCTACTTGTGAATCTTTAGAATAGCCTTAGAAACTGTCTGCAGAGCCAGCGAAACTCAACAAAGACAGCATACACAGTTATTCCTGTGAACTAGGGGCTATTTTCAGTGACATTAAGCATGACAAAAATATATCAACAAATAAGTATATAAAGACGACTAAAAAAGAAAAGCTTAAGAAAGAAATGACTATTATTTAAACAGACTATTTAAAGAACAGAAGGAAGACAGCTTGGTAGGTGCTTGAAATAGATTTACTGAGATGTGCAGAACCTCTGTAAATTAAAGGAGACAGATGTTTGAAACACGTAACACCAGATTTTTGTCTGGTAGGAACAGATATTGATACTTGGGAAATCACGACTGTGAGAATCCTTAAGAAGAATGAAGTCAATGGAAGATAGGCTTGGAAGTTCACCCTACCCGCCACCACCCAAAAATGGACATGATATTGAGGACTCTTTGCTATGTGTGAAGATTCCCAGCTGAAACATTAATGTCAATCCTTTACTTGCCTTAAGTAATATTGTTCTCCCATTCTAAAACTTGGATACTTTCCATCAACTTACCCAACTCTCACCTCCCTCCTCCCTCTGAACAGATGACGACATTTCCAAATTCCCTAAGAAAACAGAGGCCACGGGGCTTTAAACTACATCTCAACTGCTTAGCCCACCACCTCACTTAAAAAGTTATCTATATCTGCACTTATTTGTACCTTTGGTCTTAGAGATGTCTTCCTTTTGATTCAAAATTCAACCGCTCTATCTATACTCTTTTTTTTTTTAAGTTGAAGTGAAATTCACATAACATGCAATAAGTTTACAATACAGTGGCATTTAGTGCAGTCACATGCTATACAATCACCGCCTCTCTCTAGTTTCAAACTTTTCCACCACCCCAGAAAAACACCCCATTCCCATTAAGTAATCATTCCTCATTCCCCTTGTGCCAATTTCCTAATAACCAACAACCAATCTGCTTTCTGTCTCTATGGATTTGCCTATTTGGGATATATCATATAAAAGGAAACACACAAATGTGACCCATTCTGTTTGACTTCTTCCATTTAGTATAAAGTTTATAGGGTTCATCAAAGTTGTGGCATTATCAGTACTTTGTTCCTTTTTATAGCTAAATAATACTCCATTGTACAGATATACCAATTTGTTTATCCATTCATCCTACCTAGACTTTTGATTCCTTCTTTTCTCACCTGCTTACAAATCTTGCTCCATCAATTACATCCACTTTTTGTAACTTCTCTTTTGCTGTAGGATCTTACCTCTAAGCCCATAAACATTTAAAGATCTCTCCTTCCCCTGTAATCTAAGCTGCTCAAGAGGAGGCTACGCTTGTCTTCATTTCTTCACTTCCCACTCAGTAACTCACTGGTCCTGCCTCTACTCTCATCATTCCACTGATAATGCTCTCCATAACAGTCAATGATCTCCTGACTGCTAACTCCAGAGGCCATTTTTTCAAAATGTATTTACTTACCTGCATATGACATTGTTGACCACTCCTCACTATTTAAACTCTCCTCTTAGTTTTTAATACTTTGCCTTTCCAGATTCTTCTCTTTGTATCCTATGCAAACCTTTCTTTTTCTCCTGCCAATAGAGGCTGGTATTCGCTCTCATTCTATTCTTTTCTCTCCTCATTCTATATCATCACTCTAGGTCATCTCATCCATTTCCATGTTGTATTTACACATGATCCCAAATCAATATCTGTTACTAACCTGTAACCTCTCCCCAAGCTTCAAGGCCACATATATAACTATCTGTTAGATATCTCCATCAGGATGTTCCGTAGATACTTCAAAACCAACATTCCTAAATATGAATTCAGATCACAGTACCGGCACCCAATTAAGACAGAACTCTGAGAGTACCTTTGACTCGTCCCACTTTCTTACCCTAGCTACACCCTTTCACCTTACTATATAAAGCATTTACAGTGTCTGCTCAGCTAACAAGAGGTCCCCTTTCCTAGAAATACTCAATTCTGATCTAAAGGTCATAGTGATACAGCCCTGGCACTCATGTTTGTGTCCCTAACCTCATCTGATTGAACTAAGGGTTTCTGCCTGACTTAACCCTGGCCAGAATCTCTCCCTTTTAGGAATTTGAATCTTGGGCCAAACAATCCCAGTCTAGCCTGGTCTTTTAAATGGAGGAGATATAGAAACTGTGGCAGGGCCATCTTTTATCACATAAACTGAGCAGCAGAGAAAGTTGGTAAGGAAAGAGAGAAGAATAGAGAGACACAGAGAGGAGAGAAAAGAGATGGGGAAAGAAGTGCTCCCAGGGTTCTTGACAGTGTTTGCAGGGTTCCTAGTTCTAACTGCATTCTTGAGAACTGTCTGCATTCTTGCCCTTGACTTCTATGATATATCCCTGTATCTTCATCAAAAGTTTCTATTTGCATCCTAAGAGAGTCCTCACTAATTCAACTCCCCTTCTATCTCTCTTTATTGCCATCTATCACATAATCTTTCTAAATCAGTTTCTACTACATCATGTACCCCAATGAATATCCTTCAATAGCTCCCCACTGTCTCAGCATGGGATACAATGCCCTCCATGAGCATCCTTGCCCACTTCTCCAACCACTCTTCCCCACCACTTTAAGCTCCAGCAATACCAAATTCCTCCTAGGTTTCAGAACAAATCATGTCATTTTTAACTCCATATTTTCATACATGCTGTTTCCTCTTCCTAAAATGTTTTTATTCCCCCGTCTGCCTGATGATTTATAGTTCATCCTCTTACTATCTCACTCCAAGTGTCATTTCCTCTAGAAAAAGACTACACTGATCCCATCGAGGTAACCCCTTCTTCTGCTCTTCTATTAATGAACATTTTACACTAAAATGAAATTCTTCAAGTGTGTCTCTCTCTTTCTACAACTAATGTCAGTTTCTTGAGTGTAATAACTGCACCTTATTCTTGTATATTTATACCAAATTTTGATTTTTATCATTCTTTATTTGCGTCAGAAAATGAGGATGACAGAAATACAAAATAAACACAGTAAGCTCGATTATGTCTGGAATAGCACTTTAGACTTAAGGGGTCTTAATCACATGCTTAATGTTGATACCACTACCAGTGAACACTCTCCATAAGGAGATACACACAATGTTCAAAACAAAAGACAGCTGTAGGAAGGTCACTGAAGTTTTGATTCAGGATGTATACCTCCAACAAAATCTTTCATGATCCCTTACCTGTGTATTCTGGATAACAGATAGTTAATGGACTCCTCTTTATTTTTTCCTCAAAAAGATCTTTCTTGTTGAGGAACAGAATGATCGAAGTGTCTGTAAACCATTTGTTGTTACAAATGCTGTCAAACAGTTTCATGCTTTCATGCATTCGGTTCTAAAAAAGAAACAAAGGATGATAGGTCAGTAGCAAAAAAGTAAAAGTAGATTAACTGTTAATGAACAACAGACCAAAAAGGTTTTTTTTTTTTTGGGGGGCGTGCTACAAGGCATGCAGGATCTTGGTTCCCCGACCAGGGATCGAACCTATGCCCCCTGCAGTGGAAGCACAGAGTCCTAACCACTGGACCGCCAGGGAAGTCCCAGACCAAGAAGTTTTAAAAGCGCTGACGGGCAATCATGAAAAGAAGTCAGACACTGATAACACAAAAGCTGAGTCAGTCCTCATTTTTATAATTCTTAGAGGTTGAGAGGTGGGAATAAGGACTGGCTAACAAGAGGACTTAATCCTGCCCACATACTCAATGTGCTGTCATATCTCCTAAGTTTAAGAGGGCATGGATCAATATTCTGAAAAATCTAATCACACTGACAAGGAGAAAAATTAAGGATTTTAAGTTTTGGTTCAATGAGTAAATGGATGCACAAAGTCTTCCTAAGAGTTATTTTCCGTTTCCTGCCTGCATTAGACAGGCCTTTTATTTACCAGAACCTCCAACATACCATCTCCTCATCCTCAGCCAGAACGAGGTCATAATCACTGAGGGCCACGCAGAAGATAATTGCTGTCACTCCCTCAAAACAGTGAATCCACTTTTTTCGTTCTGATCTTTGGCCACCTACATCAAACATCCTGAGTAAGGGGAAAGAAAGCACAATTTCAGCAAGGTCACGCACACACACATCTCCCTAAACTGAACTGGTTAGGGAACTTCCCACTATTGCATATTCAAAACCCCATTTATAATAGAAAAGACAAACAAGGAGCAGATAAAATGTAGTCAAAATAATTATCTGTGGTTAAATGTAAAAGAGAACAATATGAGAAAATAAAATTTAGGAACAACTAAAATTCTCATTTTAGATAAACAGTTGAGCCTCTTCACTATCAAAGCTTGTGTCAGACGTGCCAAAAGTCAGCAGAGTAAGCACTGAAATGGATTAAAGGAAGGAGGGAAAAAAGACAGGAAAAACGAAGAGCTGAACAATACAACTTAAGATAGGAACAATACTAACTAACATTTACCAGACACTAAACATCTTAAAGTACATTAACTAATTTAACCCTCATAACACTCCTGTCAGTACTATTATTATCCCCATTTTACAGATGAGGAAGTTGAGGCACAGATATGTTAAATAATTTGCCCAAGGTAACACTACTAACAAACGGGGACTGGAACTCTAACTCCAGCACCCAACCTGGTACCCACAACACTACTCTACCTCTCAAAATGGTTTATCTCTCTAGCTAAAAAAAAGAACAATAAATCCCCAACTTGCATTCTGCTTCCATAACTCTACTGATTCAAAACTTTGTTTTCCTTACTTTTTGTTTGTTTGTTTCTTTTTTTTTTAAATTGAGGTATAATTGAGATACATTTCTCTTTAAGGAAAACATTTAAGAGATTAATTACAGAAAAAAGTAAATTATATTTTATGGTAGGACTCTAAGAACCTAATATCTAAACACAAAATTTAACCAATATTTCCCAACTCCAAGTCTTATTTAACCTAATTAAAAATAACAAAGCCTCAACGGTTCACACATTTTATGTTCCACTTCAGATTAGTTTTAGACCACTATTCCCTTCTAGGGTGCTTACTTGATATCCTGAGTCAACTGCTGAACTACTGTCAGCAGTGTCCTCATCTACCACCTATAGTAAAAGGAGGACCTGCACGGCTTTGTTTTTTAACTGGTACTAGGGTCTGAGGAGGTATGCATACAAATGGTTAGCTACTCTTAAGATATATGTTTGATGACAATGATAAAATGTTTTAGGGTTAAACTCTGCCAAGCTGGTTCAGTGTGTCAGATCTACAGTGACTAGGGATCTATTTCCAGAGAATTTTCCCCCTAGAGACTGAGACGGATAAGACACAGTTGAGTAATTTCTCAATGTATGTTTGAAAGAGAACAGTCATCTCATCTCTTCATGACCCAACTTTTTCTTTTGGTCTTTTGATCTTCCCCAGTTCTTTTCAACCTTTAGTCCTGACACCTCGAATGAGGCAATCACAAGTTGGCTCTAATACAAGGTCATACTATAGGTTTTAAGAAAGCTAACATCACATATTTTACCATGGACCTTTCAAGAGCAGACACACACTGGTACACCAATAATTTGAATTTGCTCCACCATTTCTTTCTATAAAGTCCATAAAACTGGCAGAACACTGTGAAGTTCCCAAAGTGGGCTTTTCGCACATATTAACATTTACAGTATCATTCACTAACAGATCAACATTTTATAGACATTACCTCATAACTGAGAGGCAAGTAAGCAATTACACAATGCCTTGCATATAGTAGATGCTCAATAAATGTTTGAATAAATGGATAGTGGTTTTGCCTAGAGAGAAGAGGAAAAGGAAGAAGTGATAGTACTTCATAACAAGATATCTACATGCCAACAATAAAGTGGGTGCAGCACCTTAATTATATCTGGCTATTGATCCTGACATAAAATGACCAATAGGAATCACCTAACTAAAGATCTATGACATCAACAAAAAAGTTTCCCACACTAAATAAATAAAGGTCATGACATATAATTATGAATGGATTACTAATCTTATAGCACACCAAGAGATAGCTCACTCCTACGGTTTCATGGGTGATAATGCATGGAGACTCTGCTATTCTTGTTAAATAAATTCATCAGTACTACGATAAGCAGCTCTGCTATTCTAAAAATATTCAGCTGAACTGCTATTTTCCTGCACCAGGTTTCAAATCTGTTTCAGTGTATTAAGATTTCAAGACCTCAACTAGTATGTAGTAATACCTAAACTCTGTGTGGGTTTTGCGAAACCTATGAAGCAATTTTTTTCAGAGAAAAGAAAATTGAGAGAATCTGAACTAGAAGTTACATTTGCATGCAACAATGCTGAATATCACATTCTATATACAAGCATAATGAAGTAGCTAAAAAGGACATCATATACTGAAGGGGGAAAGTTTACTCCTAATCTCAAAGGTCATAAAAGCAGAAAACAAGAACCAAAAAGACAGTTCTATTATTTACAAAAGACCATTAACACAGAGACAAGCTGAAGCATATTCTAGAATTACTAGTGCTGATGAGAAAATCCTCTGTATTAGAATACTAGAATCTTCTCTCTCTAAAACAATAATTGTTTATATTATATCATACTTCCACAAAATACCTCTATCCCTAGATCGATATTCCATTCTGTACTGTATTAAGAACTAAGTTGTGCATGATACTGTGCACAAATCGGTCAAAGGCCATGACAATATTAGCTTCATTCCAGTAAACTGAGCGAGAAGTGCAATCCAGTAAGAAAGGATTGACACTGGTGAGAAAAGCATTTCTATTTTAATATCAAAATGCCAGAACAAAGCCACATAAACTAAACCAAAACACTAGCTTTCTATCCTTTTAGTATTGTTGTTACCCTTCTAAACAACAAACATTCAATACATGTTTTGGCGATTCCAATAAAAAAGCAGCTGAAAAGAATAAAATTAAAAATAAAATAAATTGGTAACCATATTACTACTTTTATTGATATGTAAGTTACAATTTAATTTTGAATTTAAGTTCCTCCAAATGGAAAATATACTTGATGCTATTTGGAGAAAGAAGTAATGTTTGGGCCCCCATTCAGTTTAAACAGTCAAATACTGGCTGATGAATATAATTATAAGTTTCTAAATCAAAGAATATTGCCTACAGAAATTTTACCCTGATTAAGAGATACTAACTAAAGGAAAGATATTTGTGTTTGGCATATCTAGAAAAAGGCTAATGACTTACTTGAAGTACAGGTCTTTGAAAGTGAAATGTGTTTCCACAATGCCTGTGGTCTTCACTCTTGTCCGCAAAACATCTTGCTGAGTTGGAATGTAGTTGGTTTGGGATATTCTATCCAAATCATTTAGGTAACTAAGTAAGTAAAATACACATTTATTTTTACTTAGTGAAGCCAACCATGTGCACAGCAACTCAACAGACTAAACTAGTTCCTTGCCAAAAGCAGGTTCTGAACCTGTCACTAAAGTAGCAGAACAAATCAGATCTTCAGTATCACAGAAAATAATGAGAAAAAAATGAACCTAGCATAGGACAATTAAAGTAGGTTTTATATACACTACACAAAAGTGGTTTTAATTCTACCAAAATTAAACTGTGAAAGCCAATTAAAAACAAACATGGAAATGCTATTCTTAATAAAGATTCCTGAAATTTAATACTAAATCAACTGTGCACTGCACAGTACAAAAACCTAACCAAAACAAAAGCTCTCAGACATTTAATGGGTCATGTGTATGTTTAAACATTTGCTAGGACATTAGGAAATGCTGTTTGAATTACTAAAATTAAAAAGAACTACTTAGTTCAATAAGAATGAGTATTTCCTGTTTTCATTCATGAAACAGAAAAGTTACAGGTTGTTTTTTTTTTTAATCTAAGCCAAAAACAAATACCTCCAAAGAAACTTCATTTGTTCAGTGGAATAATTTAAAAACTGCTTTAAAGCTAAACTAAATTCTTCACAATTTCAGGGTTCCCAAAGATTTTTTTTTTTAAGAATCGGTGATACCATAATAAGTGAATTTTTAATGATCTTCTATAAAACTAAGTACCATCATTAATGTTAAGGAATCAGTCAACCTCAGATCAACAATTATGAAAAAAAAAACTCTATATATCATGTGTCTTCAGGTGTAGTTAGAGGATTCAGAGCTTATTGAATGTATGTTAAAAAAATTACAATCTAGCTTGATGACTACTGGGAGAATTATTTAAACTACCAATATCTGTAACTGAAAAATATTATTGAGATGGGCAAGAATCCTGAAGTGTTTCTAAAGTCAAGTTTTCATTTAAAAAGTAAGCTAAGTTTTTCAAATATCATTTAATTTCTTTTTATAATAATTTGAGCTAGAATAATAGGAAAAGCAGGAAAATATAATATTGGAGAAAATACCTTAACGCTTAGAACTGCCTTCATTTAGTACGGAGATGGATACAAGTAACAAGAACTTACCAAGCCCCCCAAAAGCACGTTAAGAAAAAAACCCACACATTCTGAATATAGGTCTTATAAATAAACACATTGTAAGAGAAGCAATATAGGACAACATGTAATAGCTTAACAGAAGTATTAATTATCAATACAAATTCTCCAAAACCATGTAACACTAGAGAATTTCCTTAACAAACAGATGCTTCAACTTCGTCCCAAGACTCAACATTCTCTTTCTATACAAAGTCTACTATTGTGATCTGGCAAAAGATTTATAAGTGGTGACTAGTACCAGAGAAATCCATAGTGCAGCCCAGCCACAGAGAGTTGTATGCATAAAAGGGATATCACAATTTTAATTTCCCTTGCTAGCTGGCAATCAATGCAAAGCCCTTATGCAGAGGGAACCTACTGAGTTGGAAGAGATCCAGGACTCAGCTGCAATAGATTTCTCTCCTCTTTCACTTGTTTACTATAAATGACCATGGAGCTACTTTCATGATGCGAAGTCTCCCATTTACACTCCAAGAGGAAATATTTTTCTCCAAATCATATAAAATGACCAAGGGCTCTATAACCCTAAACTGAAACAATCTTTATAAAGGGATCCTACAGAATTCTAAGAGTGTCTGTTTCTTAAATATTTCCTTAAGAATGGGCACTGAACTTTCACTAGGGTCACCAAGTTACTTTCTGTTTTCATTTCACAGAGAAAAATTACTTACTATGAAGCAGAATCATTGAGCTGATATTCCCTGGATCTGCTGAAGCAAGCCTGCACCCCACCGTCTCGCCATAACCGTTTAATCACTCCTGCTAATTCTGGAGTCATGACTCCTTCTTCCGCACTGCCAGCTAAAACAAATAATTGCCGGGCATCGTCCTGAAGAAAGCAGTTAAAGGAGAGAGACAGATGATTCTCCATTTCTTAAAGAATTGACAAGAGTCTCTTTAACACACACACACAGATATACATTATATGCTATATTACTTAAAAGAGGTATGAAAGAGGCCTTTCCTGGCAGTGCAGTCTGAGAGAATTTACAATGAAGTCTGTCCCCCTTCTCTCTCCACTACAGTTAGAAGTGCAGAGCAGAGTTGAGGAATGATTTCACTCCCACTCCCACTTCTCCACACACCACCATCCCCTGAAAAGATCTCTTCTAACTGTCCTACAAATCCCCATCCTGGTTACTCAAGATTTTTTTAAAAAATAAATTTATTTATTTATTGTTGGCTGCATTGGGTCTTCGTTGCTGCGCACGGGCTCCTCTCTAGTTGTGGCGAGCAGGGGCTACTCTTCGCTGCGATGCACAGACTTCTCATTGTGGTGGCTTCTCTTATTGTGGAGCACGGGCTCTAGGCGCACGGGCTTCAGTAGTTGTGGCTTGCGGGCTCTAGAGCGCAGGCTCAGTAGTTGTGGCGCACGGGCCCAGCTGCTCCGCGGCATGTGGGATATTCCCGGACCAGGGCTCGAACCCGTGTCCCCTGTATTGGCAGGTGGATTCTCAACCACTGCGCCACCAGGGAAGCCCATGATTTTTTTTTTGACAGAAAAATAACTGATCTGTCTGTGAGACGGGCACATGTAACACATCCCCATTCTGTTAAAGGAAGCCTACAATAAAAATAGAAATGAAAAGACTAGCACATAAGAGGTAAAGTCTAAACACATCAAAGGGAGTAAAACATTAATCAAATTTAAGGAAACTGTTCTCTTTTTCCTTCTTAATCTCAGACAGAGGAACAGGAAGAAGAAGAGACTGAAGCATTTAAGAAGTCTGGAAATCTAGTAGGGAAAATAAACCCCTAAGGGAATAATTCAGTCTCTACGTTCCCCAAAGGTATAATAATCCTCTAAAGGAGAGAGAAAGAAAGGCAGAAGGAGAAAAAGAAAGTAACACAGAGATCTGATCAAAATGTCATGAGTCACAGACATAGCTTTATAAGTGGTTACAGTTTTTAAAACTAAGATACGTGAGAGGTAAAGAGGACAGAAAGGGCTGAGAATTGTGATTGCTTTGCTTTATTCTACCCAGCACTGCTTGTCAGATACTTTATAAAAATAAACATAGTTCTCATGGGATGATTTTCCCACCTCAAATCTAATATTTATCTGCCTCAGGATATTTCCAAATAACCATAAAAATGCAACTACTAAAGAAAAACATACACTGGGTAAAGAAGAAGTAAAGGGGGAAGGGGAGCAATCAATTGTATTATAAATAGTCATTAGGACAATAAACTAGCAAGCAAAAAGCATTTCAGACCACAGGTGAAATTGCAAACAAAAATTCCTAAGACTTGCGTATTCCCAAAACTCATGCATCCACCTAAGCAAAACAAACCAAAACTAACCATAGTGCACTCCAATTAATTTTGCCGAACCCAGGATCTTCAGCCTTAATGGATTTTGCTGAGTAATATTCTCTTCCTTTGAGATCCTTTCCAGTGTTCTTCCTAGTAATACTTTAGACCCAATCGTCTCTAAGAAACTTAATCTAATATCTATAGTACCCTCGTCTCTTTTTAGAGATAAAAATTTTCGATAAAGGAACGAATGAGAAAAGCTGAAAAATTACACAAACTGGCAATGTACTCAACAGTGGGCATGTCCTTCTATGCCTATGGAATAGTACGTTATTTAACATTTAATGACTTTATAGTCCCTTGGTTCTGAAATTTGACCTATACTCATGCAGGTATTCAAAACCTCAATAAGTATTGCTTTTTTTTTTAAATACCATGATTCTAATTTTAGAAACTTTAAAATAGAGAGAGAGCTACTGCTTCGTATTTTTGCTGTCCTGACTTTGTAAAGTTTTAGGACAAAACATTTTTCCCTTACCACTTAACCCCTTCTACAGACCTACTCCTGCTTGCCCATAATAAACCCTCTTTTATAGGTCAATAAAGAGGCCCCTCTTTACAGTGAACTTCATACCTCCACCCTTAAGCAGATATGAAAAAGCAACCTATCCCACACCCAGCTTTATGCTTTTCTATTCACTCTCCAGACAACTGTAAAAAACTAGAGAAGGATAAGAGAGGAGCTATAAATATAAATCCTTACATATGAAAGAGAAAAAGAGAAACTTCAAAAAAAGGGTTGTAGATTAGGATGAGTGAATGCTGGAGGGCTAGGTGATTCAGGAGGCCTGAGAGGAATTAATAATGTCAACTGCATCTGGTGACATGGGAGTGTTAGGACCCAGAGATTAATGATACTGATTTGATAAAAGAGAAATGAAAGGAGGAGGGATACTATGGTGTGAATGTTTGTGTCCCTCCCAAATTCTTATGTTGAAATCCTAATGTCCAAGTGACGGTTTTAGGAAATAGGGCCTCTGGGAGATACTTAGGTCATTAGGGTGGTGCTCTCATGAGTGGGATTAGTGCCCTTATAAAAGAGATCCCAGAGAGCTCCCTTCCCCTCCTGCCAAGTGAGGACCCAGCGATAAGTCTGCAACCTGGAAGAGGGCCCTAACCAAACCATGCTGGCACCCAGACCTCAGCTTCCAGCCTTCAGAAGTGTGAGGAATAAATTTCTGTTGTTTATAAGCTACCAAATCTGTGGTACTTTATTACAGCAGCCTGAACAGACTAAGACAGAATATGACAACTACGTCTGGTGACAAATGAATGATAGGACCCAACGATTAATAACAACTAATTTGACAGTGGAAAGAAAGGAAAGGAGGAGGGATGGCCAAGAGACAGAAAGGAGGTCAGACAGAGGGTGAGAAGTAAAAAAGGAGGAAACTAAGAAAATAAGTAAATAACTGAGATGGAGAAAAAGCCAACAAAGAGAGGGAAGAGAATAAATACAGTATTACTAACCAATTATTGGATACAGCAAATACAACAGAGAAACAGAGTTGGGTGATAGGAAGGAATGAGAAAAGGGAGGAAAAAAGTAAGAACACAAGAAAGAGCTGGTAGAAAGAGGGAGGAAAAAGGAAGAAGAAAGGCAGCGGCGAGAGGGGATAGAAGGAATAAGACAAAAATAAGAGTTTGTTTATTCTTGCCTTAGCTATCACATTTTTCCTGCTCAGAGGCTTAGAAAAATAGTCCCTGATTTTTTGTGATATGGAACCCTTTTACAAAAACGTAGAAGTCATGCCCCACACATTCCTCTTCATTTCTTCTTTTGCTCCTCTTCTCGCCAATCATTTTACAACCCTTACTCTAGCTGCCCTTCCTTTATGGCACCTCTAGTCTTCCTAATCTAATACTACCCAATTAGAACCATCCTTCTATTATTTTTCCCTCCAAGAATTTCCTCACTTATTTACTGAATATTAATTTACATCTGAGAAATTGAGAGTTGCTTAGAAGAGTTCCTAAGCTACTTCACAGACATATAGGCTTTGCCTTTCCAGGCAGTCTCCCCAAGTCACTTCCTTTTATTGCCCATAGCACCTAAGTATGACGCTGAACACAGCTGATGACTCCCTTAGTTCTAGGAGAGCGTTCTATACATTCCCAGCCTTCTCCTGGAATTTAGCTGATGATGATATAAAAAATCCCCCACTTTCATTTTGGCTCTCTCCCCACTGCATCAAACATCCTAATTTATAAACTAGACCTTCAGGGCCCACTAAGTATTATAATCAATCAACACAACTTTTGAATATCTGACATGTGCAAGAATTACACTAGGACATGGTATAATCCAATTCTATAGCCTATAGTACAACGTAGTATAGGGATATAGTTATTCTTGAATACTGGAAATTTGCCTCTAAAATTGAGACTTAGTGTTCACGTCCTTACCAAGTTTATTCTGTGACACTGATATTTGCCTTTAATCTCTACACCTCAGAAAGCAGAACTCTATATCATGACAACCTCCCTTAGATTATTTCAATTTACTATCATTTACTACTATAAAAGTCAAGAGTGCTGTAAAAGAAGCAAGTGAATAAAACAGTTACCACAAAAACCTACAGTATATCCACAGAATCCCATTTCCTAGACTTACCTTTGTGGTAGTAATCTAATATCTCTTAAAGTAGATTGCTAACATGTCTCAAATGAGCAGACAGTACTTTGCTACATCTTAGCTTGTTGCTTAAATTTATTTCCCTAAAACATGAAGCAAATTGTGCTTAACTGCATCTACTGAAAAAGAGCAAGTAAAGAGGAACTGAGAAACACTTACTGCTCTGGCAGCTTCCCCAAAGTCAATCTTTAGCCGTCCCATGGCTCTTATGATTGCAATGATGGACTGTATAGTATTGCTGTAGACAACTACTTTATATTGTTTACATTCTTCCTCTGAATAGCCATCCTCATGAATGATTCTTTAAAAAGAAGAAAACCACAAATCATTACCATGGACCTAAAATGAAAAGACACTATGGACTTTTATGCATTATGAGTAAATGTAGTTTTACAAAATACCATGTTCCAACTTACTTCATCTGTTTCACAATGGTGCTTTTACCAGATTCTCCAGCACCTGAAACAAAAGAAAACCAGACTTTGAATTCATCTGTAATCCAGCTCAAAAGTATGAAATCAACATAAGTGATAATTCTAGATTAACAGAAACCACAGGTCCTAGGGAAAACTTTGGTGAGGTTTTCTATCTATCAGGAAAAACTACAAAGCTTCTCCAGTAGAGATTTTACTTTCTTTATGTAACACAGCAACCAAATATAATTCACTGAAAGTGTTCCAGGGCCATCTTGATTATCACCTGTGTAACATAGGCACTCTAAAGGAGATATGGCAACATAAACACCTCTAGGAACTCATCCTCTACATCCAGGGTCCCCAAGCCCTGGGCGGCGGACTGACAGCAGTCCTCAGCCTGTTAGAAACCAGGCCGCACGGCAGGAGGTGAGCGGCGAGCAAGCGAAGCTTCATCTGCCGCTCCCCATTGCTCGCATTACCACCTGAACCATCCCCCTGCCTCCCCTCTGCCTCCCGTGGAAAAACTGTCTTCCATGAAACGGGTCTCTGGTGCCAAAAAGGTTGGGGACCGCTGCTCTACATGAAACGTCATGAATGACATAGACACTTAACACAGGCAAAAATGAAATGATTTTTTTTGGCTTATTCACTTTTATTAATTCCTCTGTCGATATCCATGGACCTAAGAAGCAGCAATCCTCTCAGCCATGAGACTAAAGAGTTCAAAACAGAGGAGGCATTGTCCCTACCACTTTTCCACTGTATACCCCCTCAAGACCACATTTCCCTCCTCAGCCAGCTGGAATCACTTTAACAACCACAAATGTCAGATGGGTCCCCTGAACTCCTTGACATTCTACCTGCACTTCCTTAGTCAACTCATTCTCCCACCTTCCAAGATGCCTATCTGACACCACCTCCTCTCTCTCAAACCTTACAAACCCCTACCCACTCTGACTCTCAGCTAATGATCCTGCCACCCTCTTACTGGAAAAAGTAAAGCACTCTGAAAAAATTATCTCATTTTCCCATAACCAAACCCACCAATCTATCTGCACCTCCATTAATCTCTACCTTTATCAGTGGATGAACTATCTCTGCCAGTGTCTAAGACTAACCCTGGAGAGAGTTCACAATTGGAGGCTGTGCACTTACCCACCTCATTTTACCTATTCAAGGTCTTGGCTGCTACAATTGTCCCATGTCACTCAAATATCATCAAGTTTTCTCTACCCACTGGGTCACTCTCTTCGTTATACAAACTTGTTATACTATCCATCTTAAAATCAACACAAACACACCCCACTTCCTACCTTTCCTTGACTCCACAAATCTTCCTCTAGCTACCACTCCATTTTCTCTCTTCCTCTTCATAGCAAAACCCCTCTGAGTTGTCTATATACATGTTCTTCAATTCTTTCCCCCAATTCTCTCCTTAACCCACTCCAATTAGGTGTTCATACGCACTACTCTACCCATTTCTCAAAGTCTCCAACAACTTCCATCTTAACAAATCCAATGGTCAATTCTCAGTCCTCATCTTACTCAAACTCTCAAGCAGAATTGGTCCAAGTTGATGACTTCTCTTGAAATATTTTCTTCACTAGGCAAGCTTCTAGACCCAACATCCTACTGGTTTGACTCCTACCCCACTCCTTCTCAGTGTCCTCCCTCCTGTCTCTGAATTCTAAAGGTTGTATTGCTTCAGAGCTCCTTCATTGGACCTTTTCTCTATCTAAATTCATTCTCTAGGTCATCTCATCTAACCTTATGGTTTTAAACACCACTCATAAACTGATAAGAGTTAACAGCTAGTGGGTACTTCATGCCAGACACTATTCTAAACACTTTACTTGTGTTAACTCATTTAATCCTCACAATAACCCAGTGAGGTAGATATTATTACTATCCCCATTTTATAGACAGATGACAAATTCACTTGTCCACCACTACATAGTCAGTAAGTGGCAAAGCTGAAATTTGAATTCACACAGGTTGGCTCCAAAGTTCTTGTACACTGCCTCTGTGCTAATGATTCCCAAATTTAGATCTCTAATCTATACCCTGGCTTCTAACCTTGGCTCCAGACATGTATATCTAAATTACTTACCTGATAAATCTTATATTTCTAGTAGACATCTCAAACTTAAGATGCCCAAACTGAGTTACTGCTTCCCCACCCTTACCCTCAAACAAACCCTGCTCCACCATGTATCTCATCTCAGTAAATGACTTCAACATTCACCCAGTTGCTCAGGCCAAAACTGGTAAGTGACATGTAGCTAACATACAGATGGAATGTGGGTGCCAGGACCTATATGTATACTGAATTAGTAGAGCTTAATTTTTAAAAATAAAAATAAATATAGCTCTAACAGTTTCTTCTTGTACCACAATGATCATGAGCATACTGGAAACCATAGGCCTAGATCATTGCAAAAGCTTCCTAAATGATCCAATGCTTTAGACCTCACCTTTCCTATGGTCAGTTTTCCACTCAGTAGCTGGAATGAATTTTGTAAAATGTAAATCAGATCGTGTCACAACTCTGTCCCAAAACTCTCCTATGGTGTCCAATTACACTCAAAATAAAATTCATGGGCAATAAGGCCCAATATGCTCTGGCCCCTGTTTACCCCTTTACCCTCAACTCCTATTATTCTCCACTTTGTTGTCTTGCACTTGTCAGACCAGCTTTCTTGTTTTTCCTCCAACATATCAAACTGGTTCTCAATGAGCTAGATCCTGTCTCATGATCTTCACATTTACCATTCTCTCTGCCTGGAATAAGTTTTTACAAGATCTTCTTCACCCAGGTTTCTGCTTCCCTCAGAACAGACTTCCCTGACTAATCTATCTAAACAGCCCCCACCCAATCACATTCTCTCCCCTTACTCTGTTATATTTTTAAAAGCACATATCACTTCTTCACATTACAGATTTCATCTCCTGTCTTCTCCACAAAATATAAGCTCCATGAACTTTATTTATCCTCGTATTCCCAGGGCCTAGAACAGTGCCTGACATAAATTGGTTACGTAGATAAATATTGATGAACAGATGAATGACTATTGTTCAATAAGCATGATCCTTTATTAATATTTCTCAACTCTATCAACCAAAAATGTTAGTTAAAATAAAGTTCAAATAATTTTATAATTTCAAACATCTACATTTTTAGAGAATCAAAAGGGACATTTATATATGATCTTATCTCTGTTCTTATCACTTAATTGATAATCGGGGTAGCACTAAAACAGTTAATATTCAAGTAGCACACAAAGAACTTCCTAATGATAGTGTGAGAAAGAAGTGATTTCTCCCATGCATATCTAAAAAAAAAACCCTAATGATTCAATTTTGAGGAAGAGAATACAAAAGCATACCACTTACATTTAAAATAGTCTACAACACACAATTCCCAGATTATCCCATGTGAGCAGCAACTACAAAATTAACTACAAAAAGTAGATTAATGAAGTAATGTGCACCATTCTTTAATATATTGAAAACAGCATTTCTACCACTGATGTTGGATTATTTTGAGTGAAATAATAAGTTTAATAATCTCAGAATCAATTTCTACCCATCTCATTAAGTTCTACCCTATGAAGGTGCTGATTTAAAAAAAAAAAAAAAATGTTGCTCTATCTCTCTCATGTTTTTCCAAGGCTCCCTGATAAAATGTCAGTTTGTCCTTCTCTTTATTATCACACAACATATATTCACCCAAGTTTTTATTAGGCATCCAATTCTATCTCTTAAAAGAAAGCACCTCTTACTGACCACAGAACTAAACACAGGATTTGTTTCAGTGGGTGTTCCACAGCATTTCATACAAATAAAGAATGAATTGCTTTATACCAAGCCTTTGACCCATTCAGCTTCTAGATCACCATGAAAAGTGCCACCATCTTACTTTCCTTCCAGGTACGAAATCTAAGAGTCATCTGGAACCCACTCACTCTTCTCTCCTTACATCAAGCTGTAACAAAATCTTCTTCTTGTGCGTTTCTCAAATTAATCCTTTCTACTCCTCACACATCTGAGCCTGACGTACACCTACTGGATGTTACTGCTGCAATCTTCTCAAACTTCTAGCTCAAAGCCCCTCTTCCCTCTCATCATCTCCAAATGGCACTATTAAAAAACATCAGGGCTTCCCTGGTGGCGCAGTGGTTGGGAGCCTGCCTGTCAATGCAGGGGACACAGGTTCAAGCCCTGGTCCGGGAAGATCCCACATGCCACGGAGCAACTGAGCCCATGTGCCACAACTACTGAGCTGTGCTCTAGAGCCCACGAGCCACAACTACTGAGCCCATGTGCCACAACTACTGAAGCCCGCATGCCTAGAGCCCGTGCTCCGCAACAAGAGAAGCCACCACCATGAGAAGCCCACGCATCCCAATGAAGAGTAACCCCCACTCGCCACAACTAGAGAAAGCCCCCGCGCAACGAAGACCCAATGCAGCCAAAAATAAATAAATTTTTTTTAAAAAAATCAGTTTATCTAATAATTCTCCAAATTCTTCCAACATTTTCTATAACCCTTTCTTATTAGGTCTGAACTCTTTATTTTTACCTCAGTCCTCTGTGCTCCACTGCTTCAGTAGTATGTTCTCTAATAACTTCTCACTCTTAGGCTTTCCCCAAACTGCTTCCCTTGTCTCACCTTCCTTCCCCAATACACATGTGGTGTTTGAAACTTCCTAATTTTATGTACATCTTTTTACGTATCTTCCTTCAAAATTCAACACAAGTTTAAGGAGAGATTCATTTGCCCATCTTCAATCTTCAATAATAAGGATATAAAGAATGGGACAGATGTAAAGGAATTGCAAAGACAGACTCTATGGCTTGAAGAAGAAGGAACTGAAGATGATTTTGTAGGCAGAAGGGGTGGAACTGGGCAGGCGATAGGACATATAGGGAAGAAAAGTCTGAAAGGCTCCAGAGACAGGAGGGAATGGGATCAGTTCGACTTAAAAGATTTATCTTTAAAACGATATGTATCTAAAGGACATCCAATATAAATAGGAAAAAAGGATGAGAGCTAAAGTTACAGACATCTTTGAGAGAAAAGGAAGACAAGTAGCTAAGTTAGATGGTCTTGTTCTCAACAAAAGAAACAAGGCAATCTGCAGAGACTAAAGGAATGGAATTAATTTAGAAAATCATGTTATAAACAGTCAAACAGAACAAGAAAGAAATGTGTGTACAGGTTAGCACACAGAATCACCAACACTGTTAGACAAGAAACAATTTACCAGTATATATTCTACTGTAGAATCACTGCATTTACCTAAATATACTCTAAATTTTATTTTTAAGGAGCTCCTTGAGAGCAGGTACCATATCACAGGCCCACCTATTTCTTCCCATAACATATACTACATTATGAATGTGAAAAATAAGAAATGGTGATGATTTCTTTGCAAGATTTTTTTAAGGCCAGTGAATTGCTAGTATAAATTATTATATATGAGTAAACACATTCAGCTCACATACACACTGACTTTAAAAATTTACCCTGCAAGATGGCTGATGCTCAAAAACATAGTGTCACCTGATGCCGCCTCTTTTTTCTCTCATTTTGACTAAAAGAAAACTTAAAGCCAGCCCAAAGAAGGTACATGAGTATATTACGCTCTTTCATATTTCTGTGCCATCAGGCATAATGAATTTCCTCATCTGTAAAACAGGGGTCAATAGAAGATTCTTAGAACAGTGCCTAGCACATACTAGGTATTCAGTAAATGTTAACCAGCCATTATTTGTGAATGCTGTTTTCTCTGTTCCAAGTACCACCAAGTAATGTTAAGGCCCAAAGTGTTTAATTTAATAAAAACTCCTTGGATACTGATGTTGGTTCAAAACCTCAGTAGAAATGGTATAACTACTTAGCTGCTGTCTCACAATAACAATACCGTGGATAGAACCTGGATTCACACACTTAGTCAGCAAC
Source organism: Eubalaena glacialis (assembly GCF_028564815.1). Lineage (NCBI taxonomy): Eukaryota > Metazoa > Chordata > Mammalia > Artiodactyla > Balaenidae > Eubalaena > Eubalaena glacialis. The sequence continues at coordinate 98,546,883 of NC_083718.1, forward strand.
TTATAACCTAAAAGCTACAGCAAACTACATCAAAGCATTAGTCATTTTCTCTGCCCCACCCTGAAGAACAAAAACACTTTCTTCCTTAAATCTATTTTCAGCCCTAGATACTCCTGTCTGCTACCTCTTCTCCCATACTTCTCACCCATCTGTACCTCTGCAGCTTTTCCTTTAAGTTTGCTCACAGGTCTCTGCACCACTACCTCATGTACTAGTAGTTATTCCAGTGGCACCTGAAACACCTCCTTTTCCTTTTAAATACTTGTTTCTGTAGAGAAGTCATGAAACTTCTAAAAGACCAGGATTATAACTACAGCACACCCCCTTTTCTAGAAGTCTCACAGCCCCCAATATGCCACTATTTTTGGATAACCCTCTAGCCAGTGCTAGACAAACACATGCTCATGGTCTCTCTACAGGCCTGCATAATCAGATATATGGGAACATATGACTGCAATAAGCATAGACCAGCCTCTCTCCCACAGCAGATTGAAAGCTTAGTCAGTAACTTTGATTTTTCTTTCTAACTTATTTTCACCTTTCATTTACAACTCCGGCACTTAAAAAGATTTTTTTAGTTAGGGATACCACGTAGGAACAAACTCTATGGAAGAGGAGACTTTGGTCCTAGCTCTGCCATGACTAGCTTGTGACCCTGGGCAAGTCACCTAATTTAATGCCAGTCTCCTTACGCATAAAATGTGAAGGACTTTGGCTTAGATGTGCTTTATGGCCGCATTCTAATATTCGATGATTATAATTATTATAATGCTAAAGGCAGACTCAATCTCTAATTCTGACACACAGAGGCTTCAAATCAAACCATGGATCCACATCTTCCTATTAACCCAACAATCCACAATACTACCATAGTACAGTGATCAGCATGTTCTTCAATTATGCACTACTGATCAAGAAGGGACAAAGAGGAGAAAGAATTAAAGAGTGTAGCAACAGTAAGGAAGTAAGAGTTGTCTGGCAGCCAAGCTCCTATATTCATGCTCAAGGATATTCTATATACAGTCTTAAACTAGCAGAACATTCAAGTTAGATTGCTATTCTTAAAAAAAAAATGTGAATATCTATAACTAAAGATCACAGGAGCACAGTTCCCGCTATTTCCAAAAATAAGATTACCTTTTGTTCCCACTGATTCCTTTCTATTGAGGTATAAGTAGCTAAGATAATAAAAACTCAGATTAAGGTAAAAAATGACATTTCATCCAAAATGCTTTTCAAGGTACCATACTTAACACAAAAACCAGTTTCCAGCTTCCTAATTCAGTAAAAGAAATGGTTAGCAAAATTACAGATGGGAAAAATGTCACAGAGCAAACAAAAATTGTTATTCAGCCTTTAAAACACACACACACACACACACACACACACACACACACACATCTTGCATTGCCTGGCGTTGCTAGACAATGAGACTTCAAATACAAATAAGTTTAGGAATTTATGGTCTCGTGGGAGAAGTTAGATATATTTTTCTTGTGAAATTAGCAAGTTTCCTTAACCTAAAATAACAGAATAATTTTTTCACCCAGCCCACTGTCCCTCTAAGCATGCCAAGCCTCTGCATTTAAACATTTTTGAAAACCCTATTCAACTCAAACTTCAATCTTTGCTGAAGCCTCCCCCATTCCCTCTGAACACAATTAATACTCCCGCTCTGTTGGCTGGCACAGATTCCCTTTCAGCATCAGTCCCAGAGGTTAATTTCCAAAATCAAGTCCCAAACTGTCCTTTCCGGTCACCTTACCTCATTTTATCTCTAGCCAGCTCTGGCTACTCAAAAATAAAAAAAATTTTTTGACTCTCTTTCCAGCTCCTAATCTCATAAACTGCTAATGGATTTTCTTGATTTTGATTAAAATGGTAACAAAACTCTTTTTGGTACAACCTGAAGACCCTTCCACATCTATGTAATTCTCTCTCAAGGTGACTGACCAGATTCAACCTGATCCTACAGGCTAATGTCAAACACCACAACACTAATACTCGGTCAAATTATTTTAATTATTTGGGTTGGTGCCTGCTTAGTATTCCACTAGTCCTAAGCCCAAAAGCACACTCCTCGAAAGCACAAAACAGTGTCTTCTTTTTGTGCCTCTACCCCCAATCTAGAGCACAGTCTAGGACAGAGTAGACACATTAATAACTGTGGGATGAATGGCTTGAGTTTCTATGAGATCCAGTGGTTGCCTAATTACATTTCGCAAATGCCAGTTGCAATAGATGGAATTTTCGATATAGGCAGTTAACAGAAACAGAAGATTTCCATTCCTCTGCTATCTTTAGTCAGCCCCACACCCATTCCTGGTTATGCCTTCAACTCTCATCTCACAACAATACTTGACAATAAATTTGGACTCACTCACAAGCCTCCTGTTCTCCCTATTCCCCTCTAAACCTTACTTTCAAAACCCAGTCCCAGCTCCCTTGTGCCCACCATCCGCTTCAGTGAAATTAACTGCTATGAATCTGTCCTGCCCACTCTGTATCCTAATACCTGAAGGAGTGCAAGAAACATTGTGAGTGCTCATTAAATACTTGTTCAGTGAATGAATGAATATCTTAATAAAAGATAGCAGTGAGTTGTGACTGGGACAAAGATAATGGGTCTCTTCTCTGAAAAAGATTTTTCTAGGAAGCAATCACATACCAATCACCAAAGAGGCTTAAAATGCATTAAGAAATTTTTGATAAAACTTAATTGATATATTAGAGTATCTGCCTGCCCATAACCCCTTCTGGAGAAATCCCTATTTCATTTGCAGGGCGGGTGGCCTACAGGATCTGGGCCATGCCCCTCTCTGTGGCTGGATAATGAGTAAATACCTGACACAGGAGTCACCCAGTACAGGCGGACAGAGGGCTTACACCCTTTGTGATCTAGCTCCAAAAGATGAGTAGGACCAGCCAGATTTTCTGAGGAATCTGCACTGGAAGATACAGAAAAAGTCATCCTAAACTACAAAGTCACAATGTGTGAAAACCTAGGTTACCATTATAGAGCTTCATGCACATCAATACTATAAAGGAAAGAATTCAGAGGAAGTTGATCTGGAGAGAAAACAGAACAGACAAATGCAGAGACTTAGAGATGTCATGAGAGAAGAGAGTCCATACAAAAGAAGAGACAGAAAATGAGTGAGGAAAGAGACCAAGGAGAACAAGTAAAGACAAGAAAGTAAAAAGAGGCAGAAATAGTGAATAATGAAGACAATGAGAAAGAAACAGAAGAAAGGCAGAGAAAATAGCCTGGCCAATGCCAGAGCTGCCTCAGTTTCTGCGGCCTGATTCTTCAGGTCTTCCTTCATTCTCATAAAACCTATCTCTATTCTAACAATAATTCCCCTCTCCAAGTCTTTGAGCTAGTTTGAGTGCGTTTTCTATTCCTAGTGACTAAACAAAACAAAACAAAACCAAAAACCACCTTGAATGGAACTGGCTTTAAGTTAATTAGAATCAATTACCCCTTTTTCAGCCTTTAAAACTTTTTAAGTTGTTTCAATTAAATACTGAATACAAAAAGGGATATTTATGACATGTGTGTGACAAAACAAACATCTGTGTAACTATAACCCCATATAAAAAATTAAACATTACCAGTTATCTCTGAAGTCACCTATGTGTTCCTCCCCAATATCAATTACTTTTTCATTAAATATTTCCAGAGGGTGAATATGCAATAAGGGAGGGGGAGAAATTTTTTTAACTCCCTAACAACCAAAATATGTCCGGCTTACACAGTAGTGTGTCATTTATTCAGTTTCACATCTTTCATGGACATGATCCTATCATTTTACAAGCCTTATAAACCATAAAGTAGAAAGCTAATAGCCATTTTAACATTCATAAATCACCTAAGGAAAATGTTGGTTTGATTAAACGGGAAAAAAAAAAAGAGGCAGCTCACTCAGCCAAGTAGCTCTCCTCAAAATCTTTTCACTTGAGAATATGAACAAGGTAACTCGAGTGTTGCTAAGGATCATGTGTTCTCTTTGGGCAACTGGCCAATTTAGAGGGAGAAGAGGGGTTTCTTCCTCACTTTTGTGGAATATAGAAAGAATGCTTAAGGGATCAATCACTTGTGAGCAAGAAGGGGGATCATCCTCTGGTTCCCACAATGTTCTAATTTTGGCTTCTGGTTCGTAACTTTCCCTTTACTTCTTTGAAAGCAGAGCAACAAAATGTCACTATGGTGCTAATGCTAAATTACATGGTATGTACATATGACCTGACTGAAAACTATTTTTGAATAGGTACATTTCTTACTAGCTCTGCCTCAAAATTTTGTGAGATAAAAATATAAAATATACATTTAACCCACACAAATAATTCATATGTAGTGGAAATGTCCTACAAAGTTAACTGCAATGTTAAATCCATTCATCAAATTTTTACATTTAAAAATATTAAAATCATATCCCTATCTAAGTCTCAAACATTGACGGCAGCATACAGCACTTTTCTACATGCCTATTTAATTGAATGTAAATTAATACCAACTTTAAAAATTCACCAATAACAAAATATTATAAATTCAGTTGCCTATAATTTCAACTCAGTTTCAATTCAAATTCAGTTCCACATCCCTAAGGTTGCCTACAATTTCAATTTCCTTTACCACATAAATGCTCACGAATGTTGTAAGTCAAAACCCAAATGGAATTTGGAATGGCAAATGGTAGTGGAATGGCAAAAAAGGCAGGTAATAAGAGGGAGGAGAACGCAAAGTCTCTAGATGGCTTCCCCAAATTATATCTATATTTATCTTTATCTATCTATAATAAAATGTGGCTTTTTAAAAATACAGCTACTAAAAATTCAAATCAATACTCTCCAAATCCATCGCATACCTTTCCAGCCTTACCTCCTACACTCCTCCCGCGTCAACCCTTTATTCCAGGGCAAATCTATTTGCTCACTCATATTTCTGAGTCTTTGTACATACTATTCCCTCTGTCTGGATGTGCTTCTCTCCAGTCTCTGCCTTAAGAGTTCCTATTTATCCCTCGAGGTCCATCTCAAATGTCACCTCCTCTGGGAGGACTTCCCTGATTATGTCTCCTCCTCCTCTTCCTCCTTCCAAAACTAGCTACTCTTTCTGTAACCACATTCCATTACCATTGTTTACTTGTATATCTCCACAAATTGAACTGCTTAAAAGTTTTGTCTATTTCTCATTTATACCTCCAAGCTAGGAAAGTACCTGTGTACATATAAGACAACCAGAGATACCTAATCATAAATAAGTCAATAAATGAGCCTCCTTCTGAACACTGAAAACCAAAAAGCTTAATAAAAAGTGGCTTTGACTAAATGCAATGCAGTGTCCTGGATTAGATCCCGGAGCAGAAAAAGAACATTAATGGAAAAACTGCTGAAATTCAAATAAAGTGTGAAATTTAGTTAACATTAATGCACCAATATTAATCTCTTAGTACTGACAAATACACCACAGCTATGTAACACATCAACACTAAGGGAAATCAGGTGAACAGTATACAGGAACTCCATGCATTATTTTTGCGGCTTTCCTACAAATCTAAAATTATTCCAAAACAAAAAGCTTACTAAAAAACTTTTAAGTAGTCTAGAAAAAGTTGAAAGAGCTACAAATACCAATGAGAACATGAATGTGGATTTTAATTGCAACCATAATAACAAAAATAAAAGAATAAGAAATATACTTCTCTTCTTAGAAGTAGAGAAAGGAAGGAAATTATTTTTAATAATCTGAAATGAACCAAAATATGTCAGGATTTATTAATGTTGCAAAATGGTGAAAAGATTTACATCATTAAACTGAAGTAGTTCAATTTTTATTTTCAGAAATACATAACTCAATATTGAAATAACCTGCGTAGAAAAGTTAAGACTGTGCTATCATATCCCATACATCAGAACTACATTATCTACATAAATCATTATAGTATTTATATCATTACTTCAAACAGAGCCCTGTTTTGAAGTTAATGATTCCCATGTTCTAACTGCAGGAGATAGAGGGGGAAATGTTCTATTAAAGGTATCTCATTCTAAAACAATCCTCCTATAATTTATAGTAATTTGTAAAATATAACTTCCAAGGTCCTGGGCAAAATTCATTTCCACATTAGCTCAAGAGCAGTGACTAAAGAGGAGTTTTGCTGTTTCTCAACTGATTTTAAAATATTTTAAACTTAATGATTCTAAAATCATACTGGTAAGTTCCAAGATCATATCATAATATACAACACTATCCATTAAATAAAAACATAAAAACCAGGGATATCAATACATGGCTAAAACAGAAATCCAAATACAATGTAACATTTTCGTTAGTTCTTAGAATTCAGTGGAATACTATTTTAGGTTTCAAATCCAACTTGAAAGGATAAAGGAAATTTTGAGTATTTGACCCAGTGTAAATAGGTTGCACAATCAACCACTACAGGAAGATTAATTACAATATGACAAGAATCCAGCTACCTTGTTAATTTTAAAGAGGTCTGATTTAAATGGTCCCTAAATCACCAGTGTAATAAGTGTTAACAGCAGGCCACATGAATAAAAGCAGGAGATACAAGAACAATTTAAATATACAAATAGTGTATATTTTAATCCTGGTGAGAGATGCCTGACATGCCAGCTGTAGATTTACATGAGCAGCTAGAAAAAATTTAGAATACTATCTACTTTTTTTTTTTTTTTAATTTAGATCCATGGCCCATTTTTAAATTTTATTTATTTATTTTTATATTTATTTTTGGCTGTGTTGGGTCTTCGTTTCTGTGCGAGGGCTTTCTCTAGTTGTGGCAAGCGGGGGCCACTCTTCATCGCGGTGCGCAGGCCTCTTCACTATCGCGGCCTCTCTTGTTGCGGAGCACAGGCTCCAGACGCGCAGGCTCAGTAGTTGTGGCTCACGGGCCTAGTTGCTCCGTGGCATGTGGGATCTTCCCAGACCAGGGCTTGAACCCGTGTCCCCTGCATTAGCAGGCAGATTCTCAACCACTGCGCCACCAGGGAAGCCCCCCTATCTACTTTTAAGTTAAGCAACGAAAACTTTTTGAGATGTAAAATACTAACATCATCCAAAAAACTAAGACTTTTGTACGAATGTTAAAACATTTACCCATTCGAGAATTAGACTGGTGACTATAGCAGCAAAATAGTAATGGAACAATGTATACAATAACATCTCAGTTAATCCTTAACAGTCTTAAATTTTAAGTATCTTCCAAGTCTAACTTAGAAATCAAAGGAAATTCATGTCTAAAGACTATATCCGGGAATTCCCTGGCGGTCCAGTGGTTAGGACTCCGTGCTTTCACTGCCGAGGGCCTGGGTTCAATCCCTGGTTGGGGAACTAAGATCCTGCAAGCCATGCGGCGCAGCCAAAAAGGAAAAGGAAGAAAAAAAAAAAAAAAAAGACTATACCCTCCTGAAAATTGTTTCTAAGATCACCTAGGCCATTATTCAGGTACAAGTCAAACAAATTTGGTTTTTTTGGTATCTTTTGTTTGCTTGGTTCTTAACAGATACGTTCATTTCTGTTACCACTTAATAGCAAAACATCGAAAATAGTATATTTCATTTACATACAGCATTGCACCAAAACTAGAACAATTAAACAGTGATCCTAACACAATGTTATTCAGTTCAAGCAGCCTGAATTACAGAAACGATATACATGATTGCCAAGGAGGTAAAAGGATAGCCTGGATAGATAAAGGCCTAAAGATAACTCTAACTTGCTCAGCACTGATAAAAAATTGTACCAAAATGAAGATAATTAAAATTGGTGGAGAAATCAAATACTAGAAGAACTTCTTTATATTCTCTTGAACATTTACATATGGGTACTTTGTGAATTTATGTCTTTCAGGTTTTTAACTTCAGTTTTTAACTATCTTCCTAAACAGGTTTATTAAGTTAAACTACTTTCAGTCAAACTCAAGAACAAGAGAAATAACAACACAAAAATAGCCCTCTTTATAACTTGCTAAAATATTCCATCTAGTTGATAATATTAACTTCACAGACAAGGGACCCCTGAGGTCAGACCTCATTGTACAGAAAAAGGAAAATGAAGCTCAGAAATTAGGACTGCTCTCCCAGTTTTCAGTCTCTGCTCTTTGCCCTACATTACATGGTATCTCCTATTTCTGAATTGAGTTACTAGTTCAAATAGATGGATTTTATTAGTGCTCGTCTACTGTATTCTGTTGACTACAAAACAAATTTTAAAACAAATTTCAGTAATCTGAACAAATTTAGTGTCCACTGCTCTAGACAATTCTTATGAGACCCACGTTTAAATTTTTTGGTCTTTACTGCTAATATTCTAGCTCTTGACTACTTAAAGCATCTCTTCCTCCCCATTCCCCCCGACAAGCCCCACCCCGCAATAAAACAAAACTAAACAGGAGAAGACACAGCATGGATAACTAAAAGCTATGAGCAATCTCTTTGCCAAATGTTTTTACCTACTCCCTAACAAAAACCTCTAAGCAAGGTTATTAACAAGGAGCAAAATGGTCCATTTTACCTCTTCCCTTAGCTCTGGACAATTTTCTGGTGCTCACAAAAATAATAGGGGGGAAAATTAACCGGAAAAAAGCAGGGACAATGAAGCATAGACCCTGAACTGATTATATGCAATTAAGAAAATTAATTCCTGAATTAAAATCGAAGGTAATTAAAATCAGATGACATTAACTATTCTGAGTTGGATGCATTGATAATGGGAGTTTAAAATCCTGCACCTACCTCAAGCTGAATTTAATTACATCTCCCAACCATACAAAATGACGACTTAATATGGAGAATTAGCAGGCATGCTCTTGTGAATTAAAGAAAAACTAAAGCAATGATATGTTTAGTTCTTCAATATTTCCATCTCATTCCATTATTTTCAACTTATATTCAGTGAGTGTCTACTAGGTGGTAGGCACTGTCATCTATTAAACATTAACTTTCTAGCCATGCCTTTTTAATTGAGAACTTGACCCACCTAGTCCCTGAAAGGGTCAGCTTTATGAAACTCATGATACCCCACAGCCCTGCCATATTCCCACCACAGATGACTAGACTGCAGTAGGCACCTGACAAGGATGGGCCAATCTGATATTCTTTCCCAGGAACCTGGAATGCGAATCCTGGGAACCTGAGTCAGATGACATGAAGTGCCTGAACTACCAGGTTAGGCAGTGTGAGAGCCAGAGGTATGAGAGTAAGTCAAAGTTGAAGACTGGGGGAAGGGGAGTAGGGGCAAAGAAGTCCTGTGAGCAGAGAAAGCTGTTCTGAAGAGGTGACTTACCAACAAAGCAGAGCAAGTGACCAGTCTACTCTAGGAGAAATGGGGGGAGGGGACATGTATTACATTCCATGTGCATGCAACCTGGTTGTATTGCATTTCTTATCTATCCTTGTCTGATTCCTATGAAGGTGCCTACTGTGTCCTTTCAACAAAGCCTTCCTTGACTGGAAGAAGTATGAATTTCTATTCCTTTCAGGCAAAACACCTTAGCGTTATCTTAGGTGCTGCAGCAGATATAAAGATAAGAAATACCTAGTTCTCTTGGCCCTCAAGGACCATATATAGTTAGGAGCTGCTAAGTATACAAATAACCATAATATATGGTAAACAGTAAGCATAAAAAGTACTATGAGATTTCAAAAAGAGGGACAGATCATATCCAATTCAGAACATCAAAAAGGTTTCATGGAGGAAAGGGAACTAAAATAGAAATAATAATAGATGGACCTTGGGATATTTTTTAAATGTATTTACTAAGAAAAATAAAATGTCAGAATCCTCAGTCAACAACAAAAAAATTAATTTTACTGGCCCATGAAATACAAAAATCTGGTAACAACTGAGTCATAGAACTTGGCAACTGACTGGTTATATGGATGAGAGCAAGCCAGGAGTTAAAAAAACAAGTTCAGTTTTCAGTGTAGATGATTTTGAGAATGACAATGCCGGAACAGAAAAGTTCACAACAGGTGGATTTGGGGGAGAGAAGTGAGGAGGGGAGGCAAGTTCTGTACTGGATATATTGACTTGAGGCAAGTGTCACTGAGGGAACTGGAGAAAGAGGAGCCATCTCAAGTACAGAAAACAGTTTTCTCAAAAATTCCAAGGAAAAAACTTTTAGAGAAAAGACGTAAAAGACTTTTCACAACATCTAGGTGTTTTCTTTTTCATTCTGAATGTTCCATTTTTGCCCAGCTACTGATTTTCCTGGTCCAAAGATGAGGGACTTTAAGGAGGTTAGGCAGTACCATGGAAGAAGAACTTGATGAAAAATATGGCTCTTCTCTCCAGAAAAACACATGTAACCACAAATTTTGCTAAAAATTTTAGAAAGTTCATGGATCTTCTGAAGCCCTAAGGGGTACACACACCCCAGGTTGTTTTTTTTTTTTTTAAAAAAAGGCATGATGTGGAAGAAACTGTGAAAGAAGAGACAGGGTTCAGAAAAAAGAGGACATATCTGTAGAGACTCATCCACTCCCTTTTCCTTTCCAAGCAACTAGAGGATGAAGCAGCTCAGCACCACGGGGGAGGGATAAAGAGCACAGTGCTTGAGGTTCTACCTAACTTCTCTAAAAGAACGAACTACTTTTATCAGAGACCACTGCTCCAAAACTAAAAGACTTTTTGTAATAGTGCAAATACATTCAATAGGCTAAAATTTTTAAAGAAACACAGTTGCAGCCCTGATTAAAAAGTTACATGTCCTGTCAAATCTACTAAGTACTAAGCACCCAACTCTATGGTCATCCCTGTACTTACTACATAATTAGCATACTCAGGCAAGATTACAATACTATAATTCCTGAAAGGGATACCACACTTTCAGACTGCAGAAGTGATGAATGCAAATAAAACACACAAAGACTAGTAAGTGCTTATAAGAAACAAACCTATTTTTGCACTGTGAATTTCTATTTTTTATGCCAGTTTCTTTTGCCCAGGCACGAGATGCATCCCCACAAGAAATCTAATAACTGTCCAGGAATCTCAAGCCAAATAAATAGCAAACATTATAAAGAATATCATCTTATGACAATATAATAGCATATTTATCAAAGGACAGTCTGATTTTCAATAACAAGCATATTCAGCCAGTAACATGCAGATATTTAAATGTAAATAATCAAATATAAAATATAGGGTTTAAGTGAATTAGATGATTCCAATTCTCTGCATGCAACTTAATTTTTGCCATACCACTACCAGCAAAATCCTAAAGAACAAAGCATTAACCTCATTTTGTATAACAATGTTTTCTCAAGATCTGCTAAGGGGAACTATCAAGAAATGGATAGACAGAGATAGCACAGGAGTAGATCATTCAATAACTTACAAAACTAAACGATAATATTTAATTCCTTTTACCACAGTTATATTAAAATTCCTTGAAGATCTTTGAAAAGGGTACATTAATATTTGAAAAATAATCAAATATCTGTCTGAAACACCCTTGAAAATAGTAGCTAAAATGATAAGTTTTCCAAACATCACTGTAATGATAGAAGTCACCACTTAGTGAATATTTATCTGCTAAGTATTTACATACATTATCTCATTTGATCTTCTGAAATAAGCATCACATCCCCACTTTATATATCTGAAAATTAAGACTCATATGTTTAAGTTACATGCTCTGGGTCTCACAGCTAGTAAATGGAGGTGGGAATTGAATTCAGTTTTATGAGACTCCAAAAGCAGTACTCTTATGCAGTATCCCAGTGATTCCCAACTTTGGTCACATCATGTCGCATGCTGAAAATGGTAATACTTGTAAAGCTTACTGAGGTAAGCTGGAGGGACTTGGTGAAAATAATACATATTTTCTTTATATTATAAAATTATGACATGAAAAATAAAATACAAAATATTATAGATGATATTAAATACTAATTGGTATAAACCTTCCAAATCAAATATTTTCAATTGCCAAATTCAGAGTTTACTGATGGAATCATAGCAAAAATGTTCAAATATCATTCCAACTGCTGTAAAATTTTGAAAAGTTAATCATAAAATGATTTAAAAATCATAAAATCATAAAAATGATTTAAAATTTCAAAACCATAAAACATTTGCAAACAGCACACCGTATGCCTTCCTATGCACTACACTCTGGTTAGGAAGCCCTGCATAACATAATTTTGTTTTTCTGTAGAATATTACGATTAAACACTAATTTGGTATATCAAGAGCTTCTCAATAACACATCTAAAAGAAATTTAAACCAAAGGTAACCAAAGAATTATAATACTGCATTCTTCCTTAACTAATCTGAATTTCTATAGTACCTTTAATCTGTAACATTCATTTTGATATAATAATAACAATGATGGCTAATATTCATTACACTAATATTTTGTGCCAGACTGTGTTCTGCTTCACATTATTATCATATTTAATCCTCAGAGCAATCCTATTAAGTACCTCTGTTTTCTCCATTTTAAAGATGAGGAAACTGAGGCAGAGAGAAATTGAGTAAACAACTTTCCAAGGTTATAGTTCGTAATTGGAAATTAGAATTTGAAACAGTCTGACTTCAGAGCCCATGTTGTTCATCACTATGCTAAATTACATCCCCCCAAGGAAGAAAATACAGTAATATTTAAAGAACACCTATTATGTGCCAGGAAACCCAAAAGTAAGTAAATAGATCTCAACTTAGACCAAGTTTGATAGTTTTACAGTGATGAAGTAAAAATTACTTGCATGTACATCAAAGGAGGTATTCTACAGCAAAAAGAAAATTATTTGTATACAGTGATGGGTGCATTTTGCTTACAGAAATAGCAAGGAAGATAACTTTAATTTCATAAGTGTGTTATGTTATGGTTCAAGCAAGAACATCTCTCTCTGCCACCTATTTGAATTTGTTGATTTAACTTGCTCCAGAATATTAAAAAATCTTACTTAAAACAATGAAATTGATGAAAAGTAAAAGCAAATGTTTTTACTTACTGCTTTTGAAGTTCCCTAAGTGATCATGTGTTTAACTTTGTTTTTAATTAAATGCACTATTTATAAAGTCCTGTATCACAATAGGCTAATGTCCAGAGGGGATCTCTAATGATGAATGTAAATCAAAATAACCACAGAAGATGAAAATACACCTTTACTTTCATAACTAATCGATCAATAGAGACAATGCTAATGCCTTGAGTATTATGGTTTATTTCAAACATCCGAAAGGCCCCAAGGAGCAATGTCTAACATTAGCTGGCACATGCTGGTTAACAGTATATATTTAAGAAGCACCTACTATGTACCAGGGACCACGCTCATTCACAAATGATACTGTTATATGGAGAGTGGCAGTCTGGAATTTCAATTTTATTTCAAAGGTTCTGTAAGATCGGGTATTCAAACTGAAAGCTCAAGCTCCAATGCATAACTTTCCCTCTTCATCCAAAAAGCTGTTACCAGGGCTTCTGCAATCTACAAACCATCAAACATGTTAACATGAAAAGACTAGCATGGCCACCCAGAACACCCTGGAGTACAAAATAAACCCTGGGTTATGGTGGTGCATTGTGTCCTCTGGAGCTTTACACCATAAAAATTTGGCACTTCTCCTAAAGCAACTTCTTTTTCCCAAAAATCACTTGTTTTAAAAAGTAAAGTTCTATTGCTTACAGAAACCATTACTCCTATTTAGTCTTCCCTAACAGATCCCTAGAAAATACTAAAGGTGAAGAAATGTGGCTTGATCTTTTGGTAAGCTGATGCCAGGGTACTTTATGTGATTTACTGAGCCTCTAGAAACCAGTCTCTCAAAAATTCTAAAACTAACCATGCTGAGTAAAATGCATCTGACTGTACATAAAAGCTACTTAAAACAAATGTCAGGTAAAATAAAAGTAATTCCTGAAGCCAATATTTAAAAAAAAAAAAAAGAACAGCTCACCAGAAATCTGTCCCTGTCACACCTTTTACAGTAAATATGTCCAATATTTATCTTATCCTAAAATAACTGCAGTCCCACTGCACATCATCCCTAGCAACTATTCAGCAACTCCCACTGTGTAATCTATTATCATCACATCTTATGCCACAAACCTCAAACCAGCAAGTCCTTAAATCTCCTCAGCTCACACAACCTCCCACTTTATAAAAACAAGGAAAGGAGTTATAAAACCTTAAGAGAATAAAAATAATAGAAAAAGGTGGATAAGTACACAGAGCTTCTGCACCCAAACTCTTTTCCTTTATACCTGAGAACTTGTCATTTATCTCAACCACACACCTTCCTGTTCCTGGATAACCCAGAGTTCCTCCACCTTACCGATAGTTCAAAATGCCCACTCTCTAATAAATGACAAGGTCCTATGTGACCACTCTGTCCCTGCCCCCTCTCTATTTATATTAATTATTCAAGCCTCCTAACTCTAACCTGTCATAAAGTACCACCACGCTCCAAACTCACAAGCCATTATACAAGCCCAACACACTCTCCCGTCCTCGCTACCAACTCACTCCAACCCCTCCCTTGCAAAACCTTCCCTAACATCAGCTCTTCCTTTATGAGCTTTTCCCATATTCCTAATACAGTCTCAATGTCCTACTGGACCACACTTCCAAGCTCTCTTCGCTGAACCCAATTCCAGCATGGAGGCACACCCTCTCTCCAGCCTAATTCCTACCACCCCAAAACCCCACCCCCCTCATCACGCCCTCCGGCCTCAGCCACCAACCCCCCACACCCCGCCCCACGTCCGTCACGCCCTCCAGATTCTTCGGGGTCCTCTCCTCCGGCCCGGCCTGAGGCCCCCGCCCAGGACTCCCAAGTGCCTGGGCCCTCGGGAACACCCCGCCAGCCCCGCCCCCAGCCCCTCACCGAGTAGCAGCAGCTTCACTTCTTTGGCCGCTTTCTCCCCGTCCTCCCGCAAGTTGCGGTCGATCATCTTGCTTCGCTCCACCGCCGCCTTGTCTTCGGCGCTCAAAGTGCAGCCCATGGCGGCGGAGGGAGAGGGGACCAGGCCCGGGCTCACTCACACACCGGGGAGACGGCGGCTGGGCCGGCAGAGACAGCGTCTACTGTTGGGCGGCGGCCCTCTCCGTCAGCTCCCTGAGCGCTCAGAGGAACCGGATATCCGGCGTTTTACGACACTTCCGGCAACGCCCGCGGCCGTTACTTCTCGGCCCGGTCTAGCTAGGGTAAAGGAGGAACAACCGGGAGCGGGAGAACGAAGAGAGGAACGAGGAGGTCAAGCAGCCGTTCCGTGGTGTAGGGCTGCCCTGTCGAGCTCGCCGGGCGCCGCTCGACCTTAGTCCCCTTTCACCTTTTCGGCTGCCTTATTTGGATAAGTGTGGAAAAACCAGGGACTGGCTTCTCCGGCTCAAGACACACTCCCGAGGTCACACAGGCGGCTTCAGATTGGCGTGGGGGGTGGGAATTCCCAAATAAAAGGCCGCAGCCCACACGGGAATCTCTGCTGGGAATTTCTCACTGGCCAGAAAACCCAGTTGGACTCTGGCTGTGGAGATCCGGGGCCTCTGCCCAAGTGTAGGACACTTTCTCGGCCGGAGTTGTCTCAGCCAGATCTATAGGATGAGAATTACTGAGTCTGGGCTCTGGCCACGCTCCACATCTGAAATAAGTAAGACCGACCATGCCTGGGACTTTATCGATCCCTTTCTGCCCTCTCCTCTGGCCCACCGCCTCCTGCTCTCAAAATGTACCCAGTGAACTTGAGAGTTGCCCAGCTACTACGTTGGTAAAGGGTCACTTGAAATCGCTAACAGATCCTACTTTACTTGGAAGGTAAGAGTGTAGTTTCTCCATAAAATTTCCATGCTGTCTTTCCCCAACATAAGCCAGTTTTAGCGCTCACATACCGTCCTGCGTTAAGGGCTTAGGACTTCTACCAGGATTAGTCAACCAAAGTTCCACACCCTAAAACAAACCAGTGCATCCTGTGAATCTCCTATTAAAATTACCTGTTGTGGTACCACATGAAAAGGGAAGTTCTGGTAAAATTTGCCTCTCAGCCGTAGCATCACTTGAAAGTTGATAAATCCCCTATAAAAGCCCCAGACTGATAGCCTTTTTACTCATAATCCTGGATACTACAGTGAAAGTAGCTCTAAATTACCTTTACTTCCAAATGGCCCCACAAATACTCTCACCATATATTCTAGGGAGGGGAACTCTTGTAGCCCCCAAAACCTTTCCCTACGATTAAATATTATCTCCCCAATAGAACCTAAACCTTAGAATATATGGTCCAAACAGAAAGGTCTATGTGGTGATTGATGATCATTAGAGGAATTTCTTGAGAGCCACCTTAAACAGCCTCATCCACCATAATTTATTATTGCCAGTTCTTCAAAGTTCGAAGTCTCCTACTCTTTTCCAAGTGACCATTAGAATAAAAGGGATTGCTTTCCCATAATCAATACTTATGGGGAAAAAGGGCAAGAGGAAAGGGAAGAAAAACCAATATTTATTGAGTACCTATTTGCCAGGTATGGCTAGGTGCTTCCATGTGTCATCTCTTTTATTCCTCACAACAACCCTGTGAGGTAGGTTAATATTATCCCCATTTTTACAGATGAGGAAATAGGCTCAGAGAAATTAAGCATCTTTCCCAAGTTCACACAGTGAGTAAGTAGATCTGACTCCAAATTCACTCCTTTTCTACCATGCTACTATAAGATGTTACCTGGGAGACCTGACAACAGAAGGTTTTCATCTAGGATTGAGAGTTACCCCAACACCACCAGGGTGTGGGGAAAAAAATAACTTGAGAGCACAGTTTTCTCAACCTGTTGATTTCTTCAGTGGATTTAGAGGTCGAATTTTGTCCAGGAATGGCTTTCACAGCTAAGAATTACATATGGAACTTTACCAAGTGATCCTGGTGATTAGAAAACCCCTGGAAGGTGGTCATGACAAATTGTTGGGAAAGCTCTCAGCATAATAGAAGAGAAAATTTTTATTTCCTTCATGATCCACTCCGGGAAAAATAAATGGCAAATGTACCAGCATATGTCAAATTCTGTAATAAACACCAGTGAGATCACAGTGTCAGGACTAACTTCAGCCTGAATTAGCCATATTCTTGTACTTAAGATTTTCTCCTTTGATGTATGTGAAGGAAAAGTTGAAGGGCAAAGTCAAACAAAAAGGCAAAATAAGTTAACAAAATGGCTGCCAGGCAGTGTTTAATGTCCCCCCTTCCCCCTCCCACCTGCACTCATCTTTCCTAGCGCCACTGGGCTCACACTGCCACCTGCTGGCAATGTTTAGGGTCTGCTAGCTCATCAGTGGTGTTCGGAAGAAGTTTTCCCCCTATCTAGGAATGAGATTCCTCCCTTACGAATTTATCTTTAAAAGGAGGAGAGAGAGGAGGAGAACATGCATTTCAATCGCAAAAGACTCTCCTCGGTGTATGTATTACCTAAGGGATTTCCTCAATGTAATAAGCACTGGACTAGAGTAAGTCTAGTGGTAGGAAGACAGAAACTTGGAAAATTTCCTAGATCTGAGGAGGAGAAGCTGCCCAGTTTCGTGTAATAAATTATTTTCTTCAACTAGAGTTTCATCTACAGCCCCCATACTTTCCAATCTGCAGGAAGCCTCCATATAGGCATCTTGCTGCAATAGGCTGAACTCTCAGAAGTTAGAACCAGGAACATATTCCTCAATATATTTCTCTTAACACATTCCATAGTGCTTTACCATATGTAAATGCTCTGTCAAAATACAAGGTACCTGATCAAATTAGACTGTGAACTCCTTGAAGGCAGTGACTCCAGATCCTCTGTGTGAGTCCCAGAGAATAGGGTATTCAGCTATCATGCACTGAGTTGAACTGAAGGAGTCAATGTTGATATCAGCATAACTTTTTATAATAAAAATTATTTATTAACTGTTCAGAGGGGAAACTATCCCACTCCCCCCAAGCCATCTTCCTCTTTGATGCTCATTTAAGCCAGGAATTTGTTCAAATACAGATCACACCACCATGTGGTCCTGCCTCAACTCTCTAATGTGACCTGATTGAATTGAGGGAAGTGGACGGACGGGTAGTCCCTGATGGGTGTCCTGTCCAGTTTGTGATTATTCCCCCTCCCTTGAATATACCACCACCAAGACCACCGAACACAGTTCCTACAGTCTCAATCAGTGAACAGCTGAGCCCAACTCCCGTGCCCCCTCTCCAACCCAGGGCTGCAGATAGGAGAGAGATTTAAGTCTTTGTCACTGAAGCTAATTTTGAGAGCGACGAATGGGAGTAGGGAGGCATTTAATGAACCATGGAAACCCCACCTTTCCCATTCCCAACCTTAGTCTCTTGTACCCGATTGTCCAGAGGGCTGGCGATGGGTCACTGCCATGAGGAGAGAGATCAGGGAGGCCAGCTCTGGAAAAAAAAGATTTACAGTATTATTGGTCTGGGTTATTACAGGCCTCTCTGTATCCAACCACCTTAGCGATTCAAATGCTAACCCCCACCTTCAGCCATCCAACCCCCAATCTTTCCACTTCTTCATCCTAAAAGACAAAGAGAAAAACCATCCTGCTTTATTCTTGCCTCTGCTAAGATCAAGCCCCAAACTTGATCTCCCATGTCCAAAAGAGAAACTGAAAGATACAACAGAACGGCTGTTCCTGGAGGGTGGGAGAGAGAGAGCTGCAGTCAGCTTTCCTCTCTTCTACTCTGTGTGCCCTGATTGCTACTTGCCCTTGCTTGGCCAAACTCAAGAAAGGAATATACCCAGCTGGTCCTCTCGCTTTAAGGAAACCTCAGGTTTAAAACTAGAAAAAAAAATCTATTAACTCAAAGGAAACACTTGGCTGTAATTTAGTCGTTTTTAAACCTAGCAAGGAAATGAGAAGACATGGGTCATTTTCTTACCTTGCTTGAGTGCAATTTCTGCCCTGGACAATTACACTGAAAAATAAAAGATCCTAAAGGGTCCCCAGAATAACTCCAAGCCTGGTCTGCTGCCCTATATCTTCCAACTCCTACCCTTAGGGTTTCCCTGCTTCCTGAGTCATGGAAAGTTCATTGGTTGAGAGGCATCATCTCACCTTCTTGACCCTTTAATCTCGTCACCATCTCACCAGGTTCCCTCCCCCAGTAGTCAAGGCTCACAGCCATGTCCAAGGCTTTTGCCACATATCCATCCAGTTGGCTCTGTTCCTGACCCAGAAAACACTAAGCGAAAGCTGTGTGCAGAGACCCCAGCCCCAGCTAGCTGGGAAAAGGTGATCCCACAAGGAGTTCCTTGCGGTCATAACCGGCCCCCAGCCCCATCTCCCTCCAAGTGTCCAGCAGCCCATCAGGACTCCAGTCGTGGTGAGGGGGCAGGACGGAGGTAGCTGTCCGACATGATGATGTCGCTGGTAAGTTGTTGCTCCAGGAACTCAGAGGTCTCCTCAGCTATCTGGCCCGGGATTCGAAAGTCAACAGCAGGTGGCTCCTGCTTGGGGCTGGGTACAGGTCGGGAAACCCAGGACTCCGTGGGACAGCCAGTGCCCTGAAGAAACTGCAGGAAGTTCTCCTCAATGGAGCCCTCCCGGCTAGGCAGCCTCAGCTCCTCCTCCGGCGCCTGCTTGAAGAAGCAGACAAACTGCTTGCTGAGCTCCCCCCGGATCTGCCGATTGAGACATCCATAGAAGAAAGGGTTGGAAGTGAAGCAGAAGTAGCCAATCCAGGTCACCACATTCTCCACCTGCCCAGTCAAAATGGGCTGAGCACTCAGGGCGACGTAGAGGTGAAAAGAAAAGTAGGGCAACCAACAGAGCAGGAACTGTCCCCCTACAGCCAGGAGGACCACTGCTGCCTTCCCTCCTCCAAACGTCCGGTGCGGGGTGGTCTGGGGGGCCCCCGAGCTGGTGACCATGGTGGAGCGGCTGCTGAGAGACTCGGAGCGTTGCCGGGGGGTCTCCATCCACGTGGGCAGCGGTCCGTGCTGCATGGCAGCCACTCGGGCTACTCGGAACATGCTGCAGTAGACCACTAGGATGAGGAGCAGGGGCAACAAGAAGTAAAGGACAGCAAAGACCACCACAAAAAGCTGGCAGTAGGCACCGTGGCTCCATTGGAGTGAGCAGCCTGGGGGAACACTGGGAGCTCCCTCCTCCAGGGAGACCCTTCCCAACACTGGCACAGAAGCCATGACCAAGGCCTTTACCCACACACCCACCAGAACAGAGGCCACCAGCCGCAGCGTCATGCGCACCTCGTAGCGCATGGGGTGGACCACATAATAGTAGCGCTCCACGTTGATGGCCGACACCGAGAGAATGGCCAGGCTAACAAAGCATACGCTCAGGAACAAGTAGAGGCGGCAGGCAACCTCCCCAAAGAGGTCATGGTCAAAGAGGGCGGAGCTGGAGAGCATGGCCAGGGGCATGAGGGTCAGGGCAGCCAGCAGGTCCACCAGGCAGAGGTGGAAGACAAAGACAAATTTTCGAAGGGCGGGTGTCTTGGCGATAACAGCCATCACAGCAGCATTGCCAGCCACAGCAGTCAAGTCCAGCAGGAGCATGAAGAAGAGGGCCACAGATTCTGAAGCCACGTCCCGCAGCCCTACCTCCGGGACCCCACTGGCAGTAGAGGGACCTGGGGTTTGAGGGACCCTCCCCAGAATGGAAGAGTTCCCTGATGACGGGGGGATGGGGGAGGACTCCATGGGGCCGAAAGAGGACACCCAGGGCACCTCCTGTCACAGGCCCATCCCCCATCCTAGTCCAGTGACCCTGGGATGGCAAGCCCAGGCCCAGGCTTCCCAATTTTGTGTGTGCGGGTTGGGGTGGGGAGAGAGCACCTCCTGCTGGAGCCTCTCGGGCAGGCTCTTGTTGCCAGCCCTCAAGGCCGGGGACTGAGGGCTCAGGAGGCAGCTCCGGGTCCACCTTGGTGACTGCAAGGAAGCAGGAGCGTGAGAGATGCGGGAGCCTCACCCACTCAACACTCCATCTTCTGAGTGGTCTCCAGCTCCTTTCCTCTCTTCTCCACACCCTTCTCCCCTTTCAAGGACTGTTATCCAGGGACTCTAAATCCTCTGTCTCCCTTTCCCAGGGTCCTGCTGAGCTCTGGGATAGTGCCCCAGTTTTAAGGTTGCTTATGTAAATTTCCTGATTTCTTGTCTCCTCAGAATGGCAGGAGCTGTTGGGAAGAAGAAGGAGCACGAGATCTGGTTTCCAGTCCTAGGTCTGGGAACTACTAACTCTTCTGAACTTCAGTTTCCTCATAAAGGCATCTGTAAAATGAAGGGAATAGTACCTACTTCACAACTGTTTGGAAGATGCTGCAGGATTTATTAATAAAAATGCTAATAATAAGCAGTAACATGTCTATGATGCTTTCCACATACCAGGCCCTGTTCTGAGCACTCTACGTATATTAACTCATTTTAATCCTTATGCAACCCTATGAGGTAGATGTTATTCTTATCCCCATTTTGCAATCGATAAAACTGGGGCTTGCAGAGATGAAGTAACTTACCAAAGGTCACACAGCCAGTAAGTAGCAAGGTCCAGGTACGCTCCCGGGAGGCCTGGCTCCAGGGCCAGTACTCCAGCCCACCGTGCCATACTGTGTTTGATGGTGCCCTCCACAGTGGCTGCAACATAATAGACATTCAGTAAATAGTTGTTGAATTTGAACCGTCTCTAAAAATGTCTCTCACCACTAGACAGAGATTACCTGAAAAGGGGAAGGATGGTGCATTAGTGTGCTCGGACATCACCATCCCCAAGACAAAGAGCTGCCACTTTGGGAGCGTTGAGAAGGACCAGTGAAAACAAAACCTCCCAGGTGGAGGGAAACTGGGAGCTCAGCTCATCCGGCCTCCACTGCTCCCAAAGCCAGAAGGGCGTAAATCATATGAAAGCTGCCCTTCTCCACCCACTCATTAACTTCCCAAGGTCACTGTTCCCCCACAGGTGGGAGAGGAGCTCCTCCTAACCTCCCACTTCCCAGGGCCCTGGATCTTGGGTCATTGGAGCGGATCATCACCGGACCCCTGGCCAAAACCCTCCTATTCCTGGACTGTTGCCACAGTCCTAGAACAAGGAGGGAGGAGTAGGCATCTGTGTAAGAGGTATGGAGGGGCGGAGGTGGGTGAGCATAAAGCAGAGGGGAAAACTGGAAGAAACTGGCAAGGGGCGGAGTCTGAGTGTTCAGTGTCTCTCATTTCTCCTGCTCAAAGCTGTTTTACGTGTCTCATTATCCATGCTGAGTTTCAACAGAATTGAAATAAGTTGCCCAATGTACAGTTGACCCTTGAACAACATGAGTTTGAATTGTAGGAGTCCACTTACATGCAGATTTTTTTCAATAGTAAATACTACAGTACTACAGGATCCCATCAGTGGTAGGTTGAATCTGCAGATGTGGAACTGCAGATTCAGAAGAATTGCAAGACGGAAGACCAACTATAGATTATAACTGGATTTTCCAGTGCTCAACGGGAGAGCACCACTAACCCTCACATTGTTCAAGGGTCAGCTATAATTTTAATTTTTTTTTTTATTTCCATATGCCATTCTTGAAGTCCAGATTCCCTCAGCATAGTGTACTAAGGTTTCAAAATGAGAGGCAAACTGTGGACATGCCAAGTCTGATGGGCTTTCTGCAGACAAGCCAGAAGTTTCCTGGGTCAGTTTCCTCATCTGTAAAATGGGAGGTTTGAACTGGACAACCTCTAAGGTTCCCCTATATGACAACATTTGATGACTTAGTGAGTTCCTGGGCTATGGAGGGCCTGGTGGCTGCTCAGTTAAAAACCCATCATTTCTCTGACTGCAGTAAAGGGGCCCACTTGGGGTAGATGGGTCCTCTTGCCCCTCAATTGCTACAGCCTTACAATCACCCTTGGTTTTTGGCGTTACCACCAACCTTGCACTAATTTAACTTCTAGCATGCCATGCATGCGATAGGTGCTCAGTACAATTTTGTGACCTGAATCAAACTCAGATTGATCAGTTGAATCTCTGCCCCCTAGGACATACTCCAAGAACACTCAGTCCGTCACTTGTGTGTCAGCCAGGGGCCTGTCTTCTGGAACGAGTAACTCGGGCTCCTGGACTTGAGGCAACCCTAACTTTGAACAACTACCTAGAGACGTGCCTCTCCCCGGGGATGAGAGACAGCACATGTCACATAGCCACTGGGTCTGCAGAGAAGGTGAAGAGAGGGCCCAGAAGTGCAGACCCTTCTCATAAGACAATCTGCCAGAAAAAAATGTGGAACGGAACACCAGGGGAGGCAACATTGCCCCCTACTCTCTATGCCATGACTCCCGCATTCCTTCTACCTGGGAGTGGGGCCCAGAAGACGTGACTCTGAGGCCCTGGAAGCTAAAGGAGTCAAGGCCCACCATGTCTGCATGGACATCAAGTGTCTGCCAGCAGGGCTCACCCAGGGTCCCAGACTGCAGGAAGCAGACATGGTTTCCACGTGGAGATGGAGGGGTGCTGTGCAGCCATGATGGAGCCCTAGGCAAGAAGGCATTGGACATTTCTCTTTTTCACCCCCTCAGCCTTGCCAGTATCTCTGCACTGACCCCTAAATTCCAGTATTCCCATTTACCTCCTAACAGAAGAGCCAATATACCTGCTCCCCAGCACTTCCTCACTGATGGACCAGGGTAAAGCCTGGGAGGGCTGTGGGTAACGGTTTCACAGGGGAAGCCCAGGGAGCCTCACTCCATTCCTAGCTCATATCATCATGCCTTCTCGGACACTCTTGTCCTCCCTCTGCTCCCTTCCAGCAACCCTTCCCTCACCTCTAGGACTTCTCAGTACCTGGAAGGCTTTGCCACCCTAGGAGCTGAGGTCTGGGCCTCTAGCAGGGGTATGGTCAAGTTACAAACAGCCATGTCTCAGGATGCAAGATGTACATAAGTGCCCAGCCCAAGGCCACAGAGGTGTTGGGATTCACATACACCTCTTTCTTAGATACAGAGCCTCCATCCCAAGGACCCGAGACTGGCCTTCCTTCAGACAAGAGCGTGCCCCTCCTAAGCCAGGAAAGATTTTCAGGGGGCTACAGCACCTCTCCCCAGGAGAGTTGCCCACGCCCAGGACACAGAGTTGCCCGTCGGCCTGGATGCCAAAGGATTCATTCCTAGGATGAAGGGGACCCATTTCTATGACATAGAGCAAGATAGATGGGGAACCCTGTCTGCCTGCAGGATGTGGGTACTCCTGCTGGCAGCAGATCAACCCCCATCTCTAGGCTTCAGAGATGCCCACACCCCAATATTGCCTTCGGGATACCTGGGGGCCCATCCCCTGACAAAACTGCCCACTGTAAGGTAGGATGGGCTGTACCCTTCTGTACAGTACCTCAGCATTCACCACCAGGCCTGGGTCTTACCCCCGTTCCTGGCCTAGTCGGCAACTCCTACCTTTGCCGAGCAGCTCCCGGCTCCCATGTGATAGCTCCTCTCAGCTGATGCTTCTCCAAGGCTGCTGAAGCCTGAACCACTGCAGTGATCAGTGAGAGGCAGCCGGCAGAGCAGGATGCGCTGAGAGCTTCTGGGTCCTAATGGCCTCCTGCTTCCCACCCAGCCCCTTGGAGCCACTTCTGGAGCCAGGAGCCAGGCACCAGTGCCCCCAGGCAAGGCGCCCAGGAGTGGGCCCAGACCCTCCCCCTCCTCTCAGGCTTCTGGAGTGGTAACTCAAAAGCCTGTTGGGGTCAGGTGATGGCAGGCGGGAGAGACCCTCCTGGCCAGCCTGATGACATAAAAAGAGCACTCAGAGTCAGAAAATCCAGGTTTAAGGCCTGGCTCTGGCTGTTACTAACTGTATGACCTTGGGCAAGTCATTTGCCATTTCTGGCCTTAGTTTCTTATCTGTTCAAAAAGAATATAGGACAGATGATCCCTGAAGGTTCCTGACAGCCCTGCCATTGCATGGTTCTGTGACATCAAAACCAAGGTGCTTTTGTAGCAGGCCAGTCAGTGCAGACACAGGGCACTAGGGTCAGGTCTGGCAGGGGCTGTGGCTCAAGGGCGTGGCCCAAGGTTTGGCTCCTTTGGAAGCTGCCGCATGTATAGAGAGGACAGGTTCAGGAGTGGCTGTCGGGTTTGAAGAGGAGCTAAGGGCCTTGTCCTAATGCTGCACTTGCCCCTCAAAAAGTGCCTTCCTATTATCTTCTTAGATTGTATGTTTATGTGGTGTGGGGCTGAGAGAGCTGGTGGAGATGGGGGAATCCAACATACTCATAAGCCACCTTGTGGTACCAGCACAGCACTGCTCCCTGAAGACAGAATGGGAGGCAGGTACTCAGGAAGGCTCTGATTGGTCTGTATCTGTGGGATCTGCGGGACTGAGAAGAGCTGGGGAACATTATCGGCAGAAGGTCCAAGGCCAGGTGATGAGCCTTTGGAGGTGAGATGAAGGGGCATGGCTTCCCACCAACTATGAAGAAAACAGCTCCCCCAGGATTAGGACTGACACTCAAGGATAGGATCTTAACATTGTAGAGCTGTAAGACATCCTACAGGCCAAGGCATCCATATTTGTGAGGCCCAGAGAGGTGAAGAGATTGCCCAAAGCCACGCATGGCGGAGCCATGAGCCTAGACAAGGAATTCAGGCATGATATCTACTCCAGAGCCCTCTTTCCTGAGACTCACCTATACGGGAACTCCCTCTGTCTCTAAAAGGGAAGAAAGGGAATTCTGGAACTGTTTACCAGACCCAACCCAAAGAGCCATAAGAACAATGAATCACCCAGGAAACTCAGAGGGGGCAAGGTGGCTGCCCCAGGTCAACAACAAAGAGGCCACTGACCAGCCCAGACCCGACCCTGTGATCTCCAATATCCCAGCCACCCTGTCTTGAGCTCTTACAAGTGCCAGCCCCTTTACATACGAGACCTTCAATCCTCACACCAGTTCTATGAGGCAGCCATTACTCACCTTATTTTACAGATGAGGAAATGGGTACCCCGGGTGAAGTGACTTTGCCCAGGTCACATAGCTAGTAAATACCAGAGCCAATATTTGAACCCACGTTTGTTTGAAGCCAAAGCATTTACTCCTTTCCCCCTGCCCCCATGGCTTCCCTGGAGGCCTGACATGAGACTCTGGGCTGAGGCCCTAAAGCCAATTCCATAGAAATGGCCACTACCTTCTAGGAAACAGCCTAAAACAAAATTAGATATACCCGAATACAGGGAAATCTAATTAAAATGTCAAATTAGAACCTGAAGACAGCAAAGTGATTTTTATCAAACCTTGTGTTATCATGTCAGCAAGATCATCTTGGCATCAGTCAAACCCTCTGGGATCAGGTAAAGCCTGTCCCTGATCAGCACCCACATCATTCCTGCAGAAGCCCAGCTCAGACTGACATGGCCCCCTTCCAAAGATCCACAAAGAACCAGAGAGAACTCGGGCTCATCAGAACAGGATTACAGAAAGAGCACTGGAGGGAATTCCCAGGCAGTCCAGTGGTTAGGACTCGGCACTCTCATGGCTGGGGCCTGGGTTTGATCCCTGGTCGGGGAAATAAGATCCCGCAAGCTGCGCAGCGTGGCCAAAGGAAAAAAAGAAAAAAAAGCACTGGATTGGTCAGGAATCCTTGGTTCTAATTGGGCTCTACTCTATTGGTTGATAGTAAGACCTTAGCCTGTGAGTTGGCCATCTGTGCCTTAATCTTTCTATCTATAAAATGGACAAACATTCTTCACTTCCTAGCTTATCTAATAGGGATAGGAAGCCTATAATACATAGCCTGCTTCTCAGGCTTGGGGGAGCTAGTACCCTGGCTGGTCAAACAACTGGTGTGTGTGGTGGCCAGCGGGCAGTCTCCAGGTCCTGAGGCCCCTCCCAGAGAGCCTTTGGGAAAGGTGGTTGCAAGGAGGCAGCGGATCCTAGAGCATCTTCTCAGTTGCTGGAGGTCATCTTGGCTCAGGAGAGGCAGAAGGAGAGGAAAAACTGCCTATCCTGGCTTGGAGGCAGCTGATAACAATAATAACAAGAACAACAAAGATGATGATGATACTAGTTCTTGAGGGCCCAATCTGGGGAGGCCTTTTTATGCAATATCTCATTAAATGAACTCAGGGTTTGGAGTAGCTATTGACATTACATCGTCCCACCCCACCCTGCCAATCCCTCCTTTTAGAGCTTAGCACAGTGGAGGAGGTGGGAAGGCCAAGGTGGAGAAACTGGGGGTGGTCCCACAAGCCACATCAGAAATCTATGGCCCACCATACTGCATGCATACCCAGGAGTGGGCTCCTGTTACAGGTTGGGGGCAGGGTTACCCCTCTCCTCAGGATCATGGTGGAGCCCTTGGTGCTGAGGTCTGATTTCTCCATCCCAAACTTTCTCCTTGGTGCAGCCCTGCCCCACCCTTGCCCACCTCTTGACGGGACTATGTCCACCCCCTCCCACTCTTTCCTGCCCCCTCAAGATGAGACCTTGAAGGGGACCAAGTTTATCTTTCATTCGTCCATCCATGTATTCAATAGTCTCTCGAATGCTCTTTATGTGCCCACAGCTTTCTCCCGGTAGCCCCTCGCCTGCTCAGTGGCACCCACTGCCCTCCTCCTCTGCTCTCTCTGCATCTGTCAAAGCCTGCTCTCAGGAAAGAGGCTGACAAATCCATTCACACTGATAGCAGCTTAATGTGTTCTCTCTCCCAGGAATATTAACAATTTAACAGGGAACAAAGGAAAGAAGCCGGATGTTGGGATTCCAGCATCGACCAGGGGTGTCCCTGAGATCCCACAACAAAGACTGGCCTCGCCCCCCAGGACGCCAACATGGCGCCCTCCCTGCACCCACCGCCATCCACATGGACACCCAACCCTCCCCACGCGGAGAGCAGGCTCACAGCTGGGACCTCCCCACCGCAGCTCAGCACCCGGCCGTCCAGAGCCCCCTGTGCCAGCTCCAGCCACGCCTGCTTCCCAGGCAGCCACCCCCCTGCCCACCATCTGTGGCCAAGCTGAGGGGCTGAGGAGGGAGTCGGAGGAAAGCAGAGGTGAAAGCCTTTCCATTCCCTTTATTCCCCCACAGTCTGGCCTACACCCCCTGCCAGGAGCCAAGATCCAACAGTATATTCAGCCTGCAGCTGCCACTGGTCATGTGAGCCCATTGCTAGGTTACAGGGACCCAAAAATAAATCTTTCCCAACCAGATTAGAAACTGGGGGCCTTGGATGAACCAGGCTCAAAAGAGTGACAGGAACACCCACAGTGCATGTGCAGGCCAGGCCTGCTATGAGACCGGGGAGCCTTCCCCATGCTGCCCACCCCCCCCCCATTCATCAGCTGGGGCTCAATGCTGGATCCCCAAAGAAAAATTCCCAGAGAGCTGCTGGGCCTTTGATAATTGCACAATAAATAGGTCTCCAGGGAGAGTGGCCCTTCCTCACTAGCATCACGGGCTGCTTGGGCAATACCCCTCTGCCTGTTCTTACCATCCACCCTCCTCAGCATCAGCCTGCTCCTCCACATGCCCCACCCCACCCCCGGTGTACCTAAAAAGCACCATTAATGGTTTGCCCTGTGGCTTGAGGGCCGATCTGTACCAGTTGCCCTTTTCCAGACTTGGGGAGGGAGGGAGATCTAGCAGTAGCCCTAGAACTAGGCACTTTCACAGGAGAAATTTCACAACAATTTTCTGAGTTAGTTTTAATAACTCCTTTTATACATGTGGGAACTGAGGCTCAGAGAGGTTAAGTGACTTTCTCAGAGCCACACAGCTAAGCAGCTGGGATTTAAATTCCAGATCTCTATTTACTGAGCCTGGGGTTGGGACAAGGAAGAGGACAGGGAAGCACAGCAATGGAAAATGGGGGTCCCTGAAAACCCTCCCCTGGAGCCTGATAACCGGACACTTTACTTACCCTGAGTTGGGAGTGTTGTCTCTCCCTGCTGCCCTCCTCCACATCCTCTGAGTCAGGCCGCAGCTGACTCAGCCCACATGCCTCCTTCTTCATGGCTTTGCACTCTGTCACCTTCTCTGGTCCAGGACCTAGGCCTGAGGAGGGTCATGTACAAATTCCCACTAATCATTACCTCTCTACTTCAGAACCCCCAGCTGGAGTCAGAAGAGCAGAGCTGCAAGGGTCATAGGAGGTCAGGTAACTATTTTACAGATGATTAGGCCCAGAGACAGGAAGTAACTTGCCCAAGGCTGCACAGCTAGAAAGTGAAGGAGAAATGACCAGAATCTAAGCCTCCAGATTTTTATCCCCCCTTTTCTTTGCTTGTCACTCAGGATAGCTGGGGGTCCGTCATACCTGGCGCTGGGGCAAACCTGAACTTTCCCCAATACCAGGCTCCCTTCCTCAACCTACCACATCTCCAAGGCCCTCCCACCTGCCTGTTCTCTTCAGTAAAGTGCTCCTCCTCCCCAGGCAAGGGTCTAAGGACTCCCCACTCACCTCCCTGTACAGTCCTTGCCTCCCTGTTCTGAGCACACTCCCATCATCGCCTGAAGCCTCAGAGCATCCCATTCCCACCTCCTGCAGCTCCCAGCAGCCCAAACTGCAGGCTTCATGTCACTCTATTCAAGAATGTTTATTGAGCACCTACTATATGCAAAGCTCTGTTTAGGGGGTAAGAGAAACGGTATGAAGGTGAAACAAATATAAACATTGCCCTCTTGGTGCTTACTGTCTAGAATGGAGATGAAGCAGGTTATAACCTTCAAAGGAGAGTCAAAGTGCCATGGAGATTCAAAGGAAAAAGTGAACCCACTCCCTCAGGAAATCTGGGAAGGCTTCCTGAAGGAAGTGGCATGGGTCTTAAAGGAGGGGTAGGATTTAAACTGTGAGTAGTTGAAAGAGGAGAGGAGGAGAGTAGTTCAGGTGGAAGGAGCAGGTCTAGCAAAAACATGGAGACAGGCAGGTTTATGAAGACAGGGCACGAAAAGTCCAGTTTGACTGAAAAATAATCAGGGGAAACATAGGGCCACAGATGTGCCCATCTCTGGTCTTTTAGTGAGTCAGTTGATAAGTATTTACTGAATCCACAAGTTCCAGAGTGAGGGGATGAACTCAAGGCTGGGAATTTTCCTTATCATTCAGGCCTAGAGAGAGGAGAAAAAACACATAGGTCATCAAGGAGATAGTGCCTGTGAACATACGACAGAGTGAACTCAGGGCCGTCAGAGATGAAGTGATGTAGAGACCAAATGATACCCATGAGTCCCAGGTGGGGCTCTCACTCATGACCTGCATGTCCATTCCGTGGGAGAGGTGAAGGGTGGAGTGGTAACTTGAGTGCCTGGAAATTCTCCCTTCTAGATTCATGGTGTCATAAGAAGCTGCCCAGCCTGATCTGCAGGGACAGGGCACCCTGGACCACCCAGCTGCTCATTCCAGAGCGGGCTGCCCAGCTGCCCAGCTCACTGTCAGGTCCTGGGCTCTGACCTAAGAACAAAGAGTTGAGCTGGGTTTCCCAACCTGGGGTCCACAGAGCACTCCCAGCAGTGCCTGGTCTCTGACTCTAGGGGGCGCCCCTGCTCTACATCTCTGGGACAGTACCCCTAAGCAACGTGTACTCAGCCCCGCCAGCCCAACTGAGCCCTAGGGTAACCTGACCCTTCCTTCTCCAGGCTGGGCACAGCTGGGCACAGGGATACGGGCCCTATGGCCTCTTTCCCAGACAGTGTTCTTTCCTCCAAAGTCCTCTCCCTGCATTCGTGACCCACAGAATCCACCCCCCGCCTCCATTCAACTCTCATGCCCCCACAGCCAAGGAAGGGCCAGACTCCCAGACCCAGGGCTCCTTAGGGATGGAGAGATGGACTGTGAGTGGCCCCTTGGGGTGGGGGTGGGGCTGACGGTCAGCCCTCGACCACCTACCTGAGGACTCTGCTGCAGAATGGTGTGTGAAAGCTTGGTCTCTCAGATGACCTAGCCTGGAAGGGTAGGCCTGGAGGGTCTAAATCAGCCCTGGGGGCAGGGGACCCTGGATGGTGAGGACCTGGGCTGGAGAGAAGACACCAACTGCTACATTTCAGGGCCTCTAGGCCGCCCTGACAGTCAGAAACCACAAGGGGGCAGTGTTGGCCACAGAGCTGCAAAGAGTCGATTGCAGTTTCCAGGTAGAGGCTTCTCACCTCCAAACCTCACCGGCTTTATCCCTCCTGGGGCACTTGCTGTCCTGTGGGCCCCGAATTTTCATCTTTTTGACCTCCCACAATCTCGGCTTGGAGGACCAGGCAAGAGGGCCAAGGAGTTGGGTAGGAAGAGATGAGCAGGCTGGCATCCTGGAAGGAGCACTGAACTCAGAGTCCAGAGGCTGCACCTGCATAAGTGAGCAGTGCACTTGGGGCTACTCTCCTCGCTTCTCTGAGCCCAAGCTCCAAATGAGGATTGGACTAGACGTGTAGATGCTCTCTAAGGTCCTTTGCAGCTCTCGATTTTGAGTCTGAGTCACAGCTGCTGTCCTCAAGTGGCTTCTCTCTCCAGTGCCCTGGCAGCTTGAGAGATTCAGGGCCTGGGGGTAAGGGGCTGGGTGCAGGAAATAGCAGTGGGCACTTCTGCTCTCCACAAACCAGGTCAGTCCTATGGGAATTACAGTCAGAAAGAGATTCAGTCCTAGGACTGGGAAGGGACCCAAGAAGGGATAACCAGCATCAGCTGGGCCCCAGAAAGACCCCTCTAAAGGGCTCCATCTGAATGGTTTGTGTGTGACTGTGTGAATGGTAGGAGGACTGGAGGCTGGCTGAACAGTGTCCCCTCCCAGACCCAGGCTACCCAAAAACCACGGGGCCAGATTGGACAGCCCCAAAGTGGAGGCTGCAGAAAGCCTAGACCCCTGCCCTTGGCCTTTTCACTTCAAACCCCACAACAGTCACCTTCTGCCCTTCTCCCCACATTGCTCTGACTCCTGCTTCCAGCCCATACCCTCATCCCCAAAAAGCAGAGCTCAAGGCTTGAATCTAGGAGAGGGTCCCTGCCTGACCTTCCCGTCTCTGGACTCCCGGCCCACCCCCTATCCCTCCAGACCAGCTCTGTTCCCTGTGCCTCTTTGTCCCCAGGCAGTGTCTCCTGACTCCTGTCATTTCACACCAGGCCCCTGGACACACTCTGCCCAAGCACCTCAGCTTCCTGATGGGGCATCTGATCGGGCACCTGGGGCCTGACCCTACTCAGCACAGGGTGTGTCCTGCTTCTTGTATCCCAGCTTCTCTTTCTTCCCTGATGGCCCCATTTCTAACTTTTCTGTCTCTTATTTGGCTTCCCTCGTTTTATCTCCCTCATCTGCTCTCCCTAGCCTGTTCTCAGAACTCTCCAAGTCTCAGAGCCTCTTTGCCCTGGGCCTCTGCTCTCCCGCCTCTCTGTTTCTTTGCCTCAGTGTACACCTTTCCTTTCCCATCTCTCTCTCCACCCTCACTTCCTCCTCTGCAGTGAGTACATTGAGAATCTGATCCATCCCTCTCTGGACGGAGGGTATAAATAGCAGAGGGAGGCTGGGCTAGGAGCCAAACTTGCTACCAGCCTCTTCTTTGCAGCCACAGGCTTAGGCAACCAGGACCAGTAGTGGGGAGGGTCCTGGGCAGGGTCCCCGGGGCAGGGAGTTAGAGAGTTGGGATTGAAGGCCACTGTACAGAGTGGCAGACCCAGACAGAGAGGATGTGACAGGAAGCTGGGGGTCTGGAGCTTCACGTGTAGGCCAGGTCCTCCCCACTAGCCTATCCACCCCTACTGGTTATGGAGTCCCTACTTCTGCTGCTAGAGAAGGAGCTCTGGGTCAGAAGACTCCCCAGGGCCACTCGATGGCCCTGCCCCCTCCTCCAGGGCACAGATGCGTGGGCACAGGTGGCTGCCAGCAGACAACAGCTGGGGACTGGAGTGGAAGTGGTGCCCTCAGGAAACAGGCCACACTCTCACCCCAGCCAGCTCCCTGGCCTAATTAGAGACTGGAATGGGCATTGATCGTCCCTGAGCTCATTATGTCACAGCTGGGGAACAGCTGGCCAGTTTTTTCCAGGCCATTAGCTGCACCATGAAGTGGAGAGAGGGAGGGGGCGTGCGAGCAGGATCAATACCCCGTCTGTCTGTGGGGGGAAGCGCCTAGTGGCTGCCTCCTTCCATGCTGCAGGCTGTGCTTCTCTCCAGGGCTGCCTGCCTGTGAGCCGAGCTCCTTGGAATTCATACACAAAGCTCAGCTCCTTCCAGCCTGGAGGCTGGAGAGACAGACTCTGACCTGACCCTGATCTGGCCTGCAGGGACCCTCTGAGTCTTCTCTCTCAGGGGATTAGAAGGGCAAGAGAGAGGTTCAGGTTACCCACGCTGGTCTCCGAGGAGACCTTAAAAGTCCAGCTCCTTCCACCCCCGCAGCAAGATGACACCTAAAGCAGCTGTTTCTGCTGGCCCCCGGGCCCACCTGTCTGTGCCCCTGGGCTTAGCCGGGTTTGGTTTCCTTCGGGGTGGGGAGATGGGAGGGGATGCTCCAAAACTTGGGGAATGGCAGATGGTAAAAGGAGGGAGGGAAGCAGGTCAGCTGGGCAGGACCTAAGACAGGAGGAAAACTGCCCACACGGCCTGACCCCAGGAGGCCCACTGTCAGAAGGGAGTTCAGCTTTATTTAATGAACTGGCTTCTTACTTATGGAGTTAGGAAGTGTCAAGACCTCCAGAATACCCGAAGCCACACTTCTCAGTTTACAGAGAGAGAAAGCAAACTCTAACACGCCTTAAGCGCTCTCTGCCTGGCTGACTACTATCAGGGCTTCACTTTGGTTCTCTCTGCTCCTTTCCTGTTTGTTCTGTATGAGTTCTAATGCAGCCCCAGGGACTCTCAGTCATACGTCCTCAGGCCACCAGTAGAGTTATGGGAACCGCCAGGCTCCCCTCCATCCTGCCTGTACGCCACCCCGCCCCCAGCGCCACGATGGGTCCAGCTGCTGGTTTCCTGGGCAGTTCCCCTACCCCACTGAACAGAGGCCAGGATGTGCCATGCCCTCTGCTCCCCAAACATCCTGCCATAGCCTCTGCTTCCAGAATCAGCAGTGAATTGAGCCTGGGAGTCAGAAGGCCTGAACTCCAGACTTGAGTCCCTGCTAGGCTTGCCTCCAGCCCTGAAGAGCCGGCAGACTGGTTTAACTAGAAGGGCACAAAGGACAGAGGGCCCCTAAAATGTACTCCTCGTGTCATGGATGAGGAAACTGTGTCTCAATGAGCAGAAGCGATTTGCTCAAGGACGCCCAGCTGGTGAGAGCAGATCTGAGACTGGGTTTGCCAACTCCCAGGTGATCAGTGTTGGTTCTATTCCACCACGGGGTCTTGGCTGTAAGTTCCAAAAGCCACTGGTCAGTGTCTAGTGGATCACCCTTGACCCATCCAGCCCATCCCAACAAATCCAACAAATCGATCCCTAGCAAACCCAGCGTGCACCCTCTTTCTCAGGCCTCTCAGAACCGATCAGAATGCAGGTTGGTCACCACTGCTGCCAGAAGCAGCCCCTTCTCCCGTGAGCCTCCATCAGGTCGGGAGCAGCTGCTACCAAGGGATCTGATCAAGCGCAGACCGGCTGGGCTCTGCTGTGTCTGATGTTGATCCATCTGTCTGTCTGGGTCCAAGAGGTGCTGAGGGCAGAGGGCGTCTGGTGATAACCTGGCCTTGCTGAACTTCCTCCAGCCTGACTCACAGGGATAGAGCGAACTGGAAGAAATTAAGTATTGCTCCTTCTGCTGGCATTGTGAGGAAAGAAATGTCTACACGGACTTGAAGATGACACAGCACCTGGCCCCAGAATCGAAAGGGCACACAGATGAGCTCCTGGGGCCAGCTTCCCCGGGGCCATTGTCAGGATGGCCTCAGGCTCATTGTCTTCTCCTTTGACTCCAGAACAGGGAGTGACAGCCTTAAGCAGCAGGGGCTAAGACGCTGAACCCCTGTGGTTCTAGCCAGAATGTGGTGGCAAGACAGCCTGGAGAGAGAACCCT
Organism: Eubalaena glacialis; assembly: GCF_028564815.1. Lineage (NCBI taxonomy): Eukaryota > Metazoa > Chordata > Mammalia > Artiodactyla > Balaenidae > Eubalaena > Eubalaena glacialis. The sequence goes on from NC_083718.1 coordinate 98,581,793, forward strand.
AGCATAGGGTGCTTCAGGTGGGGATCTTGTGGCAGAAGAGCTCTGAGAAGCCAAGGGCACAGGAATCAGCCCCTCGAGGCTGGAAAGGGAGGTAGAGAGGCACCAACACTGAACCATCTCCTGTCAGAGTGTCCATGATGAGGAGAGTCCTGGCTGGGTGTCACATGGGTGCCCTTTACTAGCCTTGTAGACTGGGGCAAGGCCTGGTCTCTCTGATCATTAGACTTTCCTGATCTGTGACAAGATGCAGAGACCAATATTTGCTTCACAGGTTGCTGCAGCTTTAAGGCTCACGGGGGGAATGTCTGTGAGAGGCTTCGGAAAATGTACAAAACAGGAATGATGATTTTCGCTACCCCGCACTGCTGTCTGTCGGCACCTCTACAGTGGGTGGCATTAGGACCCTGATTCCTAAGTTGCCAGAGAGTGGATTGTATCACAACGTTGTGTACATAAGTTTTGTCGGGAATGACAGAAGCAAAGGGCCTTGCCTTCTAGAAGGGATTACCCAGGCCCCACCAGCAGATGTTTATGAATCTATAACAGCATCCATTAGTCCCCACAGGGTCTCTCTGCTCACAGAGAAGGCGCCTAACATCGAAGCACCCAGGATACGAGTGCATGCACAAGCATGAGCACACAAGGACACAGGCAGACGCACCACGGCGATCCGTGGCTTTGCCATCAACTGTCCCCCTTCCTAGGTGCTGGGCCTCCTCAGTTCTCAGTCCATTAAGAGAGTAATCTCTCTGAGAATAACAACGTTGCGATGGTAACTGGTTGGAGAACTAAGAGAAATGTCTGGACTGAAGGGACAATTTTGCATTCATTAGTTGTAGTTTTCTGGGAGAAAGATACTACTAATGATTTATATTTGGTATCATATTTTATGACTTACAAAAGACTGTCACATACATTACTATTTAAGCCACATGGCACTCTTAGGAGACACATACTATTTATTATCTGAGGCTCAGAGAGGTGAAGGGCCTTTCCTTGTCTTCATATTTCGTGATCTTGATGTTTTTGAAGAATATAGTCCAGTTGTTTTGTAGAATGTCCCTCAATTTGGGTTTGGCTGATGTTGCCTTATGAGTGGATTCAAGTTATGCATTTTTGTCAGGAATGCTACAGAAATGATGCTGTGTTCTTGGTTCATCTCCAAAGAGACAAACAATGTTGATTCATCCTGTTTCAAGGATGTTAACTTTTATCAGTTGGTTAGGATCATGTCAGACAAGTTTCTCCACTGTAAATTCAATTATAAGTATTGTGTACTTATCAATTAATAAGCATTTGTGAGGAGATACATTGAAACGTGTAAACACTGGGTTCCTCATCAAATTTTCACCCACAGGATTTAGCACTCATTGATGATTCTTGCCTAAGTCATTTATTACTATGATGGTTGCCAAATGGTAATTTTCTAATTTTATCTCTTTTCTGTATTTATCAATTGGCATTCTAATGTAAGGTAGTGCCTTCCCTTCTCACCACGTATTTATTCATATCTGTATTAACTCATCCATTCCTATTTTATTCAATGGGTTACTACACTGAATACTAATACCAAAATTATTTACTTTGATGCCTAAATTGTTCCAGACTTGGCCTGTGGGTATCCCTTCAATCTGGATTATGTATCCTTTTGTTCCCATCATTCTTTGAGCAATTCCTTACTTTCTAGCACAACAAGATGCTCTAGGTTCATCTAGTAATTTCTAGGCTGGTCAGTCCTGGCTCTTTTTAGTGGAAAATTTAGAAACAAAGATCAGAGTGATTGGTGTGTTCACTGCTATTCGGGTATCATTGCTTATAGGACCTCTAAATAGACGAAACTAGAAATATATATGTACACACACACACACACACACACACACACACACCCTTACATCTATTTATCTATGTTTAAAACATGGGTTCAAACTAATTGCCCCAATTCTGATGGTTTATTTCCTTTCCATAAATGTAACTCCTTTCACTAACCGTGAGAAATATAGCTCCCGTTATCCTCAATATGTTACCTGTTTTCTCAAGTCTTCTACTTGCAATCAATCTCCTAATCATATGAGCCATCTTCTCTGCCCCAGGCTCACCAAATATACTGGTTGCACTGGCCAAATTTTGACCCCAGTCTCACTGACCACACTAGCTATGCTGACTGAATCCTCCATCTATACCAAAGGGAAAGAGGAGAGGAAGGGCACAGTTTATAATTTTTTGAAGTATTGGATTTATTTAAGTTTGTCTTCATCACATATTGAAATCAATTACACAGTAATTCAGACACATCATATAACCTAAAGATATCTGTTCCAATAATAGAGCGCCTTTAATGTTTCTAATAGAGTAATAGAGCCAGTATTTATGAAGTTATTTCTAGATTAATCTGAAAAATAGATTATAACATGTGCGTTCTTCATTCTGCATTTATTTAAAAGTTACTCTCTATTTATTTATTTATTTATTTATTTATTTATTGCCTGCATTGGGTCTTCGTTGCTGCGTGCAGGCTTTCTCTAGTTGCACTGAGTGGGGACTGCTCTTCATTGTGGTGCGTGGGCTTCTCTTGCTGTGGAGCACGGGCTCTAGGCGCGCGGGCTCAGTAGTTGTGGCTCACGGGCTCTAGAGCGCAGGCTCAGTAGTTGTGGCACACGGGCTTAGTTGCTCCATGGCATGTGGGATCTTCCCAGACCAGGGATCAAACCCGTGTCCCCTGCATTGGCAGGCGGATTCTGAACCACAGAGCCACCAGGGAAGTCCCCATTCTGCATTTTTAAAGCTCTCTCATAATCTGTTTTCTTATTTTATATTCATTCTAACTTTGTAAAAATGACAAAGTAGAGATCCTTTGCCTTACTGATAAATTCAGGAAAAAAATTTCAAAGAAGGTATGTCAGAGACTAGTTGTTTACCAAACCATTTCCTTTTACCTCCTGGGTGCAAGCTTGACTACATTTCCCAGCCTCCCCTGCAATCAGGTGTGGTCATATGACTGAGTTCTGGCCAGTGGAATGTGGGTAGAAGTGATGAATGCCACTTCTAGACCCATAACACCTTCCACACAATTCTGCAGGCTCCAAGTCTCTTCCCCATCTGCTGACTGAATGCAGAGGATCCAGTAGAGGATTCCAAAGCCTGTAGCAGTTGGCTGAGCCACAAGATGGACAGTTCTAGGTCCCTGTATCACCCTGTGGAAGGCCATCAGCTGAACATCTGCATTAAACTCTTGTGTGAATGTGATGTTGACTTGTATTTTGATAAGAAACTGAGACTTGGAGGTTATTAGTCACGTCGGTTAGCTCACCCTAACTAATACAGAAAGTAAATTAATTGCCAAAGTTTACCCTTTAGAAGTGATGAAGCATCATGTTGAATATGACCTTCTGATCCCTACCTGAGGGTTCTTCCCATCAGATCAGACCAAGTTAAATAACATTTTCCTCTTTAGCACAAGCATGACACTAGACCAACATTTTATCCCTTCCCCTTTCCCAAGGGGACCGTGGCCCACATTTGCTGTTTCATGGATTCATCTTCATCAGATGAAAACACCTGGTTTGCCTAACACCTGACCTCTGGCAGGGGACTTGCCCACCCTGTAGAGGTGAGTCTCCCCGGTGAAAGGGGACAGCCCTTCAATTTCCCACAAGTGGACTCTGGTTGGTGTGGCAGTGGTGACAGGGCCCAAAGTCTGGGGATGGTCCAAAAGGCTTGGGGACAAGTTGATTTCTTCCTCTGACACAGGAGGCCAGCAGCAGTTCCTGGTCACCTCTACATCCTGGCTATTCATAGGCTGACAGCTATGAATAGCTGTTCAGCATGTCAGCGCAGTCCAGGCTTTTAGAAACTTACATCTCCCTGAAGAGGATGTTCCTCACCTTCCTCCCTCCAGGCAAGACAATTTTTCAAGACCAAGAGAGTTAGAGAAATCAGATCAAGAAGGTGGGGAAAGTGGGGAACAATGCAATAATATGGGCGAAAGGAAAACTCAGGCTGGAGGTGTGGACATGAGAAGCCTTGGGAGCTTTCTCAATATCTCAGTCTAAATTTCCGAGTAAAGTCACAAAGTCATATTTCTAGAGTTGGGCAAAGCCCCAAGGTTTGCCTAGCCTTCATTTCATAGAGAAATGCCTAACTGTCATTTCATAGAGAGGAAATTGAGGACCTGAGTAATTAAGGAGCATATCCAAGGTCACAGAGGTAGTCAGGGCTAGGACTAGACCCCAGAACGGTGCTCTTAGCACTTTTCTACTATGTTTGCAGGTCTGATGGGAACCACTCAGTTCAAGCAGTAGGAGAAGCAGATGTAATTAGGATACTAAGTGCTGGACAGTGTGGTCTCTGAGGACACATCTCTCCATGACCTTGGCCAACCCCCAAGCCTCCCTGAAAGCCTTTCCCTGCTTCTATGAGAAGCCAGCTCCCATCACCCACCAGGGTCTGTCACAATCGGTCTGGGGTGAGTCGCTCAATTCCAAGGTGAAGCAGGAGTGGAAACATCTCCACTTAGAACTCCAGAGCATCTGGGAAGGGAAAGTGTCTCCAGACTGGAAAGGCATGGAAATTTCCCTTAACCCAGAAGCACGCTTGGAATAGTATCAACCTCTGCATCACCGCTCCAGCCTGGCCTTGTTAGTGAGGCAAACTGCAATCAGGAGATAATTAGCTTGCTGTTATTTATTCCCTGCGCTAATCAGCAGCCCACTGCTTGCACAGTGGAGAGGGCTCCCGCCCCCAGAGCAGTGGGGGGGGGGGGGTCCTCAGGGACCTTTAGTTACCAGCCAGGAAACAAGCAGCAGAAGACAAAGGGCTGTGGAGATGAAAAGAGGGAGGAAAAGCCCCGACTACAGGACCCAGGCGCTGCTGGGTGCACAGTGCACAGATCCCTGGGGAGAGGCGGCTGAGGATCACCAGGAGCCCCGGCAGCACCACGCTCCACTTCGTTTTGTTCTTGGGGTTGGGCTCTGGTCAATAAAGGGCGGCTGGTGTTCACCTCCCTGTTCTGCCTCACTGCAGTCAAATTGCCTTTTTCCAAGGCGACTTTCAAGAAAAGATGACATTTATCAAAGCCTGCTGAGTGGTGACCTTGGTGGGAGGGAGAGAGGGCGGGTGTACTGTCTATGGAAGCAGGCAAAGAAAATGAGGAAAACCTTGGAGGGAAGGAAATGCTTTCAAACCTCAAAGTTGTTGGAAATGCTTTTAAGCCATGGGGAGATGGCTCTGGGTTTGAGGCCATGCTCAACTGCACTCCCTCTTGCCCCCTGCCTCATCCTCACCAGCCCATTCTCACTGGCAATCCCTGCCTTTCCAGATGCTCTATCCAAATAACAACCTCTGGTAAGGGCTCAGACCTATGACTTGATAACTCTGCAAAATATAGAACCTTAGAATCAGTAGCAGTTTCAGAATTTCTGTATAGGGCAGGCTAAGAGGTTGCTATTTGGTTGGAAGGCAGGGAGTGAGGGAGCTGGAAGATTTGTACTAAAGCTGTATTTGCATACCAAGTACGTTGGGTTTTTTTTTTTTACATATATCATACATCTGTATGGAGGGCATGGATAAAGCTCTCCCAAGCCTCTTCTTGGCTCCACTGCTGCATAGGATCCCAGAGTTGGAAGAGAACTTAGGGATCATCTGGTCAACCTTAGGTCCTACACAGGACTCCTCCACAAGTTTGCTCCCTTCTCTTCTCTGGCCCTTTACACACAGGCTCTTATAGCACCTGTCACCATGCATTGTGACCATCTGTGTCTCAGTTTCCTTCACCAAACAATGACACTTAAGAACAGACACAGCTTCTTATGTGTCCACCTTTGTATTTCACTTTTCTACTCCTAAACACTCACAGGAGTTCTTGCTGTATGTGACTGGGGTATGTGATAGAATGAATGAACAAACAAATGAAGGGACATCTGAGCAGAACAGTCATCCAGCGCCTGCTTGAATGCTTCCTGTGATGAGGTGTTCATTACCTCAAGATGGAAAAGATCCATTACGGGACAGTTGAAATGTCAGAAGATGTTTCTGGTCATGGAATGGAAATCTGCTTTTCTGACCCTTCTACCTGGTAGAACAGCTCTTCCCTTTAGAGGCCCAGAAGAACAGAGGTCTTCAATCCAGGATTCCATGGATAAGCCTTATGAGATCCCTGCCCCCAAGAAATATGTACTTAGGGTCAGGGAATCCACTGTTTCACAAAGGAGTCTGTATTACCAAATTTTAGAGCCATACTTCATTTGTTTACTCCCTCTTCCTCATGAAATGTATACTAGACAAATCAAGAGTCCTCAAAAATGCTTACTTTCTTAGACTTTTCCCTCCTTGCTTTTCCAAAGAAAGCAGATCCCCAAGTTGTTATGTATCTTGAGCAAAACTAGCTCTGCTACTTTAACCACAGATGATTGGATGGGGATAAATTCACATACTGAAGTTAACCATGTATGGGTTGGGCACACAGGAGGCCAAAGGAAAGAGCTTGATAGGAATTCTTATCACAAGGGTGTTCCATGTTGGATGGTAGCAATTTGACTCATTCAAAGGCTCTTCTTGGGGAAATAAACATCCTGCTGGTACCCACAGAAGGTGGGTAACTTCTGGGTTGCAAGCCTCTTTCTGCCATTTCAAACCACTTTTTCAGTTCTCCAAGCCTTGAAGGCACTGGGCTTATAGTGACTACAGCTAATAACGCAACTCCCTAGTTACAATACACTTCTGCAGGGTCCTGCAATAACCTTCTCTTCCTGAAACCTATTGGGTATGACTCTTCTTTGCAGTTCCAAAGAGTCTGACTAATACACAACGCTTCAACTTTCAGAAGTGGTTATTATGGCTTCCTCCCAAAGTAAAAGGTCCTCATTGCTAAGTTATCCCTTGTATATGACTACCAAAGTAAGTATTCACATGCATTCTCATTAAATCCTCACAAAAATCCTAGAATAGTGGTTCTCAAATTTGGGGGTGGGATACAAAGAATCACCTAGCTTCACCCTAAATACAGATTCCCAAGCCCCCATCTCTAGAGGTTCTAAGCAAGTCTGGGTTGGGCCTTGAAATCCATTTTTTAAACAAGTTCCTTGGAGATTCTGATGTAGGTAGTCTGAAGTGCACACAAAGAAAACATTGCCCTACAGGGTAGTGTTTCCCAACTGCCTTGATGATCAAAATGCCTCTCAAACTCCTCCCGTAAAAATTCTGATTCAATGGATCAGGGGCTCCGGAATTTGTACTTTAAATAGGGCAGTTATCATAACGTCCATTTTATCTGTGATAAAACTGAGACCCAGAGTAACTTATCCACAGTCATTCAGATAGTTGATGTCAGGGGTGAGACTAGAATCCAGCTCTCTCAACACTCAGTCCAATGCTCTTTCTGCTGGGTCACAAAGGCCACACCACTACATAGAGGCCTGAACATAATAGGCAATAGGTAGAGATTTGTTAAATAGAATCCACACAGGTTCTAGAGGGAAGAAACTATTTCTATAAAGCATGTTTGCATCTCACTCCACCCAGCCTTACCCCAAGGCATAAAACACAGGGGTCTGCCCTAGGGGCTCAACAGATATTTGTGAGAGAATGCATTATTGTATGATTACTGGACTGTTACCACTCCATCAACTATCTCTGGCTGTGCTCCTGACTGTAAATGAGCTGCCCAGAAATGAACTTGATACACCAGTGATGGTCTGACCCAAACTGAGTACAGCAGGAGCTCCTTTGCCCATGTTTCTACAGGAACTGCTGCCTGTTCTGGGGAGCCAGACCTTGCCCTTCCTGCTGGTCTGGGATGTACCCTCATGAAACTCATATAAGCTGACTGATCTATTACTGGCCGCCTCACTCCTTCAGCCTCTACTGTGGCTTCCTAATCCTAGCCTCCCATTCATCAACACTTAGAACTCTGCTATGCCCATAACCTCAGCAGCTTTCCCCCAGTTCGATATGCTTTGCACTACTCCTGGAAAATAACCCTGCATTGAAAAGAACCCTAAACAAGGATGAAGGGCACAGCCCACTCCTACCTCCCCACATTTACAGAGTGCCTACCACATGCTAGAGACTCTGTACATGAACTTATTAAATACTTACAACAATTCCATTAGGTAGATATTTTATGCCCATTTTACAGTTTAAGTAATTAATTGGCTCAGGTCACCTGGTGAGTGGCAGAGCCAGGATTTGATCCCAAGGAGCCTGGCTCCAGAGACTATGGTCTTAACCACAAAGTTACACTCCTTCTCCAGGCTGACTCAGTTCTGCCATGACCCAGCTTGTGAACTTGACTGCTAAGGTATCTTCCAACACTAGTAGTCTAAATTTCTCTCATCATAGGTAAGGTCCAGACTAGATGACATTATGATTAGCCTGAGAATAGGCTAAGAACAGTATAAGTGGTCAAAGAGTAGAAACTTCAAACATAAATGAATAGGGACTTCCCTGGCAGTCCAATGGTTAAGACTCTGCGCTTCCACTGCAGGGGGCATGGGTTCTATCCCTGGTCAGGGAACTAAGATCCGGCATGCTGCGCAGCCAAAAAAAGAAACATAAATGAATAGGTAAGGACTCAAAAAGTATGATTAGAGGGAAAAGATCTATTAATTCAAAGAGTTAGTCATGTTAGTCAAATGGCCTTAGATAAGTGAGAAAAATCCTTAACTACAAGTTTAACCTTTATTTTAACTATAGTCCTTTACAAAATCATAAAAGCGCTGAATCCCTAAACTGGAATATTAACTCTCCAAATACAATACAAACTAGTCAAGGATTCATACGATATGAACTAGCTTAGAAGTCTCACGTTAGCTAAATTTTAATTTTAGATATAAAGTCTTTCAAAATCAAAAGAGAGGGTTGTGTGTACAGGAAAAGAAAATATCAAAACCTTGACAAAACTTCTTAATTAAAAAAACACCAAACTCATTTTGGAGGACCTCCTGGTTATTCAGACTCACAGGCAGGAGCTCCAGGGTAGTCTCATTCGTCACAATGCCTTGGAACAAAAGTCTTCCATCTCTGGGATGTCCAGCCAGCTGCAGGCTGACTGAGGTGGGGGAACCCCACCGCTAAAGGCTAAAATAACATTTTGAGCCATGAATTTATTTGTCAGCAATATTTCAAAGCCACATCTATCTGATGACTCAGTGCAGGACTATTTTGAGATGTCCATATGTGGGTGTCAAAAGCCAAGAAAGTGTTCATGATTGAGCCATCAGGGATGATCACCTCTATGGAAGCAGAATAACCCTGACCAAGAGCATGTGCTGCAGATTGAACAAGACACTGAAGGGTGTCAATGGCACCCCTCCACCCACAGCAGTGATTCCTCTTCTGCCCCTGGTTAGTATCCACATCCTTGTGGTTCCTGCAGGTCAAGTGGAGCTTCCAGAAAGTGTGCAGGGTTGAAGTGGAAAAGAGTAAGGAGCAGCAAAAAGGGAGTTGGATGTCAGTTGTCCAAAAAAGAGGACATATTGGTCTCCTGGACAGTAAATAATGGGTGAGCATACTAAAAGGCAAGTTAAAAGGTTAAAAGGATCTGTGAAATGAGTGATGGTTTATGGAGTGGAGGTGGGAGGATGGCAACAGGAATCCTCCAGATTGAGCACCTTCAGGAACAAACTAAAAATGGAAACATAGGTGAAAAGCTAGGTATAGAAACAGCTCAACCCAATGGTAAGGGCTTCAATTTCAACCCTTTAAGCAATCCTTAACAAAGCAGTCATATTTATTGCTACCCCTCCCAGAAATAGCTTCATTTTGGAGCCCACTCTTTTGGAGATACTCTAAGAACTACAAAGACTGTGCTGATAGTAGTAATACCACTGAAGTTCTCCACAAAATGCAGAATATTTTTAAAATTAAAATTTTTTAATTTAAATTTTTATTTTAAATTTGTAAATATTTTTAAATTATAAAAGATAGCACAGAGAGTGAGAGCTTGAAAATATGAGTGAATGTTCTAAACAGGCAATACCCAAGGCAAGGTGATCTGTACATATGTTGACATCAAGACCAGGGGATCAGGGCTTCCCTGGTGGCACAGTGGTTGAGAATCCGCCTGCCAATGCAGGGGACACGGGTTCAAGCCCTGGTCCGAGAAGATCCCACATGCTGCAGAGCAACTAAGCCCGTGCGCCACAACTACTGAGCCTGTGCTCTAGAGCCCGCGAGCCACAACTACTGAGCCCACATGCCACAACCACTGAAACCCACGCACCGCTACGAAGAGTAGCCCCTGCTCTCCGCAACTAGAGAAGCCCGCGCGCAGCAACAAGGACCCAACACAGCCAAAAAAAAAAAAAAAAGACCAGGGGATTTCCTAACTCTCATGGAGAAAACCAGGTTTTTAAAAAGATAATACTTATAAATAATAAAGTACTTTCACAACTGTTAGCTCATTTGATCCCCAAAATGTGTGCCTAGAGCCCGTGCTCCACAACAAGAGAAGCAACCGCAATGAGAAGCCTGAGCACCGCAACGAAGAGTAGCCCCCACTCGCTGCAACTAGAGAAAGCCCAAGAGCAGCAACGAAGACCCAACACAGCCAAAAATAAATAAATTAATTAATTATTTTTTTTAAAAAAAAAGGTAGCTTCCTAACAGGGTGCTTTTCTCCAGCTCTGACTGAAGTGGCGAGTACTAGTTATTGAAAAAGAAAAAAAAGTACTTCTGGTATGGAGAAAAGCAATTTATCCCGTCTCATAACCTGGTATACATATCCAGCCTTTTTTGCTCAGATGCTGAGCCGACCAAACAATCTTTCAAATTGTATTTAGGAACACTGGGTTGATCCATTCCAGCAAGAGGAAATAAACACCCACTATAAATAACCTGTTGCTATTTATCCTGCCAAGGTCCTCTTTTTGTTGTAAATTAATAGATGGTTGTTCTGGTCTAGAAAGCATCTGCAGGAGAGTTATCATGAGTCAATTCTTTATACCAGGGCCATCCAGTGGAACTTTCCATGATTATGTTCAAAAGGGTAGCTAGCCAAATATGGCTACTGAGCACTTGAAACATGGCTAGGGCAACTAAGGAAGTGATTTATAATGCTATTTAATTTTTTTTAACATCTTTATTGGAGTATAATTGGTTTACAATGGAATGCTACTTAATTTTAATTAAGTTAAATAGCCACGTGTAGCTAGTGGCTACTGACTTGGACAGCACAGCTCTAGACCGTTGGTACTCAAAGTGTGGCCTGTGGATCAGCAGTGTCTGCATCACTTTATTAGCTTGTTAGAAATGCAGAATTTCAGGCCCCACCCTAGACCTACGGATTCAGAATCTGCATGTTAACAATATCCCCAGGTGATCTGTATGCACATTAAAATTTGAAAATGGCAAGGTTATTTCTGAATGACCTGAAAATTAAAAAAAAAAAAAAAAAAAGGATTGACTGAGAAACATATCTGTGGTGACCTCTTCAAATTGCAGATACCCACATTTGAGACCGGTGTCCAGCATAAGGGGTCTTCTTTCTTTGTATCTGTCTCTTATCCATCCCTTAAGCATAGCAGAAAGGGGAAAGTGAGGGAAAGGAGAGAGCCTGGAACACTGAGTCTAAGGAAAGTTAGTACAGGATATGGGGATGGGGGTGTGGCGGGAAGAGCATGAGTTTCTCGGGGATACCTGTACAAAATAAAATGATGGAATTCCCTTGATAATTATTGACTATGGATGATGAGTATTTGGGCGTTCATAGTATTATTTTCTCTTGTGTATGTATGACATTTTTTAAAATTGAAAAATAGATGTGATTTCAGAGATGATGTGTGTGATAACCAGCCTCCAAAATGGTCCCCAAAGATCTTCTCCTCCTGGTATTCATAACTCTGTGTAGTCTACTCCCATACTGAATCAGGGCTGGTCCATGTGACCAAAGTGGAGGTGACAGGTGTGACCTCATAAAGCTAGGTCATGGTGACTTCTGCCTTGTCTCTTGAATCTCTTGCTCTGAGGGAAGTCAACTACCATGCTGTGAGGACACTCAATCAGTCTTGTGGAGAGGCCTTTACAGAGAGGAGCCAAGCTCTCCGGCCAACAGCCGGCCAGTCATGAGTGAGCCATGTAACTGAGCCTCTGTGGAAGTTGATTCTCCAGCCCCAATCAAGCCTTCCATTGACTGTAGCTCCATTTGTTTGCAACTGCCAAGCCAGAACTGCCTTTCAAGCCGCTCCTGAATCTCTGACCAAAAGAAACTGTGAAAGACTATAAATGTATATTCTTGTATTAAACCACTGAGTTTTGGGGTAATTTGTTATACTGCAATAAAGAACTGATGCAATGTGATTTCAGAATTTCCCACACCCTGAATACCTTCCCTACATTATCACTGATGCCTGAAATAAACAGGAAAGGAAAGATCTTTTCACACTGTGCATAGGGTTAACATGCTAATACCCCTTGAAAAGATAATACATTCCCTTAAATCCATGGTAAAACGTGACAGATATAAGTTCTTTCTTTTGAAAACTCTTAGCAGGCTAATATATTGAGACATTAATTTCAGTCTTGTTCTTGCTGTTGTAAGAAACTAGAAAATATAAAAAGGTAATTTCTCCCTCAGGGTCTACCATCTCAAGAACAGCTAGTCTTGAATTATAAAGTCTAGGCTCTTCTTACATCCCCTTATTCCCATGCCCAACCCCCAAAACACACACTGGTTAACAGCTTCTTGGTGTTTCAGGGACCACCCTAAAGAAGACAAGCCCCCACCCCCTTCATTTAGAGGATTAGGTAGCAGAGGCACTATGCTGGAATTGCTCCATAAGGGGAGGGGAAAGAGCTGATACTGGTTTAGGAAAAGGGCAAGTGCCAGACTTAAGGGATGAATGATTTCCCCCAGGCTGGGAAGGAGTTTGGAGTTTCCAGGAATGGAAACTTGTCCCTGGCTTGGATGCAGTCGGGGTGTGTGTGTGTGTGTGAGAGAGAGAGCGAGAGAGAGAGCGAGAGAGAGAGTTGCCTCACAGGGTGTCTGTGCTTGCACCAAAGATCCTCCCTTACCCCTACTCCTGCCCATCCAGCTTGTAGGCTGTGGAGCTGTACCCTTTCAGTGGTACCCCAAGAGTCGTGGAACAGTAGCATCAAGACTGAAAAAAAAGGTCCTTCTCCAAATCTTTCCCCCAAATGTTGGAACTTCACAGACCTAGAGAGAGGGGAGGGAGGAACCTCAGAACGTGACTAATAAATTTCCCGCCAACATTGACAGCCGGGAGCTGAACCAGATTTCTCTAATTTGTAAAATTAGAAGACATGTGACGCGTCTTGTCCCGGAGCCAGTTGCAGCGAATTCACTTCGGTTAGACCTACTTTTCCTGAGAGCGGTTTTGGTAGGTAGAAGGGTGGGGGGGTGAAGGGGCTGGAAGAAGGTGGAAGAAGTAATTGGGGAACTAAGGGGCCAGAGCCCTCTTCCCGACAGTTTTCCTCGCCAGGTCCCGACACTTTCCGAGAAGGAAGGAGCGGCGCGCGGCCGCTCGTCCGCCAGTCGGGCTCCGACACAAACACACGCACGTGCGCCCCGCCCCCGCCGCGCGCACGCGCCCCGAGGCTCGGCGGCGGCGACGGGCGCGCGCGCGGTGTTCGCTGCCCCCACGCCGCTCCCAGCGCTCGGATCGCGGCGCCTCCCGCTCCCAGCACCGCTGCACGCCGGCTCAGCGGACCCGGAGACGGTGGCCGTGGTCTGGGGGCTCCGACGGCGCAGCGGTCGAGGCGGCGGCGCGGGGGGAGCGGAGCGGAGCCCGGCAAGTCCCCGGGAGGCGATGTTGCCGGGCGCGGGCCCCCGCGAAAGGCGGGCGCCGCGGCAGGCCGGCCGGTGAGGCGCCGCCAGGGGAGGCCGCGACGGAGCTCCCGGACCCGCCATGGGCTGAGACAGGTCCTCGCCGAGCAGGTGCAGTGAGCAGAGGTCCCGCGGGGGGAGCCCTCCCCGACAGGCCCCGGGGGCCCTCAGCCCGGTTAGGGCTCGCCCTACCCAGCCTGTGCCCGGTCGACCTTCCTTCAGCTCCTCCCCAAAGGCCCTGCTGACCCTGCCTCCAGACCCGGGCCCTGCAACCCCTGTAACCCCAACAGTCCCTGACGCCCCGGCGATCCCCATCCTCCGCTCCTGTGACCCCAGCCCAGCAGGCCCTTGTGCCCACCTCCTCCTCGGTCCCAGTATTCTGAGCCCACCGCCTGCACAGTGCTTGGGAACTACCCAGCATCTCTTCATTTCTCTTCTAGCCCAACGGGGATGGGGCCGCGGGCGGGGGGGAGGAGGAGAGGGGAAGGCAGGAGAGTCGGTCCTTCCCGCCAGAGGCCCCGGTGACCACAAACCCATCCTCTTTCTCTTAAGCCTGTAGTGAAAGTGACCCTTCCTTACCCCACCAGAACATGCCCGGGTGACTTCCTCCCAGATCTTCCTTGTGGCCTTCCTCGCCCTCCCCAGTGACACTATGCAACCCCAGCGTGACCTGCGAGGCCTCTGGCTCCTGCTGCTGTCCTTGTTCCTGCTCCTCTTTGAGGAGGCCAGAGCCGGCCGTCCCTTGGTTAGCTGTCCTGCCGCCTGCCTGTGCGCCAGCAACATCCTCAGCTGCTCCAAGCAGCAGCTGCCCAACGTGCCCCACTCCTTGCCCAGCTACACGGCGCTCCTGGACCTCAGCCACAACAACCTGAGCCGCCTGCGGGCCGAGTGGACCCCCACGCGCCTGACCCACCTGCACTCCCTGCTGCTGAGCCACAACCAGCTGAACTTCATCTCCTCCGAGGCCTTTTCCCCAGTACCCAACCTGCGCTACCTGGACCTCTCCTCCAACCAGCTGCGTACGCTGGACGAGTTCCTGTTCAGTGAACTGCAGGCGCTGGAGGTGCTGCTGCTCTACAATAACCACATTATGGCAGTTGACCGCTGCGCCTTCGACGACGTGGTCCAGCTGCAGAAACTCTACTTGAGCCAGAACCAGATCTCCCGCTTCCCTCTGGAACTGGTCAAGGAAGGAGCCAAGCTACCCAAACTAACGCTCCTGGACCTCTCCTCCAACAAGCTAAAGAACTTACCATTGCCCGACCTGCAGAAGCTGCCCGCCTGGGTCAAGAATGGGCTGTACCTGCACAACAACCCGCTGCACTGCGACTGTGAGCTCTACCAGCTCTTTTCCCACTGGCAGTACCGGCAGCTGAGCTCCGTGGTGGACTTTCAGGAGGACCTGTACTGCATGAGCTCCAAGAAGCTGCACAATGTCTTCAGTCTGAGTTTCCTCAATTGCAGCGAGTACAAGGAACGTGCCTGGGAGGCCCACCTGGGTGACACCTTGACCATCAAGTGCGACACCAAGCAGCAGGGGATGACCAAGGTGTGGGTGACACCAAGCAATGAACGGGTGCTAGATGAGGTGGCCAACAGCACAGTGACGGTGTCCAAGGATGGCAGTCTTCATTTCCGGCGGGTGCAGGTCGAGGATGGGGGTGTGTATACCTGCTATGCCATGGGGGAGGCTTTCAATGAGACACTGTCTGTGGAGTTGAAAGTACACAATTTCACCTTGCACGGACACCATGACACCCTCAACACAGCCTATACCACCCTCGTGGGCTGTATCCTCAGTGTGGTCCTGGTCCTCATATACCTGTACCTCACCCCTTGCCGCTGCTGGTGCCGGGGTGTCGAGAAGCCTTCCAGCCATCAAGGAGACAGCCTCAGCTCTTCCATGCTTAGTACCACACCCAACCACGATCCTATGGCTGGTGGGGACAAGGATGATGGTTTTGACCGGCGGGTGGCCTTCCTGGAACCTGCTGGACCCGGGCAGGGTCAGAACGGCAAGCTCAAGCCAGGCAACACCCTGCCGGTGCCTGAGGCGACAGGCAAGGGCCAGCGGAGGATGTCAGATCCAGAATCGGTCAGCTCGGTCTTCTCTGATACGCCCATTGTGGTGTGAGCAGGATGGGTTGGTGGGGAGATTCTGCCCCAGGAGAGGTAATGCACCCCTGAAGGATATGAGGGGATGGAAGAGAGGGCTAGCTGCCCAAGGGAGTGGGTTCCCCCCGAACTCAAGGGAATTGGTCACGGGTACAACAACAGGCAAGACCCCAAGCAGGGTGTGGCTGCCATGATTTTCAAATATGGATATGCTAATTCTCAGGCAAATGCTACACCCCTACCCAGAGCCCTGACAGTTCTCAATGTGGTGGAAGAAGAGGAGTGTATCTGAGCTGGTGGGAATGAGGAAGGGGTGGGAGGAAGAGCGGATTCCTTAAACTTTTTTGAGGTCACCCCTAGCTCCTTCTCCTCCTAAGAGAAAATTATTTGGAAAAAAAAAATCATTTTTTCCTATCTCTGCCCACCCACACCTGTGATGTTGTGTGTGATGGCGGGAGCTTCCACAGCAGCCATGTTGGGGAAAAGCTATATTATCTTTGACCAGGAAGTCACACTTCACAGCTGGGGAAATTGGAAACCTTTGGAAAAATGAGTCAGGAAAAGGCTGAGACCTTAATCAGTAACACTCCCCAAAGCCATTGTAAGACTTCCCACTAATACCTTCCTCTTTCTGGATGAGCCCTGGGTGGACGGGTCTTTGCAGGAGCCTGGCCTGTTGCCTGTCAGATATGGCAACAACGTGAGACGTGATATCTGTGCCTTGTCCTGGGACCAGTGGTACAGAGGGGTACAGCATGAACCGAGGGGTCCATGTCACAGCATAGATGCCAGCACAGAACTTGGAGATGGGGGATAAACTCCAGATTGGCTAATTCCCTGGTTGGTGAAACCTTTGGTTAGCATTTGATTCCCAGCACCTGTGTGTGGCACCAGGGTGGAGGGTGCTGAAAGCAGAGCTTCTATGGATGCCTGCCACAGACGTGGGATGGGGGCCTCTTTGCACTAGGCGGAGGAGGGTAAATCAGCCTCTATTATGTAGCATCCAGCTGGACCTACCTGATTTTCTGTGTATGCCATCTCTTCATTCAGTCTCCTGGTCAAGTTCAGGTGGGATTCTGAGTGTTCCCTAATATGCTGCTCTGCAAAGGAAGGAGTCTGGAAAGTCTGGCCCCAGCTGGGTTAGATTGGGCTCGGGGATGGAGGGGGCCGGGTATGTATCTCTTCTGTGTTGAAAAAGCTGCTTTGGTCCTCTCTTAGAGATCTCAGCCCTGCTGCAAGGCCAAAGCATGGGATCTCATCATCCGAGGAGATGGAATTGAGCGGTCTCTGCCACAGAAGAATGGCAATTTGGAGTGTGGCTAAGTTTTGCCCTCTCCACAAGGTTCCAGGCAGTCTTGTAACAGACAGTGGCACTAAACTTTCAAAAGGAGACCCTCTCAGCCAGAGGTCTGTGCAGTTGTGGTTGTCAGGCCCGAGGAACTTAAGAACAGGCCCAACGTTCCATTCCATCCCAGTTGCAGGATACTTTGGGTATAGAGACGACCACTCCCTTTGACTCTACTGCAGGCCCTGGGAGCTGGTTGCTCTGAGCTTTGGCAAGGGGACGAGCAGGGCCAAGGTGAAAATGTTCTCTGACGTTGGTCTTTTCAGTCTCTCCCCTCTCTGCCACCAAGTCTCCTTCCATCGGAAGTTCTCCAGATCTTCTAGTTTTCTGATCTCTCTTTAGGTTCCAAGAAGTGTCATTTACCTGCGGGTGAAAGCTGCTTGCTAGGAGGGCCTAACTCCCGCTGCCTATTAAGATTCGGGGAGGGGATTGGAACTCAGCGTCTGCTTCTTGTCTGTTCCTGGGATGTCAAGACTGCTGTCCATCCTTTATTAGTAACCTAGTTTTGTCAAGAGAGGTGCAGCATTTCCCTCAAGTACTTGCATGCTCATAGGGATGCATGCTTATAGGTCTGCATGCACCCCAGCACCTTGACTTCCATCAGGACAGTGAGTCTTCAGTCCCCACTAACGTCCACTTCCAGAGTGGTTTCCACCTATGTGCACAACTTCATGCACACAATTTTCTTGCCCTGTAGGAGAGACAGTGACCGTGCCAGGCTCCACAAATACAAACTTTTGTACTTTAGATTTCTGAACTGCCTGAAGCTTCACCCACATCTCCACGACACTGAATAACTTCTCAGCAAAGGCTGGAGTTAGGAGAACTACAGGTTGAAGATCTTGAGAGAAGGGGTGATGAGGAGCTAGCTGGCTCTTCAGACCCCTCAGAAACTTTCCTTGGATTAAAGATGATATATGTGAGAAATAAATGTAGAACTAGGTCAGTGACGGACCCAGAACACTGGCAGGGGACCAAGGAGCTGTAAGTTGCTCTTCCTGTGTTAACTGCCCTGGTAAGACAGGGGCAGGAGGAAAAAGTTGTCTGGTTATATTCCAGAGACTTCTGAAGATTCTGATACTGAAGCTATAGGAACCAGGACTCCCTCCTCAGACTTATCAGGGAATCGGGGAAAAATCTCACCTCCATACTGCAGCTTCCCCTCTAGGCACCATCTAGGGCTCTGAAAATCTTTAAAGTGAATGTCAAATGAAGTGGGTCTTCTGGGGCATTCTAGCTGAGTTCCTGAGGACTAGGAGGGCCATTTGCTTCATAAATCCTACCCAGTTTAGGGCATAATATCAATAAAAGGCCCTGAGGATCTAAGTCTCCCCACTGTATCCACTAGGTTGGCCAGTACCAGTTTGAGAGACTGGTAGACGTGCCTGGCTGCCCCACCAAGGGACTGAACTGATGAGCCTCTTCCCATGGTTTCAGTTGATAGAACCCAAAGGTAGCTTTCTACCTGGGGGATTGGGTACTCAGCATATGTAAGCTCACTAGAACCCTGTGTGGGAAACTGCCAGCTCTGGTTATAAGAAAAGGTCGAGCCATCACCCCACCCCCATAAACCAGACGTGTCTCCCAGGAAGCAGGTGTCCCTGGAGACAGAGTATGACAGGGCTCTAGAATCTGTCTGTGTGGTTATTTGTGATTTTTTTTCTTTGCCTGTATTTATGAGGCTCCTAGGAAGGAGCCAGGAGCAGGTATACCCCAGCTGGGGAGAGTAAAGCCGACTGATTCCAGTTTTCCGTGTGTCCTTACCTTTGTACTTCCTTGTAGCCCTGCTGGCGGAGCAAGCAGGCCTCCCCATGTCCAGGATCCTAGTCCTCCCACTTATGTACTCTCAGGCTGGCAAACGTTGGAGCCTCTGGGCTCTGAAAACTAGACAATGATCATTAAACCTGGCTTGAGTCTCTGTTCTGGCATAGTCTGTGACTGGTTTATTTATCTTTTCAGCCTGTGGCTGGGGTTCACTGTACCTCAGAAGGGTGTGGCCTGTCTAGGGGGAGAAGAGTTAAATGCTGTTATAAGGGCATGGGTTGAATCCACATCTAGGCATTAAGATGGACCAGGGGTCAGCCAACCTTTTCTGTAAACAGCCAGACAGGAAACGTGTTCGGCTTTGCAGCCCATATAGTCTCTGTTACAACTACTCAGCTGTACCGTTGTGGCAGGAAGGCAGCCACAGACAGCACACAAATGAATGACTGTGGCTCTGTTCCAGTAAAACTTTATTTATGGACATTAAAATGTGATTTCCATATCATTGTAACATGTATCTGAGGTTTTTTAACCATTTAAAAATGCACAAACTCTTACTAGCTCACAGACCATACAAAACCAGGCAGCAGGTTGGTTTTGGCCAGCAGACCATAGTTTGCCAACCCGGCAGATACTCTCAAAAGAAATGTCACTGAAGCTTTAGCAAGAGAGAGTTTAGAAATTCCATGACTTGGGGCTAGAAGGCTTTCTGGATCCCTGGGGAGGAGGTTTGCCTCCCTGAAGAGTTCTCTTAAAAGTCTGGATCAAGCCTACAAACTGTACCATGGAAAAATGCTTGGACTGGGTTAAAAGAAATGATGGAGAGCAGCTCGGTTTCACAGTATTTTGATTATTACCGGTATATGTTCATGTCGTGAATGGTAACCATCTTAGTTTGGCTTAAAGTATATTAATCTAATAGGAAGGTTATTATTCATTGACAGTGTAGTATGTCCTAGGCATTGCACAGAACACAGAAATGCGGTCCCCACTTTCTTGGTACAGAAGACAGCCTACCAGAAATTGGACTGGATTCTACTAAACTCTGAACATGCAGTTTCTTTGGCTACTCTCTTGGTACTTCTGGAAGGGGATTGTCATGGTAGATTGCACAAGGGAAGAGGAAATGGTATAAGGAAAAAAGAAATTAAAAGAATCAGAATTTGGGGAATTCCCTGGCGGTCCAGTGGTTAGGACTCCACGCTTCCACTACAGGGGGCACGGGTTCAATCCCTGCTTGAGGAACTAAGATCCCGCAAGTCACGCAGTGCAGCCAAAAAACAAAATAAAAAAATAAAAGAATCAGAATTTGAATAATTACCTAATTTCTTAACATTGATAAAATCTTGCCCAAAGGACAGTCCTCCTCTGTCTGGAAAGCTGTCTTTTTCTCTTCATGAGGAACAAGTAAAGTGGTGAGGGATGGAGACACCTCACAGCCAGCCACATCAGACCAATCAACCTTGGCAGTCAATGAAATGACAGATGTTGATGCCAGAGCAACCCCAGAGTCTACATTTATATAGTATTTTTTAATCTTTCCAAAGCAGTTTTTGCTATGGCTGAGTTTAGCCAAGAGGGTGAGCTGATAAAGAGAACAGATCTGGGGAAGACTACTGAGAGTTCTCCCCTGTATTTTGGCCTGTGCCAAGCCCTGTCTCTGTGCCTGAAAAGTTTTGATACTCCTTTCTCCATCATCCCAAGGAATCCGTGGCTGCACCTCTTCAACCCTCCCCTTCTCCCCCCTTCCCCAACCCCCCAGGGAGTTCCATAGTTTCTGGCCAAGATGTGCAGTTTTGTCTGCCACGTCTTGCCGCTCTTCCCCTAGCTCCTCTTAGGTGGCACTGCAGGAGAATGGATGAGGTTAATATGATGGTTACCTTTTAGAACAGAAAATGGGAGTTCAGTGGATTGCCCAGCCTAGTCTCTCTTCCATCTGATCTCTCAAACTCCTTCCCTTTCTGCAGTTGTAGCTCTTGTACCCCTTATCTTGTCTCCCGGGCAACCACTGGTGAAGCTTCACTTTCCCCACCCACACTGCAGAAAAGGCTCAGGCCCGTGCAGTAGTATGGTTAGCTCTTCTGGTCTGGCTACAGTGAGCCTATGCTGGATGCTTCCTCTCCCCAGGCTTGAGAGAGGAAAGCTAAAGCAGCTGCCACGTCAAGCCCTTTCATCAGGCTTATATACTGTTGTGTGGAAAACATGAAGTGTTTTCCTGCCCTGAGGCCTTCCAGTCGACATAGGCTTTGTTACAGTCCCACAATCACAGAGGGCATGGAGAGAACCAACCTTTAGGACATGAGGCCCTGCAGGAACTTCTAGGTGCCCTATAGCACTGACATACATAAGGTGAGAGTCACTGACCCCAAAGTTGGGGGGTGTGTATGCATGGGCACGCCCATACAAACATGCACACAGGTTGGGGAGCACTGTAGCTGGATAGAACTTTGTGCTGCTTTTCCTTCACCTCGCACTGCTCCTTCACTTGGCCGTAGTTTGCTTTAGGTGTGGACCTAAGCAGAAAGGCCGAGCCAAGTCTTGGGCATCCTTAGAAAGCACTGTGAGATAAGTGGGAATCTGCTTTAAAGAGAGGGGTGCTGGGGCCCCCTCATGTATACTCAATGAGACAAAGTTGAATCCTCTGGTACCAGAGACTAGCCTGAAGTAGCTACTTAATCTGCTTTTAACAGAGGTTTAAAAAATCTGGGAAATTCTAATAGCATGTAGATTAAAAACTGGAACTTATTCCCTGCACATTGGTAACTTAGTCAAGCCTTCTGGGTGGGTGGGTAGGGAGAAGGTGGTCTTACTGCAGGGAATGGAGGGAATCTGTCTGCTTTAAGCTTAGCCCAGTGCTGGAGACTGTCTACATCAAACCACCCTCCAGGGCAGTTCTGGGGCACTATCCTCCTGCCTTTCAGCTGTGTCTTCTCTGTGCCTATGCTTTGCTGAGGCCATGACCGCAATGCCTGACTAGTGTTTCATTCCTGGATCCCAGGATAGGGAAAAATAAAATAAAATAAAAACCACCAAGATTACAAACCAAATACTGAAGCCTCTGCGCTCCTGGGGTGCCTGCCTCTCTGTGTCCACTCCAGGCAGACCGCTGGCTGTTCTCAGACCAATGGAATGGAAAGTATCCTTCTCCTGATTTAAACATAACTGCTTTCATGGCACGTGTGTGTGTGTGTGTGCATGTGCCTGTGTGTTTTAATTCCAATAAAGTCCTTTGAGGAGGAAGGGGCTGTGATCCTACTCCAAGAGCCTGAAACAAGGAAGGAGAAACAAACCCGTGAACAAGCCAGGGGTTGTGTCTCACAGCTTCCCACCTCCACCCCGTGCCTGGGTGAGGGCCTGAGGCAGCCTGTGGCTATGGGGGAAACCAGAGGGTTGGGGTGGCAGTGTTGTGTCCACTGCTGTTGCTCCTCCCTTCCTGGATCGTCTGCTCCGCCTTTCCCTCAGAAGAGCAGAATTAGGTAGGAGAAATTTAGATAGACTTGTGACCAGGAGCTCCAGACTAAGACCAGCTCCAGGAACTTCAGGCTGGACCTGGGGCATAACTGACTCCCAGATTTGCAATCAGCCCCGTGACTTGAAAGCACTAGCTGGCAGCACTCAGGGCAAGCTTCACTAGAGTCATAGCCTTGGTGGCATTCCTGACCTTGCATTTAGGAGGAAATGTCTGTGTTCTCCAATGATGGCCAGCAACACAACCTCTTTGAGACTTGGGCCCTCTAAGCATCATTATCCATAACTGTTTATTGCCTCCCTAAAAGAAGCATAAAACCCAGAGCCAGGCTGAGTGAAAGAGAGATAAGGACAAGCACATAATACCACCTGTTTACATCTGTTTAATGCTTTGAACTTCCCAATGCCTGTTAACATGCATTCTGTCATCTAGCGCTCACAACATCCCTGTGAGATAGGTCAAGCAGTAAGTGATTTGCCTGTGGCCACACCAGTGTTTGTTAGGAGCTGGGTAAACCCAGACTGCAGGTTTCCTAGCTCCCAGGTCGATTCACTTTTCACTTCATGATATGTAGGCTCTTTATGCCAACCAGACGCAGGGGCAGTGGGAGCACTGAACCAGACGCCTCCCTGCTCCCTAAGCCTGCAGAGGCCCACCAGAAATGCTGAGGGAGTCAGGGGTGTCCCCTGGAGGCCAAGACAGGTCAACAGAAGGAAGGGCAGGAGTACTAGAGGTTCAAGGTCAACAGCCACCACTACCAGTGTCAGTGGAGCATGCACTACGTTCCCTACATCTTGACCTTTGTCAGGTGAAAAGGCCTTATTAGTTTACTCAGAGGATGCTCAGGGCCCGCTCCCAGAGGAAGGATAAGGCTTGGCTGGGAGGTGAGACTTCTGACCCCTCCTCTCTCTGCAGCCCAAGAAGAGGGGGAAGGTGAGGGCTGGCTGACTCAGCCTGCAAGTGCTTAGAGATCTGGAGCTGAAAGGCCCCAGCACTGTTCAGCTAATGATTATTATTAACTCTGAACGGGCCTTGGCATAGCAGCCAGCTGGCTCAGGGAGAATGCCTGGATCTCCCACAGTGAGGTTTTAAATACAAGACCCATAGCAGCCATGCCCAGGGGTGGAAGGGTGGGGATGATGAGAAGGAAGGGACAGGCCAGTGTCAGGGAGTGGGGAGAGGTAGTCTGCCCTGTGAGAGGGTGCGGCCAGAGGAGGCACAGGCTGGCAAGAGATAGCAGCCTACCTTCGATGCAGCTGAAAAGCCAAGAAGGTGAGGCTGGGAGACTTCGCCAGACAGAGCTCCTGCCACTCAACACCACTCCCCAGCCAGGGGCAGGGCGGGGGGAAGTGTTGGGGTGGGAAAGTGGTGGCTACGGGAAAGATGGGGGCTTCGGGGTGGTATGTGAACCCAGAATGGTGATCCTATTACCATTTGGATTTAGATACAAAAAGCATCTATATTTCTAATGTCCTCAAGGCTGAGTTTGAATGTAATCATATTTGGAATCAGGACTTAGTGAGCTTGATATGCAAATTTGTGCAAATGACACAGAATTTTAAAAAAACTTGAACACCCTGGCTTTTTTTAAAAAAGGCAAACCAAGGCTGGCTACTAGCAGCTTTCCCTAGTTAGGGGACAAGGGCAAAAGGGCAGCCATTTGCTTCTCCCCCAAGGCCTCTGCCTCACTCCTGAGGAGCCCAGATAATACCCCAGATGGGGAGATACAGGGAGGTGGGGGGATAGAGGGTGTAGGGAGGAGGAAACACACAAGCAGGAGGCATATGCAGCCATCAGCCCACGAGATCCCAGCTGGAGGAAGAGTGCCCTGGCACTGAGGTCTAATGGTTGTCCAGCTGCTGCCCCAGGATGTGAGGGCAGGTGGTGATGGAAGGAGAAAGGAGGGGAGCGGAGGGAAGTCCCCCTACAATCTGGCCAGCTGGGAAGAAGGGCTCCTCCTGGCGACCTCCTCCCTATACTGCAATCAGACTGGCTAAGCAGGAGGAGACCACCTGTGCCCCCCTCTCTGCCCTGTGCCTCTGCCCCCCGAGGCCGACCGGTCAGAGAAGTGACAGCTGGGACCCCTTCCTCCTGCAGAATATAAATGACTTCCCCCTTCCTCCCAGGGCTGGGAATAGACATCAGCTGGCACTGCCCACGCAAACTGCCGGCTGTCAGCCAGCCTGCCCGCTCACCAGCCCCCGCACCACCTGGGAGGAGGCAACACCTCAGGCAGGCTCGGGCTTTATGGTGTTGCCTGCTTGGCTCCCAGAGCAAGCTGGTGAACCCCACCCAGCCTTCCTACCCTGCTATAGACAGAGTAAGACTCCCAGCACTGACTGTGCTGGGCAAGGGGAGATGGACTCCCTGATCAAAGCGACCCTCGGTGAGAATCTCCTCCATGCAGCCCCAGTAACCATCTCTCCCAAGTTCAGGATACACTGAGGAGTTGGAGAGGGGAGAGAGGGCAATGAAAAAGACAGGAACAATCACCCTCTGCATAGCAGGGGTCCCCCTTGAGATGCTCAGGGTCTGGAGAGCTCCTAGTAGATGACAACTGACCCGGGAGCATCCTAGCGAGGTCCGCTCAGAGGACCCCTCTGCCCCTGCAGTTCTCACTCCTGTACTGTTGAATCATACCAACCTCCCTGCTTCTGAGCCACCCAGAGAGGAGGTCTTGAATCTTCTAAAGACCTCAGATATCCAAAATATTGCTATCTAGGAACACCTACCCCTGCTCCCGGGACCTAGAGCTCCAGGCCCTACGCCACAGGCCTCCCAGAGTTCCCACTGAGCTCTCTCTACCAGCCTTAACACCAATTTCCTGGCTCAGCCATTTTTAGTATTTGCCATGGTCTACGGAGGTCCCAGCTCCCCGACTGAGCCAGACGACAGTTAACCAATCTAGCATCCAGCCCTTATCACCGAGGGCAGTCTGGGGAACTACTGATACTTTCAGTTTGGAACAAGGAGGGGTCTCTGCAGGGAAGAGAGCCCAGCCCTCATTTGCCAGCTGGCACCAAATTCAGCCCCCTCCTGGGCCAAAGAGCTGGCAAGAGACGACACTTGAGGAAAGCTTAGCTGACGAGGAGAGAAGGGGAACCAGAGACACTTTGTTTTCTCTTAGATCAGAAGAGCCCTGCCCCACTTCCTTGACTCTTATTTTGTTCTAACAGCTTCGGAAGAGCTCCATGAAGCTATGTGCTAAGGCAAGGACCTGAGCCCTAAGAAGGACAAAACATGAGATGCTCAGGACTACTTTGCCACTGAGAATGGATGTCTTGCAGCCCTCAAGCCCAGATCCTGAAGTGAGCTGAAGGAAGTTCTTAGCTGGGCTAAGAAGCCCAGCCAAGAGCCAAGGCTTAGTTAAGCCAATGCCCTTTTGCTCCTCCAAAAGTTTTAAAGTGACTTTAGTGCCTTCACTGTCTTGATGTTCTGGAGACCCTCACCTGGGCCCCTTCTCTCCACAGTGCCTGACCCCTTGTCCCCTGGTGCAGGGGCCAAATCGGCACAGATTCCTGAAAGGCCACGAGAGCAGACCTGTCCCTCCAGAGGGGTAAGGAGACAGTGAATGTAAGAATTACATCCTGAGTCTGCTGAGTGGGCCAGCCCATGGTTCAGACCTGGGAGGGTGTTCTGTGACATCAACTTGACAGACACTGAATGTTAAGAAGAGAGATTGTTTAGAAACAATCACTCATTACACAGATGAGGAAACTGAGGTCCTGAGACATGTGACTCGCATAAGGTCCCACAATAGAGTGTACAAGGACCATACCCCATAAACAAGACCCACTGGCTCTCTCCACTACACTGCTTTCTCAAAGTGACCCAAAGAGCCATCGCTGTCATTCATAAGTTGCAGGAATCCAACTTTTCACCAGGCATGCAAGCAAGAAATGACTGCCAGCACCACCACCACCACCACCACCCAACACTTCTGTCTCCCATCAAGAGTGGAGGCTTCAGGATCAAGCTCCCCATCACCTTTCACTTGTGCCCCGTACATTTCCCCATTTTGGCCCACTGAGTCATCTGTCAGCAACGGCAGTTTGGGTTTCCGCAGCCCCTAGCCCAGCTAAGAAATACAAAAACCCTACCACTTCTGAAGTGGATCCCTGAAGGTCACCAAAGGAACCACTGAAGTCCAAGTCAAGTGTCCCATTTTGATTCACAGTTTGGAGGAATTCACATTTCCATTTTCTTCCTTGGCAAGTAGAAGCTGGAGATCTGGTGCATGATTACCAGGGCTGGATGGAGGGGCAGCGCCAGGCACAGGTACCAGGCTGCACCTTTGATCTGGGCCTGGAACCACACAGAGTGCATACCCAGGAGCACTGTGACCGTAGCCATTAGGTAGATCACCAGTCCACATGTCAGATGGTAGAGCTTGAGGCGAGCCACCCTTGAGACCCTGGCTGCCCGGGGACAGAGGAGGCAGAGCCCACACAGTGCCTGGATGCTAGTGGCCAGCAATGTCAGAGCCCCTACCCAGCTGTGCCAGGACACCAGGTGGGGCAGCTCACTGCGGGTCCTGCTGGAGATGATAAAGCCCAGGCCCAGGGCTGCGCAGAGGATGGCTAGGGTCTGCCCTGCCCAATGGAGTCGAATCCGGGCCTTTCGGGAGCAGCAGAAGAACACGGAGTGCTCAGGTGAGAAGAGCAGGATGGCCTCAGCCGTGCAGAGGCAGAACTGTGAACACAGGAGAGGGCCAGTGAGCCTCAGACCCAGCTTGGAGGCCTAAGAAAAAAGCGGTGCCCTCACACATCCAAACAAGGAGGACAGAGGGTGGGGGCTAAAGAACTCCTACCAGGACCACCTGCCACACAGGTCAGCATTTGTGGGCAGAACTGGGAATCCATGCTAGAGCGGAAGTCTCATCATTCAGGCTGACATCATGCCCCCACCTCCACCACAGACAATGACCCTCATTTCTGGACCAATGGGAACAGCAAATGTTAAACTTCCTCCTGAACTTTGGGGTGGGGAGCAACTGGATCACACCCCTTCCACTTCCTCCTTTCAGGCCCTACTGGAGAAAAAAATGGTATCTTCCATGTCCTCCCACCCCCTTAAACCACCTGACTACCTACAGCCCAGCCCTCCTGTTTCGTGATCTCACAGGTTGCAGGGAAAGATGGGGCCCTGGGCGTTTCCCCCCACCTCTCTGAGCCTCAGAAAGGCTAAGCCTTCTGAAGGCTGGATACTTCCTTAGGGGCATATCCAAACAAATCACCTGCAGAAAGAAGCCCAAACTCACCGCCAAGGCCATGAATACAGGGTGCCAGGAGAAAAGACCTAAGAATCAAAGAGAACAGACTGACGGCTGGGCTCCGTTGTTTCTACCCCTGTGGCTGGCTGGAGCCCAAGGAATCTGGCTGGAGGGGAAAGGTCAGAGTAGTGTCTCCAACCCTAATCGGTAATCAGGAACTCCGGGCAAAGTGGAGCAGCCAAAGGGCCTTAGGGTGAGCAACCAAGAGGGCAAACATACCACTTTGGCCTGGGTTCCCCATTCAGCACCTCGCAGCTACCAGCCCAGTCCTAGAACAGACCTTGGCATCCCTCCTTTACTTGTATCATCCACGAGGGTCTTTGCTTATGATGAACTAGTGAGTTCCGTTCACTTCAGTCGTCTCCTCTCCTCCCAGCACCCAAAGCCCCACCCTTCCAGGACCCACCCCCAGGGCCACGCCCCACCACGCCCTTACTACCCTTCCACAGTCCGCCCATCCACTGCTAGGGGTCCCCCTCCACGCCTCTTAGCGCTCCCAAGCGCTGCCCCTCCAGCATCTCGGCTCCGCCCCCTTCCCCGCCCCGCCTTGCACACTTACTGGTTCCTGGCCGGGACAGCACTGTCAGAAAGATGGTGAAGCCCAAAGCGACCAGGTGCGCCAAGATCCCACTGCCTCTCCGCAGCCACCGGGTCAGTCTCGGCTCCCTCTGTGGAGCGGGAACCAGACCTACCTCCAGGGACTGCATGGCGGTGCCCAGCCGCCCCACACTTCCAGCTGCCAGGGCACGTCTTCCGGGTTTGCGATCGCGGAGGCGGCCTCGGCTGCGGGAGAGGCTCCTCCCCGGGACGCCGCCGGCAATGCGGCGGTTCGTCCACAGCGCCCTCTGGGGGCTGGGGGAAAGCGCATCCGTCCTGGAGAGCCCCGAAGGCGAGGGCGGAAGGCGACTGGACAGCTCCGGGCCCACCGTGTGTCTTCCGCCCAACTCATGTGTATCTTTATGTCTACCCGGCCTGACGGGGCTTATGTCTCAAATAGCCTGTGGAAACTACGACAACTGATTTCACCCGAATCACAGATTTGGTATACTGAACCAAGAGTGTGAAACCAGTGTTTTGAACAGTTTTCCAGAAATACTGGATTTCCCTGGTTGCCCACTCTCTCCTGCCACCTCTTCTTCTGTCTTGTTAAGGGAATAAGATTCCTCCCTGCCTAAAAGCAAGGAGACTGAAAGGAGAGGAGAAGGCTAAAAACTAGTGCCCTGTGCCTGGTGAATTCAGGTTTGAGGAGCAAAGGAGGGACATGCAACAGTCGTATCCCCTGTCTGCACAGTAGCTGTTGTCCCCAGTGAGACAAATGGAAAAACTAGGGCACTCCCAGCCCTTGCCGCCTCCACACCATCTGCTCAGCCCTGGGGAGCCAGGCGAACCTGAGGGGCTAGGGCCTCCCACACAGCTGCTGCCTCCCACACCAAGGGAAGTTCTGTGAGGATACCTTTTCCCTTCCTGCCTCCAAAAAAAGGTGTGGTTCAGCTTAAGGAGGCCTACCTGGGAGAGGCTGTACCCCTTCCTGAAGGGTAAACCCACAGGCCATGGAGAAAGAGACCAAAACCAGCCATCCCACAGAAATCAGGGACATCCTGAGTGCAATTACCAACTCAAGCTCCAGTGGTTGAGAAAATAAGGCTACTAGTAAGAGGCAGGAAGGGCAGAAGGGCTGAAGAAACTGAGGCAGTAATTCAGAGACAGGACGGAGGAGCAGGATTGCTGGAAGACCAGAAAAGGGCCACAGGCAGACATCCACAGACCTTCAAGGCCAAGATCCAAGAGCAGAGCCAGAGGTGTGGCTCCCCTCCCCCATCCAGTTTCCTTTCCCAATGGGACTGTAGTCCCCTTGCTCGCTCCGAGCCACATGCCTCCTCATCCTAAGACTCCCCCCCAAGTGATACAACCCCCAGCCATTTCCACAGACTAAAAGGACAAAAATATACGAGTGTAAGAGATTTTTTTTGCAGGCAAGTGACGGGAGCTGGAGTCTGACTGCCTATCATCTCAGCCTCCTGGGGAGCAGTTGGGGACAGTAAGGACACTCATTTTGTTACATTTCTTTCCTTCCTTTTCTACGTTTCTGTTTTTATATTTTCTTAGCAGCAACAGAACAGGGAGACAGTCTTGAGGTATTTTAAAGAGTATTTTTTTCTTAAAAAAAATAATATAAAGTTATAAAAAGCGGCAGCAGCCTGGGGCCCGGATCTGGAGGGGAGGAGGTGCTGGCGGCTCCATCGCAGTGGGCAGGCACTTTCTTGTTAATGGGCTTTTGACTGTAGGAAGACAAGAGGCAAGAGACAGGGTCGGGCTGGGGGTCTAACTGTCCTCCTATCCAGCAAACTATGTGGGCCAGAAAAGCTAAGCCTTGATTTCCTCCTGCTGGTCTTGTGAGTAAAGCTGGGCAAGGGGGAGGATGAATGCCAGCCCAGCAGAGGCAGCCTGGAGATCACCCATGCACACGTGTGACAAAAACACACTCAGGCCCCGTGCAGCTGTCAAACTTACTACTCTCATATGGGCACCAAAGGTGTTGGTATGCATCTGGCCAGTGCCTAAACCAGGAGGGCATCTCCCCTTCCCACCTCCAATACGTTCCTCCTGGCTGAGGTCATATGGATAGCTCATAGCATGCTACTCCAGGGCTCCCATCAGAAAAGGCAAATAAACCTGGCTGCTGGCTTTACCAGAAACCCTGGAGAGCTTGCCTGGTACCTGAAAACCTGGCAGTGGGTATATGTATAAGGTGGGCAGACATGCATATGGGGACCTTGGGTTATGTCCCTGCCCTTTCATGCCCTGATGCCCAGAGGCAAAACCAATGAACAAGACCAGCCCACCCACCCTGTGCCCAGCGTGTTAGGCCACAGCTCA
This sequence comes from Eubalaena glacialis, assembly GCF_028564815.1. Lineage (NCBI taxonomy): Eukaryota > Metazoa > Chordata > Mammalia > Artiodactyla > Balaenidae > Eubalaena > Eubalaena glacialis. The sequence continues at coordinate 98,612,412 of NC_083718.1, forward strand.
GGGACCCAAGCTCAACCCTACTGCCCAAACCTTTCTTATCAGAGCTCATGGAGTCCAGCTTCCTCTCCTTCAGGGAACAGAGGTAGCTCCAAGTCCTGGAGTGAGGGCCACAGCCAATTCAGAAAGTGGCCCTTTGATTAAAGCAAGCAGGGGAAGGGGGAGAGGCAGAGGCAACATCTCCTTAGCCCAAAGGAGAGGGCTGGGGATAGGGGAAGGCCCACCAAGCAAAAGCTGGGGTCACCTCTCCCTAGAGAAGATGGCCCAGGAACTCTTTCTCAATTTCCCCAGTCTTCCCTTCCCTGCACAGACATTTACTTAAGCACCTCTTTTTGTCAGGTGCCTGTGCACTCCAACCTCATCCATCCTGACCCTTCCCTGCCCCTGCTCTTCAGGGAGCTGGGCTGGTACCTTCAGTGTAGAACACTTCTCCTCAAAGGCCAGGGCTGGACCCGGCTTCTTGCGGCGCACAGAGCAGGCCGCGTCGGCAGGGGCACCAGCCTGGCAGTGCTTGGCCTTCACTGGCCGGCAGTAAGTGGCCAGGTTTTTCCGCTTCTTGGCTACCTCCTCCTCAGAGAGGCAGTTGGTCGGCAGGGCCTTGGCCGGGTGTCCAGCCGCTCCCTGGTTGTCCAGCTGAGACGCCTTGACTGGCGTGGGGGGCTGATGAGGGGAACCCCGACAGTCCAGGGGCCCTGCCCGCTTCACTCTTGGCTCCACCGTCCCATTAAGCCCCATGCCCAGGGCTGTTTTAGTCTTGGCCGAGAGGCCCCGGCAGCCAGAGGGTTTGCCTTTTCCAGTGGCCTCCAGGACGCAGGTCCGTTTGAAAGTGGTGGGCCCAGGGGATAACTTTCGCTTTCGAGAAGGAGCCTCCACCTCAAGCCCGTCCTTGCCTTTGGATGACTTGCTGGCCTTGGAAGGTGGGAGCTTGCTGAAGGATGGGGAAGGTGTGTTGGCAGGCAGTGGTGAGGTGATAGCCTGGCTCCCTCCCATGCACTCCGCCTGGCTGCAGGCGGCTGCCACGTTGGGGGAGCCTGCAGGGTAGCCGGGGCCAAGGCTGTCCTTGGTGGGGGGTGTGGAGGCTGGGCAGGCGGGTCTGGGGGGTGGGCCTGGAAGGCGGGGGCAGCTGCCCGTAGAGGATGGGCTCAGGGGAGCAGATGGCGGGGAGCTGACAATGTGGGATGGAGGCTCAGCCGCCGGGGGGATCTTCCTGCAGCAAGAAGAGAGCCCCACTGTGATGCCAAGCAAGCAAGAGGGCCTCCCCACCAACATACAAGTCTTTCCACCCACGTAGAAATGGCCCACAGAGCCCTGGCAGTGCTGCCCTCTGCTGGGAAACGCTGGAACTGAGGGATAGGAAGAAGGCACAGGGAAAGGCAGGAATGAACTAATATACAGACCCTTTAAAAACCTCACTTTAAATCTCAGGTTGGACATCCTCTATCCCTACTTACCCAAAAGGTACTGGAAGTGATTGGTGAGAGTTAAGATTCGCTCCCAGGCGACCCATTCAGGCCCTGCCTTAGCCCAGCTCCAGGCTGCCAAGTTTCCCCACCTCCTTTTCATCCTACCTGGGGTCTTCCCGGCAAACAGCCAAGCCACATCTATAGGTATGTGTGACGAATTAGGGGTTCTGAAGCCCGTGTATGCCTGGGGCCTGGGAAGGGAGGTTCTGGGGCCAGGAGACTCACTTCCACATGTGTGAGCTGAGGTGCCGTTCCAGCATAGAGCTGAGTGCCGAGCAGAACCGGTCCAGCCGGCGGCTAAACACGTAGCATCCTGGACTCACCAGCCGGCTCCCAAAGGTGCAGAACTGAAGGCAGAGGGAAGGCACATGGTTAATGGGGCCTGAAATACAGGGAGGGCACCTGCACATAGGATCTGACCTCCTCCCCACATTGTGAGCCAGGAGGACTGGCCCCCCACCCCCAGGTCCCTGCCCCAGGTCCTTACCGCCTGCGGCCGAGGGGGCCGGGTTGCATAATGGCAGTCAGTGGGGAGGTGGAGGTCATCAGATGTCCCCTCCTCCTCACTCTCCTCGCTGGAGGCCTGGGCACCACCCCGGGGCAGGGGGAAGGGGAACAGGCCTGGGTCCCCATCACCACCACAGGGGCCTTCATCATCCAACTCACTCTCAGAGGAGGCCCGGGACCTGGAAGGGCCAAAGGGGATGTGAGGGCGATGTGATGAGAGTGGGTCACAGTAGGGGTGTCCCTGAACCTGCCAAGCTCAAAAAGTCGGGGCAGACACCCTGCTGGGCGATCAGACAAAGAGGAAGGAGGACAGGAAAGGAGGGAACAACAGAGCTCACAGAGTAAGAGCCAGAAAGATCAGGGGCCACAGCTCCCAAGGGGTTTTCTCCCCAGCCCCTTCACTTCCCAGGCCCTGCCTCCTCAGGGGGAAAATCTGCTCCACATTCGCCTCCTCCAGAAAATCTGAGTATAACCACACCCAGCTCTGGTCAGCCCAGTCAATTTTCTCAACCCCCTTCTTGTATCACATATTCCTGTGAACCTATCTGTGAGCTGAGCCTATGTTTCGTGTCTGCCCCTCATGTTACAGGCAGAGATGCGTGTGTGTCTCCTTCCGCAAGGCAGGCTCTCCCCGGGTTCCAGCGCAGCCTCCGCACACAAAGGGGCCAGTGAATAAATACACAGTAGGGCTGCCTCATCCAGGACCCTGACCCTTTCGGCTCCCCAATTACGACTTTTGGCCTGTTGGAAGCAGCTGGGAAAATGTTTTTTTCCTGGGTGTTGGAACACTACAGAGAGCCTGGGGTACTGCGGTATTCCTGGTTAGGAACAGGGAGTCACCCACCTCCACACCACCGCCAGGGGCCCCTCCCCACACACTCAGGGTGGAGTGAGCAGCATCTTCCAGGGCACTCCCTGGGCCTGTCTCCAGGGGTTCCTGATGGCCTGGGGCCAAGTGTCCCCAGGTAAGATGGGTGCTGGATCCTGGACGTACCTGGGCAGTGCACAGTATGGGTAGGTCTGCTTGGCACGAGCAGAGAAGGTGCTGCTGGGAGCAGCCACTGCTGCCACAACCTGGACTGAGGAGGGGGGCTCCTGGGAGGGGCGCTCAAGAGCTGCCTCCTTGCGCCCTGGGCTCTTCTCCTTGGGAGACTCCCCTTTGCGGGAGTTGGCCTTCAGCTCTGCCACCAGCACGTCAAAGTCCTTGGCTCGGCCCTGGACTTCCCTGCGCTGGTGCACGGAGTGGATCTAGAACACAGCAGGGGGAAGGGTGGGGAGGGGCTGAGCAGAGGTAAGGGGTGGTGGTGTGCTCTGGCCTGGGCAAGTGAAGAGACTGGGCATGTGAGTGTGGGTGTGTTTGTGTGTCCTTGTTTCACTTCCTGACAGGGCCAGAACCCTCCTCTGGAGTCGGGGATCTGGAAGCCACCCCCTGCCCGCTGTCCCCACCTTGGGCCCAGTGGGGGCAGCCTCCCCTCCCCTTACCTGGTCTAGGCTTAACCCCCATCCCTTCAGCTGGATCTTGGATGAGATCTCACTTGCTCTCCCTGCCCAGGGCCCGTGTCTGTGCTGTCCTCCCTCACTATGCAGAGGGACTGGGGGTTACCTTGCAGGTCAGCAGGCGGGTACAGATCTTTTTGGTCTCTGGATTTATTACCCCACACTGCCTGTTGAGGTCGCACTCCTTCCCTGTGGGGAAAGCGGTTCCCATGAACCCCAAGGCCATTTCTGGGAGGGTCTGGCGTCTTCAGGCCAAAGGCCTGGGAAGAGCTGGGCCTAAGGCAGGAGAGCCTCTGGCCCTCGAGTCTGGGGCTGCAGCCTTCCAGAGATACTCCTCTGGGCATCAGCAGCTCTCTGCTGGGTGTAAGAACCATCCCGTCCCCATGCCAGCCCAGGCACTCCTTTGGGGGGCCCCAAGTCTCAAACAACGCAACATGTACCAGGAAACAAAAGCAGCTACAGGCATCTGGGATGCCAGGGAAACCAGCTATGGGAGGCTTCTGGTGCCCTGGATCTAGACGAGAAAAGAGATAAAGTTCAACAGCCCAAGGTGAGGAAAAATACCTTCACCTGCTTGGGCACAGGCTCCCATGGCCTTAATCAGGAGACCTGGGCTGAAGAGAATCTTCCAAGAGAGCAAGCAGGTCAAGTGAGTGTCCACATCAAGGGATGACCAGGGGCTCCTGTACCCTGGCACCCTGTGATGGCCAAGCCCACCCTTTCCTGACCCCCTCTCCATCAGGCCCAAGGACAAAGCAGTCCAAAGGAGTCCCCACTCTACCTTCCTGACCCCAAGACCACGACTACTCACGAGCCATCTTCCGGTGGGTTTTAGGGGGCAGCCTGGCCCCAACAGGCTCCTTTTCAGACGGGCTGCTTTCAACCCGGTGACTAGGGCCCTCGCTGGGGGTTATCTCGATGCTCCCTCTGCCAGGAAGTTCTTTAGAAGGGGATGCCATGGGGTTTTTTCCAGGGGAGTCCTTGCTGAGGCCAGCCGGCTGGCTGAGGAAAGCAGAGGGTGGAGCCACCCTGATTCCGTGTCCATCGGGCTTCGGGAGACTGGACATCTTTTCCAGATTCACCACAGGCACGAAAAGGCTATACATGGAGAGAGGGTGCAGGCTGGGAGGTAGGGAGGCTGGGCCTGGGCCTCAGACTCTAGCCCAGAGCCATCTCCTTTCCCAGCCCTGGAACTTGGGTGGGCTCCTGCAGGAGTGCAAAACATGGGAAAAGGGGGCCCCATATTCCCCAGAGCAAGTAGAAGGGAGCTGCAGAGAGAGATGGCCGCCTCCCGCAGTGAGCAGTGCCCATCACCCCACAGCTGCCTCCATGTGTGCCAACCCCTCCCTGGGCTAGGGTCAGGGCTTGTCTCAGGGAGTCTCCAGCCTTTCCTTACCAGAGGTTGTCCTTCTGGGTCTTCTCAGGAGGCTGGTGGCCACGGCTCCGGGACCCCTGGCCCTTCTCCCTGGAGGAGGTTTTGGTGGAACCTGGGGCCCTACAAGCTGGGCCCTGACCGTTCACTACATGGCATTTCTGAGAGCTGGCAGGGGCTGGAGGTGGAGGTGGGGCCCGGGCGTAAAGCTTGCTGAGCGGCCCATGTCTTCTTTCTGTCACCAGGAGGTGGAGAGAGCAATCGAGGTGAGTGGCATCAACTGTCTCCTTCCCCAACCTCCTAACCCTGCTCACAGACTCACGATAGAGAATCTGGAGTTTCCAAAGCTTAGATTTTAAATTTGCCATTTGAATTTGAGCCTTCAAGACTCAAAATTCTAGGAATCAGCTTCCTGAACCTCTTAGCTCTTCCCAGATGCTAGAACTTTACTCCACCAGATGCTAAAAGGGTGCTTAAACAATAACCCCAACCAACCACAATCTGTGAAGCTCCCTGCCCCCACCTTCTATTCCCAGAGCCTCCCTCCATTACCCACATGACCTCCCAATCGGCCCTGTCCTCAGAGTTCCATGTTCCACCTTCCCCTGTCCCCTCTATCTCCTCCCTAGGGCTCCCCTCACCGCAGTGCTTCTGGAAAGCTTGAGGCTTCACCACTTGGCTGCAATGGTTACATACAACCAAATAGAAGTCGTCATGGGCAGGGCAGTGCCCGAAGATGGACATGTCTGCAATGACAGAAGCCCTTATCACTGGGGCTGAGGATACCAGCTTTTCCCTGTAAGATCAGAGAACACTCCCACCCACCACTCAGATGACACTTCCCCTCCCAGCTGATATGACAAGCTTTATATTGGATGCTTCCAGCTTCCAGAGTTCAATCTAACCAGTCCCTAAGAATGCAGGCTTTCAGGTGAGTGGGCACCAAACACCAATGATTAGGATCTCCCTCAATAAGTCACAGGAGCCAGGGGAATAGGCTGACTCAGACCTATCAAAGTGAGAATCCCCAGACCTGCTGCTTCAGGCAGCCACCTCCTGGGTTGTGGTGGAAGAAGGGAAGGTGGTCCTGTCTGCCCTGGGCCCCAGCCCCAGTATGTGTCAACCCCCACCTTCTTTAATGAGGGTCATGGCATCCAACTTCTTCAGGTTTTTGTTACTCTCCTCCAACTCAGCCCCTGGAGGAGAAACACAGCTCAGAAGGACCACCCCCATCCCAGAAGCCCCATCTCCCATCCGACCAGGTCCTGGGACCAAGAAGGAGGAAGCCCTCACTCCTTGACAAGCACCTGGTGCTCAGGACTACTTGGAGAACCTTTCAGTGGATCTTTCTCAAGTGCCCATTCTTCCTTCACCTGCTACCTCTGGAATGAGCTGACCCCATTAGGAGGGATCCAGCCACCTTTCTTATGGATCCTTCATTCCAAGGTACAGTTCAGGATTCCACTGCTGACTAGTTGGGTGACTATGGGTAATTATCTCTTTTCTGGGCCTGCTTCCCCATTTAAACAGGAAACAGTCCTTAACATATTTTACTACAGATCCCCGAGTCCCTTCTTGAGATTTCTCAGACAGGTCCTTTCTGCTTTTCTGTGGCATCCCAAACATACTCTCCTAGGTCCCCATCCCCAATTTTGTTCCACCTGGGTTGCCATGGCGTTGTCAAAGTTACACCCAGCTTCTCAGGTCCTGCACTGATAGGATGGCCACAGAGCAGAGAAACTGCTGTCTTAGGGCCCTTCAGCATCTTCAAAGTCCCCTTGATCAGCTATGCAAGCCCTTTTCCTCTTAAGAGGGGGTTTGGGCAAGGGTTGCCCTTGTACCTCAGTTTCTGGGTTGATGACAAAAACGTTTTAGCTGTGCAAAGCAGCTCTTTCCCCATCCCCCTACCTTACTCCTCTCCCCTCCCTCCTCTACGCCCCCTTCCTGTCCCTTGGAAAAAAAATCAATTCTGAGTCACCAAACCCGTCTGATTCCATTTCCGGTTCTCAATGCACCCAGACCCTGACAATGGCCCCATCCTTGCCCACCCAGCATGGGGCAGTTCTGGGGTGGCCTAAGGCTCCCACTTAGGTCTGCTTCTGACACCTACTAACAGACGTGCCCCTTTCTAGAATGAGAAGAATACTGACAGTCTTATATAATCTCCAGATATGAGGGGTGGTGGGTTAGGCATGCAAGAAACAAGGGGCAGCTCCCACTCTTAAGTCCATCAAAATGCTGTGATGGACAGAACTGAGCTGGGAGTTGGACGTCTCAGAGGAGAACAAGTGTCATCAGAGACCGCTCCATGTGGTCTCCTCCTCCACCTCTTCTCACTTGCAAACTTCTTCAGGGGCGTGATGCCTGCTGTCACCCCAAAGGCCACGAGGCCAGATGCCCCCTGGGGCCCAGGAGACAAAGATCAGGAGAAGGGGCTGTCAGCCCGCTCACCAAAAGCACTCAGGGGCCTAGAGAAGGTGGGGGTCATGGGAGAGAGCCCGGGAGGCAGGGCAAGAGGCCCGGGAAAGGACGGAGGGTTGGAGGCATGTATGGATGGACGGAGGAGGGAGGAAGGGAGGATGGATGGATGGATGGACCGACGAACTAATGCGGAGGAGGCGGGGATCTAGTGGCACTGCAGCCGACAGGCAAACGCCGAAAAGGAGCAAAAGGTGTGGGGCAGAAGGCGAAGGAACAAGGGGGGTTGGGAGGGGGGCACAGAAGTGGGGTGCGTGGGAAACACGTGGAGAGGACTGTTGCGGATGGGGAAAGCTCGAGGCAGGTGCAGGAGGGGCGGAAGCTGTAGGACAGCAGGCAAGAAGAAACATAAAAGCAAGCAGATGTGGGGGCAGGTATTGGGCAACGGCAGAGGCAGAGGTGGGCAGGGTGGGCTGCTGGAGAAGAGCCGGCGCTAGGACCCGGAGGCGCGAAGGTGGCGGAGCGGGCGGGCACTAGGACCCGGCGGGTCCTTTGTTTGGGGGGCCGGGGAGCCGGACGGCGGCTCCCGTCGGCAGCTCCCCTCTGTTGGCGGGGGCCCGGAGGGGGGGAGGGGAGACAGTGATGGGGTCTTCAGACTCTAGGGGTGCTTCACTCACCGTCGGCCGCGGGCAGCTCGGCCCGCTCCACCCACGAGCTCCAGCTCTGTCCCGCGAAGTCATCGAGACTCGGCACCCGCCGCTCCAGAGCGGCCATTGCTGCCGCCGCGCGTTCACGCACCGCCATCACCGCCGCGGACGCGCGCCCGCCCCGGCGCCGCCGCCGCGCGGCCCCCTCCCCCCATCCCTGCCGCGGGCACGCCTCCCCTCTCCCTCCCACCTTTCCAGCTCACTCTTTGCGCAAGCGCAGCACTGGTTGCCTTCCCCTCACTCTCCGTGCCGCATAGCCTTCTGGGAAACGTAGGCTTAGAGGTGGGGAGGTTGCCTACTGAGCTTGACGCGAGAGCCCCTCCAAAATGCACAATTGCGGGGGAAAAAGAGACCAAAGCCCCAGGACCTCTGCTCCTAACCGTTGTGAACACATTCTTTGTGCTACCAGCCCACTCTCTTAAGTTCGCTGCACACAAACCCCAGTCCCAAACCTCTCTCTGCCCAAGATGCCCCTTTAAGCCGTGCTTCCGCCAGCTGGCTGGCGCCCCTTCCCGGGCTGGCGGCCACGGAGCGACTTCGCTTCCCCGTAGATCGAATGCGGTAGGTGCAGGGAGGTGGGCGCTGTGAATCAGAAGGGCAAAGGGAGGGGGTCTGTAGGATGTGCTGAAGGACACAGGGGTTGGAGTGGGGGAGGGTCCTCAACTCTCGGGTTGTGCCTCCTGTGTGGGAAACCCACGCTTCCCTGACGCAGAGCAGAGGGTTGAAGTGGCGTTGTCTGGGTTTGGGAGGACCTAGCTGAGCTGACCGGGATCACCTGTCAGGATGACAGAAGGCTATCTCCGAGCCAGAGCCAGCCCCGGAACTGGGGTGGCCCCGAGGCTGCTGGTGTTTGCAGCATCTCTGCTGATCCGTCTCTCTCCTCATGAGCACTGCGATCGATACCCTGTACCGCCTCTTCCCAAACCCTGGCTGGACCCTGACTCCATCCATCCCTTTGGCTTCTTTTTCTAACGAATATTTTCTCTGCTGGCAGGGCTGCTACCAGAGCCTGGGCACAGGGAGATTTCTCATCAGATCTGTCATTTTCCCTGCTAAGGCCTGGAAAATACCTTAATCATCCACCTCTTTCTCTTTTCTCAGCTGATAACATTCTTTCCCACCCTCACATAATCAAGAGACAAAAGCCTGCCCCCCACCCCATCACATCAGAAAAGAGATACTAATTCTCTTTTCCCTCCTCAACCCCTTACACCTCACCACATATTCATTCTTTCATCTAAGGGGAAACCAAACTGGAGGCAAATAAGTCAAGGTCTGTGATTTCAAGACCTCAGACTGTCTTCTCATTTTCACCCAGGGAAGGTTTAGGTACTTCAAGGATAATCTCTGAGGGTAGAGATTCTTAACCTGAGAACCATGGATGATTCCTAGGGGGAGTGGGAAACTGGTGACATTGAACGTAATATTGTGCCCAAATGTAATTTTTCTAGGGAATGTAAATGTAGCCTGACTGTTTCTCAGAAGGGGCATAGAGGTGCAAGTTTGTTCAACAAGAACCTTTATAGTTAAAAGGGCAAAGCACGTGGCCCTCAACTCCTGACAGGAAGCTTGTCTAGGTCACAGATGGTAGGAGAGCAAGTGGAAACAGCATTGTGGAAGCCAGTATCTCTCGCCTTTTGAGTTTGCTCTAAATTTACTGATGAGTCTCAGTTACTTTGGACTAATTGGTGCCACCAAAAGAGCAGATGTTGCCAGACTGGGGTCCGCCAGGAACAACTCAGCCTGCAGACTCTATCGCTGGGAGTGCAGAGTGGAGAGGAGTGGAATGATGTTTTGGTGGAAATGCTGATATTTGTCCAAGAACTTAAAGCAAGGGGAGGAGGAGGAAAAAAGTCCTCAGAAGGGCTACATTCTTGGCGCCTTCATGGCAAATGCTTGAAGCACTGTTTATTCAAATGTATAATAACAAGCACCAGAAAACAACATGCAACATTCTCCCCCCACCCCTGATCTTCAATCCCAGAAGAAGGACACCTATGACCATGATAGTGGAGGGAACTCATGTTCAGGAAAGGTCCTAGGTGGGCACCCTGGCAGGGTCAGAGTTTACTAGGGCAAAGGGCAAGTGCCCTGCCTGTTGGCCTCCTGTGGCAACTGGAGAAACCAGCACCTCAGGCCCCACTAGGCAAAGTGGTGATGCCAGCCCTAGTTGGAGGGGACACGAGTCCTATGAGGACAGCCGCGCACTCAGCATTTGACCCAGCCCAGCCCTCTGAAGGTAATGAGGTGAAGTAGCCTTTCCTCTTAGGGTGGCTACGGAGAGAGAGGCCATAGCCTAAATCAAGGCTCTTCAGGCTGAGAACAAGCCAGCCTCTTGAAGAAGAGAAAGAGCCTTCTCTGCTCTAGGGAGAGTTCTGGGCTAGGAGTCCTTGGCAGGAGTGCATACCCACCCACCCCCTTTCCTTAGCTGAAGGGCCAATTAGTAACTGAGGCCCCCAAATAAGAACACTTTATCCATCACATTTCAGATAAATTATAAATACGTACACAGAATCCAAACAAAGTTCCAGTAGAAGCTGCTCACAGACACTCACAGGGGCCAGCTTGAAGAAAACTGAAGGTCATCCCTTTGTTCTCTGTATCTCTGGAGCTGTGGGCAAAACTGTCTCCCCTTGTCCTTGAGTAATCATGGGGACAACTCAGGACAGAGAGGTTCAGACTTAGAAACACCCTTATCCCCATCTCCTATCTTCCCTCCTCAAATGCCTTCCCCCAAATCTAAAAAACAAAACACCTAATTTTTCACTGAAGGACTCTGGAGCATTTGAAGATGTAAACCTCACAGTCCCCTGTCAAGTGGGGAAACTGACCCAAAGAAGAAATGATTGGCCCAAAGTCAAAGGTCCTGCCGCCTGGGTACCCCAGTAATGCACACGTTACAATGGAGGGTGCTGAAGAAGGTGAGGAGGTTGGAGGGGTTGACTCAGTCCTGAGGAGAGACTGGCACAGGGCACATTTACCTTTGGGATGACAACTGGGCTAATTGGCACTGGATTGGAAAACGGCTGGATTCTGCCTTCTTCCTTCTTCCCTGGGCAGCCCTATGGCCAGGGCAGACTGAAATGTTTTGAGCTGGATGGGAGAGAGATGGCCCTTATCCAGTCAGCACTGACTCTTGGGCCCTGGGGTCCGCAGAGGGACTGAGGAGGTGTCAGGAAGGGGAGACACACCAAAGACAAATATGGAACTGGGTCCCGAAGTGAAGAAGCACCAAGAGCATCAGCCTGCCCTGGACTGGGGTGGGTGTGTAGGGGGGATAGAGCTTGGAGCAAATGGGAAGCAGGGGAGGAATGGCGGGCAAAGGGGGTGGGCATGTTCTTTCGTAAAGGTGAGAAGGGGAAGTACAAAACAGGCCAGAGAAGGAGCAGGGCGGGAAAAAAACGAGTAGAGAGTGAGGAAGAAATGGGCCCATCCATCCATGTCCTGGGGCTCTGGGGCCACTTAGACTCATGATGGTCCTTTCTTACCCTTTCAAAGCCCCTATCTGGCCCCACAGGAATGAAAGGAAGGCCTGGACAGACTTTGAAAAGGATCTTGAATGCCTCAGACCCAAGAGGCTGGGGAAGGGAGAGGGACAGAGAGGTGGGAGGCGGGGAGGGCTGAAATGGAGATGCTCCTAGACCCCTCATCTTGTGTCCCAAGTGTGAGACCAAGCCCAAGAAGGAGGACAGGGAGGAAGGTAAGGAGTTTCTAGGGCAAGTATGAGTTTAGAGTGTTGGTGGAAGTGCCCCAGCCTGGAGGGGTGGGAGGACTAAGGGAATAAAAAAAAACTGATTCCCCAGCAAGTTTCCTGGCTTCTGTTTCTTGAAGTTGCAACTCAGTTGCAATTTATCTGCTCCTCACCAAGTCTCAGCCTACTTGGGACCCTCTGAAAGGCTGTTTTCTAGGCTAGTCAGCCTCCTGGGTTCCCACATGATGGGCTCTGTGGGCAAACAGAGGCCAGAGGAGAGGGTGGGGAGCATACTGAGCTCAGGCTGATTGGAGGTCAGCGCAGACACGGGGCCTTGATGACAGCCATTGAAGAGGGGTCACTAAACCACTGGTGGGCCCTCCATGCAAGCGGGCAGGGAGAAGGCTGCCAGCCAATTTCCCCTCCCCCCACTTTTATTGAAGCTGGACAGACTGATAGAAGTGGCAGCTAGGAACCAGTCTCAGGTCTCCTGACCCCAACCTTTGCCTGTAGCAGAGGCTGGTTCTCAAAGGCTGTGAGGGTACATGTAAGACCCCAAGTAAGATGCCTGGGTCCAGGCAGTAGATAAGAAGCACTGAGCTCCTGCCATCCGGGGCTCCAGCAACAGGAGGGATAGGAAGCCACTGGGAGGGCTGCCCAGGTTTCCGACAGCTGATGCCTGCCCATCCAGTGAAGACGTCTCAAAGCTCAGAGCCCAGAATAATGGGGGAGGGGAGTTGGGGGAGGAAGAAGAGGGAGGTCCTGGAAGCCAGAGGCGGTTGAAGAGGCGCTGTCCTGTTCGGGAGTAGCCGGGTGGGGGCCGCTTACTGCTTCTCCACCGCTCCCTGCTCAGCTGCGCTCTCCTGGCCGGCGCCCTGGCCCTGGTCCTGGCCCTGCCCATGCCACGGGGTCTCCTTGAACACAAACCAACAGTTCCCGGCCCACAGGAAGAAGTTGATAAAGCCAAAGAGCTGCAAAGACATCAGGGGGAGGGCGGCTTATGAGAATAGAAGGAGGGCATCCTGGGAACAGGGAGGGGGAGTACCTGTGTGTTGGGGGGAGGGGGAGGTGCAGAGGGCTAGAAAGACTAAAAGAGAACTGGATGTAGAGTCAGGGTTTAAGGCCATCACCCACTAAGGGATTCTCTGGTGAAAGTGTCTAACTCTGTCCACAGCATGCACCCGAGCTGTGGCTTGGTCGCTAGGAGAACCTGGCTCCTGGAGTGGAGCACCGTGCAAAGCACAGCAAGGAGCAAGGGCTCTAGTGGCGCTTCCCACAGCGTCCGCAGGCCGTTTTCCGTAGGCCTTGTCGGGGTGGGTGGGGCCAGAGCTGTCCAAGGTGCTCCTTCCCTAGGGCAGCGACCCAGCCAGCTCTATCCAAATATTTATTCAAAATATTTAAAAACCTATCAGCAGGGAGTATTTAGGGGGAAGTGTACTGATGTCTGCAATCAACTCTGAAATGCATTAAAAATAAGATGGATTGATAGATGAAGAGAGGCAGATAGATACGGGACAGAGCAAGTCTAGTAAAATGTTAATGGTACAGTCTAGCTGATGAGTGCGTGGCTGTTCACCGTAAGTCTTTCAACTTCGCCGAATGTGTGAACATTTTTACAGTAAAAGGCTGTGGGGCTAACACCTATCAGCAGGGTTCCAGCAAGGTCTAGAAGGCTCCCTGGTGTGCCAGCCATTAAACCTTTCAGTTGCTGGGCCCGGGGAAGGTTCAGGCCATTTTCAGGGCAGGGCTGAGGTGGCTGGGCTGACAGGAGGGCATTTGCAAAGCTCAGCTACTTACCAACTGATATGGAGATGTTTCAATGTTCTAACAGCTGGGGTGGCCAAATACATGCATACCAGCTAGACCCACCACTGCCCAAAGACCTTTTCCAGCCTGGAGGCCTGAGTGACAATAAGCCCCTTCTCACCCACTCTGGGTCTGCTCCCCACTTTGAGCCCAGTCACAGCCCTGGGCTCCCCCTCCACCTGCTCATGAGTGTACATACACACAGACTGTAAAGAGGCAGGAGGAGGGAGAGGCAGTCACAAAGAGCACGCCTGGAGGTTGGGAGAAGAGAGGGAAATGGGAGGCAGAGGGCAGAAGGAGGAAGGCACAGGAGGCTGAGTGGCTCTTGGGTTCCCCCTGCCCAAATGTCCCTCAGGGTCAGCCAGGGGTCAGCAGCCAGCATTAGGTGCAGGGGAAGCACTGGCTGCCAGGGCCGGGGAGGGCAGCTGTGGAGACACCCTCTCTGTTCCTCTCAGACCCTGCTGTGGACAGGCCTGGGCAGCTGGGAGTGTGCTGCCTTCCCCAGACCCCTTCAGTGGCCACAGGTCTCACCACGGAGATGTTGGCCAGTCCCATGGAGGGCGTGGCCCCGGCACTGCACACCGCCTCCTCTCCGTGGCACACAGACATGGCTGCTGTCAGGCTGGATGGTCGTGTGGCCCCCTTGATGTCAGTCAGGCCCTTGCCCCAGGCAGCTGCAGCTACCAGCCAGAAAAAGGTGAAGGAGACAGTCACACAGAAGTCCTGGGAGGAGCAGAGGGACAGGAAATACAATCAGAAAGGCCTCCATGATTCTGTACTTCTTCTCCTCTCGCCATAAGGCACTGGAATCCTGGGGTCCCAGGACAGCTGCCTCTTCCCATCCTACCCAACACCTAGAGCTTCAGGGAACTCAGATCATCCTAGGGAATCTGCCACCGAGAGAATCCTGCCAGCCAGGGCTACCCTTGCCCATGCCCTCAGAACTGAGGTCAGGTAACAATGTGCCCAGGCATCTGTTGGTCAGTGTCATCCCCAAACCCACGTGGCCTAAACTTGACACTCTCCCCACGCCCAGCCTTTCCTTTGATCACCACTGCTCAGTTACAACTGGTGGCAGAGTTAGGGCAGACTGCAGGAGATAAATGGGGTCCCCTAAGGCACCCTTTCCACCTTGCATGCCTGGGATAAGGAGAAAGTAAAGGGGAAATAACATTAATAATAGCTAGCACTTATGGAGGCTAACTATACACCAGCTATTTTACATGCATGTTCACTTTATCCTTCCAAAACACTATTAGATAGTTATTATTTTACTCCCATTTTATAGTTGAGGAAACTGAGAGTTAGAGAAGTTAAGGAAATTGTCAAGAGCACACAGCTAGTAAGGGACAGTGCTGGGATTTGAACCCAAGCAATCAGACTTTAGCGCCTGCTTCTTGAAGCTATTGTGCCTACTTTGAGTAGAGCAAGCGATGGGAGGTTGGTAGACGCAGAGTCCTGGGACATGGGCCTTCCACTGGCCTGAGGACCTGTGGCAGCCCCAGCACCCGAAGGGACCAACAGCAAAGAGCTGGCAGGGAGATTGAGGAGGTTCACATCCGAGTGTCAGGGACCCAGGAAAGCCACCATGTTTGTCCTCAGCCGGGGAACGTATGTCTCCTCAGTGTCTCCACCCCATCCTTCCTGGCTGTGCCCACTCACCACCAGGGGGAAGCGCCTGTTCTCCGTGTAGATGTTGTGGAAACGCAGGTAGAGGACGAGTGCAGCTATGGTGTAGAAGAAGGAAAAGATGCCCAGGGTCACGAAGAACTCGGCGGGGGCAGAGAAGTCCCCCATGAGATGCATGGTCGTGGAGGTGGATTCATCGTCGCAGAGGGGCATCTCATACTGGACCCGGTTCAACCTGCAGGTGGCACGGAGCCCACCCTGAGCTCAGGGCGATCCTCTCCCTGTGGAGGCAGTGGGCTTCCCCTGCCCCAGGAGCAGTCCTGCACTAGTTCTCACCCAAGGACTCTTACAGAACCAAGAAAGGGGCAGGTGGGGAGGAAAGTTTCTGGAGGGAACCTTGCAGTCAGGACAGGAATTTCCCTGGAATTCTGGTCAAACTCTACCTCCCTCTCAGCCACCACCCCACACTCATCCATCCTGCCCAGATACGGTGACCCTGTATTTCCAAGTATCTCCACGACCGTTTAGATCGTAACCACAGTATATATAGTTCATCTATTTCTGGTAGCCAAACCACCAGGAAAATCAGCTTCATTCTGTCCCTGGGAAAGCACAGGTCCACAGTGGCCAAGTTAAGATTGGAATCACCCATTCTCAGGCTTTATTTAGCTCCCTCAATGAGACTACACTGGACAAGCTCGAGAGAGAAAAACAAATACCCTATTATGAACAAGAGACAGCTAATCTAACTTGGCTGCTGCTACTAGAAATTTCTGAAAAGCTGAGCCCTGTCCCCATTCCCCTCTGAACACTTGGGCTCTCCCTTCTCTAAGCTCCCAAACACTCAGGAAAGAGTATTGTCTTCTACCTCCTGGTCAAGGTATACCTCCTTGTATTCTGGTGGTACAGGTGAGCATCCCCCATCAGCTCTTTAGGATCTGAGTACTGACAAGCTTCCTTACCTTCAAGGCAGGGAGGAGGCTGCTGAGGGTCGAGGAGCCTCCACCCCACACTGCATGGGTTCTTTCTGTAGGAGCTGTTGTTACCTGCTATTGGTTATCCATGGACTGCAACATTATTATAACAAGGATCTATTTGAGTTTCCCTTATATTTTTCTCTGGCCAGTGTGTCTGAAATTCCTAAAGGGCAGGAAGGACCTGAGCCTTGTAATTCTATCTGAAACTGGAGTGGCACACAACAAAAGGTCTTTAGGTTTCTGGAGGAGAAAGAGACCAAGCAGGTCCTGCCAATCTAGTGAGAGAGGCTATGCGGGGTCAGAATCAACTCCTGCTCACCTGAAGGGATAGCCGAACGAAACAATGATGGCGCTCATGTCCTTGGCTTCGTTGTTGCAGCGAACCGTTGCTCCTGTTTCCCCACTGTAGGAGCCGCAGGACCCGAAGGCGAAAATAGCAAAGAGCTGAGGGAGAGTGAAGCCCCTCTGAGAGTCAGAAGGTCTCAGCTGGCCAAGATCTATCCCTTCAGAACCACCCTCTGACTCTCAGCCGGTGCAGATATGGCAGGGGGAGGGGCCAGGAGTCCCTTTAATCAAGTCCCTCCTGGCCAGGGACCCATGGCTTCCTTTGGTCTCCCAGCCTCAGGGTGCTGTGTTCACTGCACAGCGTGCTGGACCAAATAGCCAAATGAATAAGGTTGACTTTGACTGGTACCTGAGAGGGAGATGAAGAGGGAGAAATGGGCAGTTTCCAGGTCTCCCCATTGGATGTGACACTGGAGACCACAGGTAGCCTCCTTAAGATGATGACTAACACAAAGCAATTTAGGCTTTGGAAACTTCTATCTCAAAGTTGGACTTGAATTTCCTCCCCAAGGGAGAGGCACCCTAGAAATAGATTTCCCTGCACCAATCTAGATCAGGAGTGCATGGAACTCTTTCCATTTCTCCTTTGAAGCCGTCACTGAATCTTGCCATTACCTTCTTGCTAACTTCCAATGGCTTCCTGCCTCAGTGGAGGTATAGCTGGAGGGGACAACCTCTGCCAAGCCTTCCGAGGGGCCTAGGGGGCAGGGGCCCAGCTGCTGTCCCATGGTACTGCCAGCTAACTCCTCTCCCCCAAAGGCACCTTTCCTTTGGCAACTGTGCTGGCTGGGTTGATGCTGGAAGTCCTGGCTCAAGCCCAGAGAAAAGTATCCTCAACTTGCCTTATCAGCCTCTGCTTTTTCCCCAGTGGTGTTTCCCTTTATAATCCGTTGCTGCTGCCATTTTTCAGTGTTAAGAACCAGAGGCGTTTCAGATCACTTGAATTGTTTTCCTCTTCACCTTTCATCACATTTTACTAAACCTCCTGCCTTGAGTGACATGAAATTCCCTCATCCTATGATTTTCTAATGTCTTTCTGAGGATACACACTTTGGTTAGAAGGAGGTGAGAAATTGGAGTCTCTGATCCTCCCACATCATCTGTTCAGGCCTCGTTTCCTGTGCACTTACCATTGGCTTGTGCACGATATAATCATTTGTATTAAGCAGTGAGCTTATTCTGTTAATTGTTCACTTTTTGTATGTTTCTTTGCGATTTGGTATCTTGGATATTAAGCACCTAGAAGACAGCTAATTCACATCCCAGTCCTGCATCCAGTGTTTATAGAATAGAGTTGTGTTCACATTATTTTGCTAATGCTTGATAGTATTGTGGAGTGAATAGACCTGGATCAGGAGTCTGGAAATCCAGGTCCTAGTCCTGGCCCTGTCACTAACTGGCAGGGTGACCTCTAATAAGTCATTCTGCTCTCTGAGTCTCAGTTTCCTCCTCTGTAAAATGAGGGGTTTGGAGCAGGAATCCAAAGGCCTTTTCCAACTCTATGATTCTCTCACTCTCCGAGGGTAACGCTATCAGTGTGCTCTTGGCTGGGCTTGCCAGCAGCTGTGCTCTGTCCCTGGGTGGTGTCCGGTGCCACTGCCCCACCTTGCATCGCCTGGCCTGGCAGATCTTCTTTATGCTGGAGCCACTGACCCCTCTCTAAAGGTCATAATGGGTACCTCTCTGTTTCTAGGAGGTTTAGTTCAAACAAATGACAATTGTCTCCATCTTAAAAATCATCCAGGAAAGGAGACAGTATAACCTCTCTCCAATGCCTGATTAACCTCCTGATCTGACTTAAATTACAGAGGCTGCAGTAGAGCCCTGTTTGCTCATCTTCTTGACAGGCCTGGAGAGAAGTTACTCAAAGCCTCTGCACCATTATCCTTTACATACTCCAAGTTGCCTCCCTGGCATAACAGTGGAACTTCTCTAGCTCGTCCTCGTAAGAATTCTCCAATCTTGTCAGCTGTTTCTTGTCAGTTCTCTGATTCCTCTTGGAAGTTTCTTTGTTCCTGTTAACTTCTGGTGTCCAGAACTGGACACAATTAAGGCATTACATTCTGGGAAGGGCAGACAGTTGGATATCTTTTTACTGTTGGCAGTTAGCCAGTGAGTGGCTCTGTAATAGGTTCCCCCCAAAAGTAGGTACTCCTAACTTGGGGCAATGAACAGTTAGTTATGGAGCCTGCTTTTTACCAGCACTCTCTTGACTGGCACTCCTGACCATCTACAGAAAGATGTCATTTACTGAGCATCTACTACGTACCAGGCATTGTTCTAGGCGATATGATTTATTAGTGAACAAAAGAGAAAAAAAACCTCTGTCTTCATGGAGCTCCTACTCTAGAGCTCACTGTCTACAATGGTAGCCACTAGCCAAGTGTGGCTATTTACATTTAAATTAATTAAAATTAAATAACATTTAAAATTCAGTTGCTCAGCCACACTGGCCACATTTCAAGTGCTCCCTAGGCACATGTGACTAGCAGCTTCCATACTGGACAACACAGATTATAGAGCTTTTCCATCATTGCGGAAAGTTCTGCTATGTCCAGATGACAACCTTGAGGTTCTGAAAATCCTGAACCCTGCTTTACGATTCCTCTCTGGGCAAAATATACCCATAGTAACTTTAGTATTAACTGTATTCTCTTCTATTCTGATTCTTTGAAAGTCAGGAGCCTCTAAACACCTTATATAACTTTATTAACCAGAATATATGATTAAATCTGAACATTACACAGTCAGATGGTGTCAGATAACAGATGACAGTTGGCTATGCAAGTGAATGGATGGAGGAATCTCAGGAAAATCTCACAGGTTCACAGAGCAGCAGAGCAAAAAGGATCTCAGAGATTATCAAGCACAATAGTCTCATTTCATAGAGGTGGAAACTGAAGTCCCAAAAGATTAAGTGACTTTCCCAAGGTCACATTTAGCCAATGTGAGAGCCAGGCTTAGAATTCACAACTCCTGATTCCCGGTTCAGTGCTCTTTCTACGTCACCCATTCATTAATCAACAAAGAGTTATCGAGCATCTACTTTGTGCCAGGTGCTGCAGAATCTAAGTTGAATAAGACCTGCAGCCTGCTCTCAAGAGTTTGCATCCAGAAAGGAGAGAGTCATGCTCAAATAAAAACCAAAACAAAACCCTGCATCACAGAGTTATAAAGGCTGAAAAAGACCTCTACTGTGTGCAGGGAGGATTGCAAAGAGAGAGGAAGTAGCTCTGCACCTGGGATGCAGGAGCAGAGAAAGACACGCTTTCCCAGCCCCCTCTACCTTTCTGTATCAGATATGCTTTCTTCCTTAACTGTGCCAGGTGACTGAGCCATAGGGAAGAGTGGGGAAGAACAGAAACCACCCCTGTCACCAAGCACAAGGCTCTGAGCCAAACAAGCTGGTCATGAAGAACAGGAGCCAAGAAGACATGGAGACCCTAAGACAAGGGGCAACTCCAGAGCTCTGGTACCAACCAGCCTTCCTCCTCATGGACCTGCATTGTAGGGAACAGCAGTGGTCATACACTGCCACCCTCCTCCTCCTCTTCCTCCTCCTCCTCCTCCTCCTCCCTCTGCATCTCTTTTGGAAAGATGTCAGAATAACCTTGCTACTTTAAGGATGAGGCTCCATTTTGGTGCTGACTTGCTTTTTGGTGATAATCCTTTGTCAGTCCTGAGAACACTAACATTTCCACTTAGTGCAGGGCACAAGGAAGACAAGTTCTCCCCCAAATCCTATTCCCACAATCATCTCACTGGTTTTTATGGACTCTGATGGTGTACTTTCGAATTCCCCACATTTATGGAAATACCTTATTTTCATTACAGAGACCCCAGGGCCAAATAAGTGACTTTGGCACCTCAAAGGTGAATTACTGATCAAGGGCACACCAAGTTAAAGGTAACGTGACATGATCGATACAGTAACTGAGTAATCCAGGAGATTCGTACCTTACCCTCAAAGTGAGGATTTGGCAGTGACATCTGAATAATCTCACCAAAGGACAAGTCCAGCTGACAGTCTGCATAAGGGGGAAAGTTTGGGAGAAGGAGAGGTTTGGGAACCAACACTTGCTGAATACCTCCTGGACTGCCAGGCTCACCATGGTCTTCCTGAATGCTCTAATGCTTTACAGATATTAGCTCCTGTAATCCTCCCAGTGAGCTCATGAGATAGATCTTACCCTCATCTACAGATAAGAAACTGAGACCCATGAAGATTTCATCACTTACCCT
Source organism: Eubalaena glacialis (assembly GCF_028564815.1). Lineage (NCBI taxonomy): Eukaryota > Metazoa > Chordata > Mammalia > Artiodactyla > Balaenidae > Eubalaena > Eubalaena glacialis. The sequence continues at coordinate 98,633,063 of NC_083718.1, forward strand.
AGGTTCCATAGCTAAAAAGCAGAGAAAAACTAGTTCTCCAATAATTGGTATATGCCCATGTTATTTTCCTAGCTTAGTGTAGACTTAGTGAGACCCCAGAACTGCAATTGAGGTGAGATTAGTTAATCTTTAAATTTTAAAGAGATACCCTAAGCTAAGCTCCTCACTAATAAAAGAATAACATTACTTTTATCTCACCAGGATTCCAGTAAAACCTTTGCTTTTTGTAATAGTGACAACAAAGTTTTCAATTATCATTACAATAACTGCAGGTTTGTGTGTGGTTTTTTCCCCCTTTTCCAGACCGGAGTATTTGATCCCTCCAAGCAGGAAATATGCAAAAAGTCCCAAACGACATTTTCACTGTCATTTTGGTGCTGGTTCCTGTGTTCACCTGCTGAGACTCAGGGCAAGTGAAACTCACTCTGAATTCAGGCTACCAGGATGGCAGTAAAAGCAAATCATGTCTCTTTATGATGCTACCCTTCGAATGAAGGCTGAGTGCAGAGCCTAGCCCTGGACTCTTGGATTGAGTATTATGAGAGAAAGGCATAACTCCCTCTCTAAGAAGTTGAGGATCTTAAAAGTCAAACAGGTCTTAATTCTTAGGGAGCAGCACTGACTGTGGGAGGAGACTAGGCATTGCTTTGTGCAGCCTTATAGAAATGTTGTGGGTATTGGTTGGGGGAGGGTTGGGAAAAGGATAGAAAGGTTGAAGAAGGAAGCTTTTCAGAATCCCTCCTATGGAGGATGATTCCATGGTCTAATAACCTCATTGTTTCCCTCATCCCTTGACACCCTTTCTCAAATTTCCCTTAGATCCATTTGTCTAGTTTAATGATAAAATTGTACCCTTACATTTCTGGTTCTGCTCCTCTGGACCACTCATAATGGATCCCTAGTTCTGGATGGTAGACACACGGAGCCTTAATATCATTTGTCTACGGCCCCCTCAAGTACTCAAGTGGTGGGTCATGGCAGGGAAGTGGGGGGAGGTGAAAGAGCTCAGTCAGCAGTCGTTCCAACCGCTCTTGAGGCAGTAGAGAGAGTGGAAAGTCCCCAACAGGTCCCAGAGTTTGCACGTGGGAGCTCCGCATGCTGGCCTGTAGCCCCAGTCAGGGTCTCAGATATCCAGAGGTAACCCCAAATGCACTATTGCCCCCGAATTCCAGATCTGATGATTCTCATCCAAAGGATGATTTAAGAATAAGCGACACAGTGCTAACTCCTGTCTCCAGTGAGTTAAAAGCCCTTTAGAACTCAGTCCTCCTTAGTATTAATGGTAACTTATTCCCTAGCTGAATTCTGTGCTGAAAGCATATTAATTAAGTTATTCACACACCATTTGGTGTGTGGATTGTCTAACTTAAATCTCTTCTGTGATAGTGTAATAACTGCTCCCGAAAAGTCTTTATGATTTGAAAGAGTGACTGCACCTGTCCACATTCCTAATTTATACCCAGGAGGCCTTGGGCACCGCGAAGGACAGAGAACATGCTAATGTCTCAAAGTACCAGTGAGGCAGGAGAAGATGGTATTTCCCCTATACCACTACAGGGGAAACTGAGGCTCTGGGCAAATGATTTCTTCAAGGTCACAGGATAAGTCTAACCAAGGGCAATGTTCTAGCATGCCAACCCATTTAGAGCAGAAAGGGACCCTAGGGATGGTCTGAACATTTGATTAATATGGAAACTGAAGTCCAAAGAAGAGACTTGTCCAAGGTCAAGTAGGTAGAAAAGGCAGGTCCAGGTCTAGAACCCAGGGCCCCAGCTTTCCAGCTCAATATTCTATCTTATTCTACAAGCCACATTTTGGCTGATTTTTATTGTCTTACTATTTCTTCTTTTATGTAATCCTAGAGCCATGAACTCCATTCATTCATTCATCCACTCCCTCACGCAGTTACAGGAACGCAGATTACTCTAGTGACCTCAACAGGACAGCCGCCAGCCAGGACCCTGTCCCATGAGTCCACCTCCAGGATCAGTCAGGTCCTGGTGGGTTTGGGGACAGGACGGTTTCCATCGCCTGCCTCCTTCCGTCCTCTGCCCTCTGCAGCTTTCCTCATTCCCACTTGTCCTCTTCGCCCCTCCCGCCACCGAGGAGTGGTATGTGCAGGATCAGAGTTCTGGAAAGGTTACACCCGGGTCCTCTCGCCCGGGTGAAATGTGAGCGCCCTGGGCAAAGACTCCTTGCACATAGAAGGACCGAATCCGGGGCTCCGCATGCTTCGTTCCTCACCCTCCTGCCACCAAGTGCTGGAGAAGCAGCCCCAGCCCGCCCCTCCCCCGCCCACCTGTCGCCGCCCCCCACCCTTCCTCCGGGGCCGGCCGCAGCACCTCCCCGCCCCCCACTTCGGCCACATTGCTCGGGTCAGCGTCACAGCCCAGGCTCCCGAAATAGCCCTCGTCTGGGGCAGCGACTCACCCACTGGAGAACTTTGATGAAGCCCAGCGGCTCCTCCAGCCGCCTCCAGCGCAGCCTCACGAGCAGGCGGTCCACCTGCGGAGACAGGGCCCGGGGTCAGGGCGGTGGGGGATCCAGGAAAGCGCTGGCCCTCTTCCAGCCATTCACACCCGGGAGAGAGGGCAGAATAAGGGTCGGCCCGACACCGAGGTGGCGAAGGGGCGGCGAGAGAGCCCCAGGGCGTGCAGGGAGTACCTGCTGGCGCGGCGACTTGTCCGCCGTGCGACTGGAGCTCTCCGTCGAGGACATGCTGGCGCGGCGGGGCCGGGGCGCGGCGCGCGGTCCGCGGGGACCGCGGTGGGGCTCGGGGCTGGTGACCCGCGGCGGGGGAAGCGAGCTGTACCAAAGCGCGAGCGGCCGTCCGCGGCCCGGGATCCAGGCTGCCTGGGTGGGTCGCGGGGGCGCTGCTGCTCGCGCTCGCCGAGGCCTCGGCCGCCGCTCTGCCCCGCCGGCTGCAGAAAACCCCCGAGTCCAATTCAAACTTCTGTCAAACTCGCGAACGAACTTGGCAATAGAGTCACGTGGCGTGCGCTTGAGAACCCTCCTCCCGCCCCCTTAGCTCCCGGGTCCTGGCCACAGGGCGCCTTAAAGGGACCTGTGGCCTCTGCGGGCAGTTCGGCCGCGAGGGGGCTCAGGTTCCTTGCCAGGAGCCTCCAGGGCCAGTCCCAAGCGAGACATCACAGCCGCCCCGACCCATAGCCAAAGTCGGGAACCAGCCTGGCGCGCTGGCAATCATCGGCTCCTAGTTTATCTTTACCAATTTTCCTGGATTTGGAGCTGCTCTGTGCCGTTTTTTCTTCTTTCACACCATAATACTCAGAACCTAAAGGATTCTCATAAAGGCATTATCAGGGCTGAAATAAAGTTCTAAAACTTACGGTTAACAAACTGCTTGCTTCCAAAATCTTCAAGAGCCAGTACACACGAAAAGGGCTATAGAATGTAACTTACTTATTGTTCTGTCTAGTTAGGCGTTGCTTTAATTTGTTAACACCAAAAGCATTCTTACGTTAGTGATTTAAAAGTTATGGATCATTTAAAAGTATAAACTCAATCTCCTTTAAAATAGCCCTCGTCATTTAAATGAGAGTGAAAATATTCTTTGAGGAATGGCGGGGAGCGGGGGGGGGGGGGGTTGGCTAAGAAGATGTACTTTGTGTTGAAAAGTTGACGTTGTTGCATATGATCCACCGTAAATCGGTCCCTAATTTTCAAGATGTGTTCCGCAGGAGCCTGAATGAGTAATGATGAATATTACACATTCGGTTTACCGGAGTGTAAATGTAAGTAGTGAAAGGTTAAGTGATTTGCCCAAGGTCACTGAGTGAGCCAGTGGGAGGTAGCCAAAGAACCTGCCTTCACCTCCTAAGAATTGACTTGTAAATGTGTATCCATCGCCTGGGAATCATTCCTGGAGGCCCCTTCTGGTACTTCAGAATGACTGTTTTTTGAACATTTAGCTATTATTAATACAATTCGTTCCCCCACTAAGTAAGTGCCTTCCAAGGTTGGGGTCGGGGGAGTGACTGGGGTCAAGTCACCTGGGCTTGAAGGGAACTTCTCCAGTGGACTTCCATGCAAATCTAGGCTAAACAAGGAACTACTGAGTCCCCAATCCACTTCAGATTCCTTTTCTATGGAATAGGGATAATAATTTCTGTCCTTATTTCATAAAGTGATCATGAGGCTTAAGTGGTGTGAGGTATGTAAATGCCCACACTACACAAATATGAAATAATCTACTCATTACCAATGTCGACAACAATATGCATACAGAATACAACACAAGCAGAAAAGAATCAGAATAACACAGCCACCAACCAGCCTTGTTAAATTTTAACACTCTTCCTCATTTGTCTCAAATCTATTCCTTAAAAACAAAATTAAAATGGCATATAAAATTGAACCCGTGTGTGTGTAGTATTCCATCCTATTACAAAATATGATCCATCACTGTTTATTCACCTGACAAAATACATTTGGGTTATTTCCATTTTATTTTTTTACTATTATGAGCAGAGCTGCTAAAAAAAACATTTTTTGTACAGGTTTTTGAGTGAAGTAAGTCTTTATTTCTAGGATAGATACCAAGAAGTAGGATTTCTAGATTATATGTCTAACTTTATATGAAACTACCAAACTGTTTTCCAGAGTGGGATTATCGTTTTGCTTTCTCACCAACAATGTATTCCAGGTGCTTTGCGTCTTCTCCAGAACTTGGTATTGTCAGAGTTTTTTTAGGCATTCTAAAAGGTACGTGGTGGTACCTTATTGCCATTTTAATTTGCATCACCAATAGCTAACGATGTTGAACATTGTGTATGTGCTTATTTGCTATCTGTGTATCTTCTCTGGTGAAGTGTCTGTTCAAGTCCTTTGCCCATTTTTTAGTTGGGTTGTTTCTTACAATTGAGTTCTGAGAATTCTTTATATATTCTGAATGCAAGTCCTTTGTTGGATATGTGATTTGCTAATATTTTCTCCAGTCTGTAGTTTGTCTTTTCGTTCTTTTAAGTGTCTTTTGCAGAGCAAAATTTTACATTTTTGTGAAGTCTAATTCATCTTTTTTAAAAAATGGATCATGATTTTGGCATCATGTCTGAGAACTCTTTGCCTAACCCTAGGTCACAGGTATTTTCTCCTATGTTCTATCCTAAATGTTTATAGTTTATGCTTTCCATTTAGATACTTTTGAGTTATTTTTTGTATAAGGTATGAAATTTAGGTCAAGGTTCTTTCTTTCTTCCTTCCTTCCTTCCTCCCTCCTTCTCCTCTCTCTCTTTCTTGGCATGTAGACGTCCAAATGTTCTAACAACATTTTTTGAAAAGACTATTCATTCTCCATTTAATTGCTTTTGCACTTTTGTAAAAAAATCAGTTGGCCATATTTGTGTGAGTCTATTTCTGGACTGTCTGTCTAATCTATGTATCTATGCCTTTGCCAATACCACACTGTGTTGGAAACTGTAGCTTTAAAGTAAATCTTAAAATCGGGTGATATAATTCCTCCAACTTTAGTCATCTTCTTCAAAATTGTTTTAGCTATTCTAGTTCCTTTGCCTTTCAAAATAAATTTTAAGATCAGGTTGTCCATATCTTCAAAAAATTCTGCTGGGATTTTGATTAGAATTGCATTAAATCTACAGATCAATTTAGGCAAAACTGACATCATTTCCATGTTGCATTTTCCAATCCATAAACGTGGCATGCCTCTCCATTAATTTAGGTCTTTGATTTCTTTCATCAGCATTTGAAGTTTTAAGCATACAGATCATGTACATGTTTTGGTAGATTTATTCCCGAGAATTTAATTGGGGGGGGAGCCATTATAAATTATATAATTTTAAATTTAAGTTTCCTTTTGACAATTGTTAGTATGTAGAAATACGATTTTTTCTGTTGACCTTGTATCCTGTGACCTTTCTAAACTCACATTTTAGTTCCATGAGTTTTTTGTAGGTTCCTTGGGATTTTCTATGTAGACAATTACATTGTCTGCAAATAGGGAACGTTTTACTTCTTCCTTTATAACCTGTATGCCTTTAATTTATTTTCCTTGCCTTATTGCACTGGCTAGGACTTTCAGTATGATGTTGAATAGAAGTGGTGACAGTGGACATCATTGCATTGTTCCTGATCTTAGGGGAAAGTATTCAGCTTTTCACCATTTCGTATGATATTAGCTCTAGGTTTTTTATAGATGCCCTTTATCAGCTTGTGGAAGTTCCTTTCTTTTTTTAAATTAATTAATTTATTCATTTATTTTTGGCTGCGTTGGGTCTTCGTTGCTGCGCGCGGGCTTTCTCTAGTTGCAGTGAGCGGGGGCTACTCTTCGAGGCGGTGCGCGGGCTTCTCATTGCGGTTGCTTCTCTTGTTGTGGAGCACGGGCTTTAGGCACACGGGATTCAGTAGTTGTGGCACATGGGCTCAGTAGTTGTGGCTTGCGGGCTCTAGAGCGCAGGCTCAGTAGTTGTGGCGCACGGGCTTAGCTGCTCCATAGCATGTGGGATCTTCCTGGACCAGGGATTGAACCCGTGTCCCCTGAGTTGGCAGGCGGATTCTTAACCACTGTGCCACCAGGGAAGTCCGAAGTTCCTTTCTATTTCTAGTTTGCTGAGAGTTTTTAATCATGGATGGATGTTGAATTTTGTCAAATGCTTTTTCTGCAGCAATTGATAATGATAATGTATTTTTTCTTCTTTGGACAATTATGACAAGTATGGTAGATTACACTGATATCTTTTTTAGAATATTAAAAGGATGTATAAATACATATATAAAAATATAAATAATTTTAAAATAAAGTGTATGTATACACACACATATGTACATATATATATACACACATATATACATACATACACTTTATTTTTAGAGCAGTTTTAGGTTCACAGTAAAATTGAGCAGAAAGTGCAGAGAATTCCCACCTCCCTATCCCCTCCCTGCACGCAGCCTCTCCCATCATCAACATCCCGAATCAGTATGGTACATTTACGCAGCCTCTCCCATCATCAACATCCCGAATCAGTATGGTACATTTATTTGTAACAATCAATAAGTCAACACTGACACATCATTATCAACCAAAGTCCATAGTTTACATTAGGGTTTACTCTTTGTATTATATAGTCTATGGATTTTGACAAATGTATAATGACATGTATTCACTCTTATAGTATCATGCAGAATAATTTCACTACCCTAAAGATATCCTGTGTTTTACCTGTTTATCCCTCCCTCCCCCCTTACCCCCCCCCCGCAACCAACCACTGATCTTCCTGCCTCCCTATTTTTGCTTTATCCAGAATATCATACAGTTGGAATCATTCATTATGTAGCCTTTTCAGATTGGCTTCTCTCACTTAGTAATATAAGTGAAATATATATAATAATACATAAGTTTCCTCTATGTCTTTTCATGACTTGATAGCTCATTTCTTTTTAGTGCTGAATAATAACAGTCCATTGTCGCAGTTTGTGTATCCATTCACCTACTGAAGAATATCTTGATTGCTTCCAAGTTTTGGCAGCTATGAATCAAGCTACGATAAATGTCCACGTGCAGGTTTTTGTGTGGATGTAAATTTTCAACTCCTTTGGGCAAATACAGTTCAATTGCCGTATTGTATTTTTGTGTTTTTTTTTTTTTTTTAATTTATTTATTTATTTATTTATTTTTGGCTGTGTTGGGTCTTCATTTCTGTGCTAGGGCTTTCTCTAGTTGCAGCAAGCGGGGGCCACTCTTCATCGCGGTGCGTGGGCCTCTCACTGTCGCGGCCTCTCTTGTTGCGGAGCACAGGCTCCAGACACGCAGGCTCAGTAGTTGTGGCACACGGGCTTAGTTGCTCCGCGGCATGTGGGATCTTCCCAGACCAGGGCTCGAACCCGTGTCCCCTGCATTGGCAGGCAGACTCTCAACCACTGCGCCACCAGGGAAGCCCCCTGTATGTTTGGTTTTATAAGAAACTGCCAAACTGTCTTCCAAAGTGGTTGTACCATTTTGCAGCCCCATCAACAATGAATGAGAGCTCCTGTTGCTCCACATCGTTGCCAGCATTTGGTGTTGTCAGTGTTTTGGATTTTAGCCATTCTAACAGGTGTATAGTGGTATCCCATTGTTGTTTTAATTTGCAATTCCCTAATGACATGTTATGTTGAGCCTCTATTCATATGCTTACTTGCCATCTGTATATCTTCTTTGGTGAAGTGTCTGTTCAGATCTTTTCCCCATTTTTAAATCAGGTTGTTCACTTTCTTATTGTTGACTTTTAAGTGTTCCTTGTATATTTTGGATAACAGTACTTTATCAGATATGTCTTTTGCAAATTTTTTCTCCCAGTGTTTGGTTTGTCTTCTCATTCTCTTGACAGTGTTTTTTGCATAGCTTTTTTTTAAGTTTTAAACTATTTTTAAAGTTTTAAATTTTAATGAAGTCTGAGGTCAATTTTTCCTTTCATGAGTCATGCCTTCAGTGTTGTATCTAAAATGACCTCACTAACCCAAAGTCATCTAGATTTTCTCCTATGTTATCTTCTAAGTCTCATAGTTTTGCATTTTACATTTAGGTCTATAATCTCGAGTTAATTTTTGTGCAGAGTATAAAGTCTGTGTCTAGATTCATTTTTTTTGCACGTGGATGTCCAGTTGTTCCAGCACCATTTGTTGAACAGTCTATTTTTGCTCCACTGAATTGCCTTTGCTTCTTTGTCAAAGATCAAATGACTATATTTTTGTGGGTCTATTGACTGATTTTTGTTTTTAATTTATTTATTTATTTATTTATGGCTGTGTTGGGTCTTCATTTCTGTGCTAGGGCTTTCTCTAGTTGCAGCAAGCGGGGGCCACTCTTCATCGCGGTGCGCGGGCCTCTCACTATCGCGGCCTCTCTTGTTGCGGAGCACAGGCTCCAGACGCGCAGGCTCAGCAATTGTGGCTCACGGGCCCAGTTGCTCCGCGGCATGCGGGATCTTCCCAGACCAGGGCTCGAACCCATGTCCCCTGCATTGGCAGGCAGATTCTCAACCACTGCGCCACCAGGGAAGCCCTATTGACTGATTTTTGAATACTGAATCAGTCAGCCTTGAATTTTTGGTCATGATGTGTTATTTTTTACATATATATATTCTATAATATATATGTGTATATTATATATTGTTGAATTCAATTTTTAAATTCTGTTGAGAATTTTCTTTCTTTTTTTTTTTTTTTGGCCATGCCAGTGCGCGGCATGCAAGATCTTAGTTCCCTGACTAGGGATCAAACCTGGCTCCATGCAGCGGAAGCACCGAGTCCTAACCACTGGACTGCCAGGGAATTCCCCTGTTGAGGAATTTTTTTTCATCTATGTTCATGAGGGCTATTGGTTTGTAGTTTTCTTTTTTGGACTCTCTTTGGTTTTGTTATCAAGGTAATGGTAGCCTCCTAAAATGAGTTGGAAAATGTTCCCTTCTCTTTTTGTTTTCTGGAGAGCTACTGCTTTTTAAAAAGCTGAAGCTGTATTGTGGCCAAATCGACTGTACATTCAAGGTAACGTCACTCAGCATTTTTTTTAATCCATGAAATTTATTCCACTGCAGGTTTTTTTTTTTTTTTTTGAAAATTATGCCTGTTAGGAGTAGAAGCACCCTACAAAAGGAGACTGACCACTTGCCAAATTTCTGTCCTGAATAGTTTTTTGTTTCTGTGTTTATTTTAGATAATCTTGGGAGACCCTAAAGACTTTTTGGACTTCTGGTAAAATGACTTCTACTATTTGGAATCCTAATTCTGTTGGATTTGGATTTATAAACAATTTGTAAAGGCCTAATACATTTCCAAACCACTTAATCTTTGTACATACTTCAGAAGAAAATAGTTTATTTTAAGGGAAGAAATATATATATGTGTGTGTATATATGTAAAAATCAATGGCTGTTATTGTAATGGAAAATAAAAACTATGACAATTATTGTGTGAAACAGTGATTTAAATATTTCTATTTTTTTCTGGAACCAGTGACACAGAGAAAACATTCCTCCATAAACAAAGACATGGAAGTGTGTATTACTGAGGGATATTGGTGATCAGCAAATACTTCTATTTGCCCTGAAAATCAGATGTATGAAGGGCCATAGTAGAAAATAAAATTGGAATGGCAGTTGGGGGTAAGGGCCTTAAGTGATAAGCCCTTAGACTTTATTGACTACTCACTCAGATTCTGAGCAGAAGAGGTGATAAAGAATAGAGGTTAAGGACCCAAGTGGAGTGAGACAGATCTGAGTTCCAAACCTAGTTCTACCATTTAGTAGCTATGTTTCCTTTTCAAGAGACTTAATTTTCCTAAGCTTCTATTTTCTTATCTACAGAATGGGGTTAATGACAGTATCTACTACGAAGGGCTGTTATGAAGGTTAAATAAGGTAATATAAAGAGAGCCTGGTGCCTGCTACATAGCAAATATTCAATAAATAATAGTTGCTATGTGATAGAACTGTGTTTCAGAACTATTAATCTGGCAGCAGTGTGTATAAGTGATGTAAGTACATGGTTTTCCTTCTTAAAACAGAACCAGAGCCTTCCAAGGTTTGTGCCAAGAATACTTCAGGAAGTTGAATCTCTAGGTGGAATGGCATGTCTCTGAAATTGAATTAACAAGATTTAGAGGCTACTCCGACTGAAGGTCAGGGAAGAGGGAATCATGACTGCATTACTGTTTTCTATATTCCAGTGTACCCGTATACTGTGCTATTTTTAAGCACTGAAATTAATGGTGTAATACCATTATTTTAGACCTCGGTCAGCAGCTTTATTTACTCTTCTTAGGTCCTCTTCAAACCCTCCTTCCTTCTCCTGCTCTAACCTCCTCCTCATCACTAACCATAAACCATTACCATTTATCACTATAAACCCTCCCATCCCCTCCTTACCACCCAGTTCCAGTAACTCCCTACCTCTTCCAAACTTCTTCATCCTCCACTGCGCTCTCTCAGCAAAAATGCTGCGCGAGGACTAGACAGGAGGAGCCTTTGAAGTAGGAAATCTCCCCATGGGGGATGGAGAAGAGTCAGACCCAGCTAGGGCCATCTCTTTTGGGCTCACAGGAGAGAAATCATTTTCAATCAGAGGAAGTAGTCCTGAAAACCCTATGGGTTGCTAAACTGGGCAGGAAAGTCTAGAAGCTCTTCCTAACCAGCTACATCATAGATGATGTGTATGGATATGTGTGGGGTAGGAGAAGTGAAGTTGCAGAAAGCAGCAGAGCCAGTAGTGGCCAGAAGGATATTTTGTAATTTGTTTACAATTTTTGTTTTTAAATGTGTTAAATAATATTTAGTTACATTAATATTTTTAAAACTTTATAAATTCTAAACATGTAAAAAAATCCAGTATTTTGGCTTTGCAGGAAATTAAAGCAGAAAGATTAAAAATATAATTTTGCTCTAGTATTGTAACTACTAAGAGAGGAATCAAAGATGGTTTTAAGTGTGAAAGACCATTGATGACAGGTATAAAAATAGGGAACGTCACATCAGGACTATCAAACATTGTCCTGTACTGTAAGATAGATATGATGTCATGATCTGGATCCCAAACTGTTTTCTTTCTTTCTTTTTTTTTTAAATTAGAGAGAGGGATTTTGTAGTTTTCCTTTGCTTTCCTTTGGTGTCAGCACCAAGTACCAAAATATTGGATTTTATTTCATTAAGTGTGCAGAATTCATAACATTTTTTTAAAAATTAGTGAAACTGCTGCTAATTCACATGCCTCCAAGCAAAAACCCTCCTCTGTTGTTGCTTCCAATTTGCTTGTTGCAGAAAACCAGATGAATTAGTTAAAACTACTTTAGTGCAGACACCTGACTCAAACAGGCTTAAGCAGAAAAGGAAATTTGTTGCCTCCTGTAACTGAAACATCCAAGAGTTTTAGTCATGACTCGTTCCAGGGGCCCAAATGATAACATCAGAACTGGATTCTTTCTCTGCCTCTGTCTATCTCTCCTCTGCTTTCCTATGTTGGTTTCATTTTCCAGCTGGATTCTCCCCCTTGATAGCCCAACAACATGTCTGGTCTTAACATCGTAACAACCTAGCAACCCCATAAGAGTTGTAGGCGAAGTTCTGGGTAGGGCTCTCAATAGCCCAGGTTGGGCCACATTCCCATTTCAGAATCAGTCACGGTGTGGCCAAGGGACTGGCCAGATCCTTGTACTCATTCTTGGACCTTGTGGGTAGTATCAGTCCTATCAAAACCACAAAACTGAAAGTTAGAGAGAACTAGTTTCCCCAAAGGAAAATCAGGGTGCTTTTGCCTAAATAAGAAAGAATAGATAGTGAACAAGCAAAAACAAAGATGATCATTACATCAGATAACAAACCTGTTAGAACTGCACCTAGAATCATGGCAAATTGGCTCTAAGAGAGGATCAAAGAATGTTTCCCGTAAATAAAGTCCATGAACTCTGGTATGTAAACTTTGTGACATCTCTTTCAGTAGTTTCAAGTGATTTTTCAGAGCTGAGGGCATGGAGATGTTCTTCTGCAGAATCATCTGTCAGCTCTTTAAGTGTGGGCACCTCTCAGGGTTTTATTCTCTGAATAATTAAGTTGTCACATAAATGATCTCTGGAGAAGATGAGTTGTACCATAATCTGACAAGCTGTATTTCTCTCATTTGGGATTGTACCAGCAAATCATTAGGTTGTAAGGAGAACCTCACAGGATATCTAAGCCACCTGGAGTACAGACAGAACAACCCTTAAGTGTAGAATTTAAGAACTAAAGGAATCTGGGATTGTTTTCCAGAATGCAGCTAATTTTCAAAATGAGATGTCAATTAAATAAATATCAACTGAACACTGTTCCATTACTGATTGCTTCCACAGTATTTATTTCCCCATTTTTCCAACAGTAGTACCCAGATTTTGTATAAGGCAAGCCATTTATGGCCAAATGGTTTAAGTAAGATAAATCCCACCTCTGGTTTTAGAAGTAGGTTCTGATTGACTTATGGCACTATTTCTGGTCATAATCATTCAAGGATGGGAATATGACCCAATTTAGGCCAGTTATACTCAATTCTTGAACATCTATTTGAATGAATAAAAATCTCTCTCTTAATTGGATGTAAATCCACATGGACATATCTTCAGGAACTACTGGCAGCCATCCTGCACCAGGAAGGGAGAGTTTGCTGAGGATGAAGCCAGTCTCAGGAAAAACTAGGAGAGAAAAACCAGGTCCTGGTCACATTATTTGAGTTGCTGGGTCAAGCCATGCTTGAAGCCATGTTACTTGTGGACTTTTTTGGTAATGTGCACCAGTAAATTCCCTTCACTTTTTAAAGTCAGTTTGGGTAGAATTCTCTGTTTGTTACCTGTTATTCTAACACAAACCCCAACTGAATACAATTCTGATGCTAACCACCTGGAGTTAGTGTAAGACTACGCAGGTTTAAGGGCACGGGCCTCAGCAAGACTGCCCTTACTTCAGATGCCATCCACACTTTGAGAGTCCCCAGGTCACCCACACTTCTGACCAACTGGCAGAAATTCAGGGGTTCCCATTATTCCATCAGGTTCAATAATTCACAAGAATAAATCACAGAACTGAATGACTCAGGAAAGCACTGCACTTAACAATTACAGTTTTATTTAAAGGATACAACCAGGGCCACCCAAATGAAGGGACACATAGGATGAGGTCTGGGAGGGTTTTCAACATGGAGCTCCCATATCTTCTCCCTGGGGAGCCAGGACGTGTCACCTTCCCAGCACACCCACGTTCACCAACCAGGGACTCCTCTGAGCCTCAGCATCAAGACATTTTATTGGGATTTCACTGGGAAGGCATGACTGATTGGATCATCGGTCACATGATTGAACTCAGTCTCCAGCTATGTTAGAGATGTTTCCTCTAGCTCTCCCTCCCTGCTGTCCCCTCTGCCTCTGCATTAATTCAATCTCTCACCCGCTCTCACCTGAACTCTTAGTATAGCTTCTTAGTTGCCATTCTTATTCCATGCCACTTTCCCACAGGTTTGGCCACCTTACTCTGGCAGCTTCTCTGCCTTGATTAAGCCCCAGGGGATGGGCTTAGTCTGGAACAATAGGGGTGGGATTTCTTTGACCCTATTTAATCTGCCAAGTTCGAAGACATTCTTGAAGATCCTCATTATCTGAAACAGAGAATATAATTAAGGGAAAATTTAGGTTGTTTCTCCTCACTATTCCCTCTCCCTCTTGCAAAATCTGCCTTTTTAAGGTTCATGTCATCTATCCATTCATCTTTTCTCCCTTCTGAATGCAATGATCTTCCAAACTCTTGGCCACTTTTCTCATTCTCTGAAGATCTGCAAGCACCTGGCTCATGGCCTTCCTGTCCCCTCAACTTCTGCCACTCTCCTGGGCAATTATAAAGTCCATGTGGCCTCTTAGCTTCCTGTTCTCATCATCTCCAATCCAATGAATTTCTTCTCAACTCTGCATCATCCATAATCCTCTTCTGTTTTCATGCTACCATGTCTCCTTGGCTCTTGTATCAACTCTTACGGCTTTAGACACAGTCTGTGTGCTCATGACTCCTAGCTATTCTTCCAGCTCAGACCTCTCTTCTGAAATTCATACCTCCATATTCAGCTGCCTTTTCAGCATATCCCTTTATATGTCTCATACTCGGGCATCTCAAACTCAACTTCTCAAAACTTAGCTATTGCTCCTTTGAACTTCCTAGGACAAATCTACTGCATTTCAGCAAATGATACCATCAGCCATTCAGTTGTGCAATCTATCTTCCTCACCCCCTTTTATCCTATCAAGTCCTGTTCATTTTACCTCCAAGATATATCTTGAATCTGTTTACCTTTCACTATCCCCACTGCTGCCAACCCAGGCCAATGCATCATCCCTTTTCGCCTGGACGATTGCACTAGTGTCCATCAGGTCTCTATTTGTTCTTGTACTCATTCAATCCATTCTTTACATAGCAAGCTTCATGAGGGTTTTTTTTTTTTTAAGTGCAAATTTTACCTTTATTCTCCTTAAAATCTTTTAGAGGCTTCATAGGATGATGTTCAAGATCTTTTGCATGTTCGACAAGGGCCTTGCGTGATCTGGTTCCCACAGTCTTTCTAGCTTGCCTCCTGCCGCTCTCCCCTTCATTCACTGGGTCAGTCACACAGCCCTTCTCTCTTTTCTGAAGATGCCAAGCCCCCTCATGCCTCAGAGTATTTATACACACAGTCCCTTCTACTTTGAATGTTTTCCATGCCCTACTCCAATCTTCATCTACCCCTTATTGTGTGACAGAAGCTGTGGCTGGAATAAAACACAACTCTCTTCCCTTAAGAGCTCATAGTTTAATAAGAGACCTACATGTAAGCAAAAAAAGAAAAAAATTCCACCACAGTATAATAAATGCAATAGAAGTATGGCCAAAGGAAGAAATATTTATCTATCTCTGAGAGTCAGGAAAGGACATTTAAGTAGAAGAACCAGTATGTCCCAAGGACACAGGCAAGGACATGAGGAGATATAAGCAGTTTGGTGCTGCTGGTAAAGGTGAGGAGGTTGCAGGAGATGACTTGGATGCTGTGTTGAGGGGCTTGAATTTTATCCAGTATGCAAAGAGGGTGTCCCCTACAAAGAATTCTACGTAGGAGAGACATGAATACATATCAACTACAGTGCTATCAAAATGGTAAGTTATGGGAGAGAAAGACATCAAAAGAAGGTGAAGGCAGAAAGTCAAGTAGGAGAATACTATAATAGTCCTAGCAAGTGGTGATGGCAACTGAATTAAGGCGAAGGTAGTGATAATGGAGAAGAAGATGGACTGAAGATATTTCTAAGCGGTAGAACTGATAGGACTTGGTGACTGAACAAAACATGAATCCTTGCCCTTATGGAGCTTGCATTCTAGTGTGGAAGGCAGATAATACATCCAATAAACAAATGCAAAGCAACTGACAAAGGATTAATCTCCAAAATTTACAAGCAGCTCATGCAGCTCAATATCAAAAAAACAAACAACCCAATCCAAAAATGGACAGAAGACCTAAATAGACATTTCTCCAAAGAAGGTATACAGATTGCCAACAAACACATGAAAGGATGCTCAACATCATTAAGCATTAGAGAAATGCAAATCAAGACTACAATGAGATATCATCTCACACCGGTCAGAATGGCCATCATCAAAAAATCTACAAACAGTAAATGCTGGAGAGGGTGTGGAGAAAAGGGAACCCTCTTGCACTGTTGGTGGGAATGTAAATTGATACAGCCACTATGGAGAACAGTATGGAGGTTCCTTAAAAAACTAAAAATAGAACTACCATACGACCCAGCAATCCCACTACTGGGCATATACCCTGAGAAAACCATAATTCAAAAAGAGTCATGTACCACAATGTTCATTGCAGCTCTATTTACAATAGCCAGGACACGGAAGCAACCTAAGTGTCCATAGACAGATGAATGGATAAAGATGTGGCACACATATACAATGGAATATTACTCAGCCATAAAAAGAAACGAAATTGAGTTATTTGTAGTGAGGTGGATGGACCTAGAATCTGTCATACAGAGTGAAGAAAGTCAGAAAGAGAAAAACAAATACCGTATGCTAACACATATATATGGAATCTAAAAAAAAAAAAAGGTCATGAAGAACCTAGGAGCAGGATGGGAATAAAGACGCAGACCTACTAGAGAATGAACTTGAGGACACGGGGAAGGGGAACGGTAAGCTGGGACAAAGTGAAAGAGTGGCATGGACATATATACACTACCAAATGTAAAGTAGATAGCTAGTGGGAAGCAGCCACATAGCACAGGGAGACCAGCTTGGTGCTTTGTGACCACCTAGAGGGGTGGGAGGGAGACGCAAGAGGGAGGGGATATGGGGATATATGTATATGTATAGCTGATTCACTTTGTTATAAAGCAGAAACTATCACACCATTGTAAAGCAATTATACTCCAATAAAGATGTTAAAAAATTTAAAAAACCCAAATGCATACATGATATAATCCCTGTAATGTTACAAGCTATGAAAGAAAATAGAGCAGAGTAAAATCCCAGCAAATGAAGGAGTTATTTTAGATGAAGTAGTCCCTGTGAGGGGGTGACATCTGAACAGAGAAATGAGCCATGTGAATATCTGGAGAAAGAGTATTTTAGGCAGAGTGAACAGCAAGTGCAAATGTCCAGAGATGGGAATGTGCTTGTCATATGTTTGAGGAATAACAATGAGACTAGTGTGACTGAAGCACAAAAAAAAGGAAGGGGAGAATGGGAGAAGATAATGTCAGAATATAGCAAGAGACCTCGTAGATCATGGAAAAAACCTTGGGTTTTATTTTAAGTGTGATGTGAATCGTTGGAGGGTTTTTGAACAGGGGAGTACCATATCCTAACTTATACTGTAAAAGGATCACTCCCAAAAGACAATAGCGGGGGAAGTGTGGAAGCTGGGTAGCCAGTTACAAGGAAGGGATCTATGTGAGAGATGATGGCGGTTTGGACTAGAGTAGTAATGATCAAGTTAATGAGAACTGATCAGTCTTGGGATATATTTTGAAGGCAGAGCTGATGCAATGTGCTGATGGATTGAATGAGGGTAGTAGAAAAAGAGAGGAGTCAACAATGACCCCAATATTTCTGTCCTGAGCAACAGGCTGAATCACAGAGCCATTTACTGAGATGGAGAAGACTGAAGGGAATTAGGTTTGATAAACAGGGACTCAAGAGTTTGATTTTAGACATGTTTAGTTTGGAATACTGTTAGACTTCCAAGTAGAGTAGTTATTGGAGATATGAGTCTGGAGTTCAGGGGAGAGGTTAAATTTATAGATATACATTTTTGGATTTATTGGCTTATAGGTGACATTTAAGATGATGGAATTGGTTAAGATTTTCTAAGATGAGTGTAAGCTAAAACTGAGTAGAAGTCCAAGGATGGAACACTAGAATACTCTAATACTTAAGGGTTGAGAAGAGAAAGAAGATCCAACAAAGAGACTGAGAAGTGTCCAGTGAAGTGAGAAGAAAATCAGTAGAGGGTAGAAGCCAGGTAAAGATAGTCTTTCAAGAAAGAGGAAATGATCAACTGCTTAAATGCTGCTGTTAGGTCAAGTAAGTTGAGAATTGGATTTGGCAACACGAAGGTTATTGGTGACCTTGATAAGTCTAGGTGAGAGATGATGGTGGTTTGGACTAGAGTAGTAGTGATCAAGAGGGTAGAAGCCAGGTAAAGGTAATCTTAGAAGAGTAGTGGGGATAAAAGACTCATAAAGGTTTTTAAGTATCATAAAAGGTTAAGATGCAGTAGAAAGAAAGTGAGAAGATTCTCTATATAAAGGGGAGCAGAAAAGTAGAGTAGTAGCTGAAGAGACATATGCCATCAAGGGAGGGTTTCTTCAAGAAGGGAGGGAGGACTGGTGATGCAGGAGAGAGAGGAGAATAAGTGTGGAAGCAAAGTCCTTGAGTAGGTGAGTTCTCTGGATATTTGAATATTTAGGCCTGGAGCTCAAGAGAGAGGTAGAGGCTAGAGATACAAATTTTGGAATGATTAAATTATATATGAAAGGGACAAATGTGAGAGTGGATGAAATTAGGAAGAATGAAAAGCAGAAGCCAAGGAATAATCCCAAGGTATCAAAAATTAGAGGGAATAAGGGGAGAAGATCCAGTAAGGAATTCTGAGAAAGAATGTCCCCTATTTTCCAGTTATTTTTATGACCACAGCACATGGCATATTGTTTCACTTCTCATCCCTGTTAAAGCCTTTCCTTCCCTGGATTCACACCCATCTCTCATAGTACTTTACAAAAATCTTCATTAGCACTTATTTCATTGCATTTACGTTATATATCTGCTTCTTCCACCAACCTGAAGGCTCCCTCTGCCAAAAACTTTATTCATCTTCTTATCTACAACTCTTAACATAATGCATAGTAGGTGCTAAATGAATGAGACATGGAGCAGGGGGAAGTTAATCCACAAATAGACTGTGTGATATATAAGCATCAGGAAGTGTGAATATGCCTTTTATGCCTTTCTGAAAGAAATATACATGTTGGAAGGAATTCATCAGTGAAGCTATCTGGAGTTTTCTTTGTAGAAAGGTTTTAAATGATTAATTCAATTCCTTTAAAATATAAAATATAGAATTTCCTGTTTGTTATTGTTTCAGTTTTGATAAGCTTTATTTTTCAATAAAATTTTCCACTTCATCTGAATTGCCAAATTTATTGGTATAAAGTTGTATCCTCTTATATTTTTAATGTCTATAGGACTTGTGGTGATGCCCCCCTTTTTATTGCTGATATTAGTAATGTGTTCTCTTAAACTTTTCCTTGATTAGTCTTGCTAGGAGTTGATTAATTTTTTGTCTTTTTGGAGATTAATAAGTTTTGCCCCTGTTGATTTTCTCTCGTTTGTTTTTTTTTTTAATTTATTTATTTTTATTTATTTTTGGGTGTGTTGGGTCTTCGTTTCTGTGCAAGGGCTTTCTCCAGTTGCGGTGAGCAGGGGCCACTCTTCATCGCGGTGCGCGGGCCTCTCACTGTCGCGGCCTCTCTTGCTGCGGAGCACAGGCTCCAGACGCGCAGGCTCAGCAGTTGTGGCTCACGGGCCTAGTTGCTCCGTGGCATGTGGGATCTTCCCAGACCAGGGCACAAACCCGTGTCCCCTGCATTGGCAGGCAGATTCTCAACCACTGCGCCACCAGGGAAGCCCCCTCTCTTGTTTTTTTGCTTTCTATTTTATCAATTTCTGATTTTATCTTTATTTTCTTTTTTTAAAATTAATTTATTAATTTATTTATTTTTGGCTGTGTTGGGTCTTCGTTGCTGCACGCAGGCTTTCTCTAGTTGCGGTGAGCGGGGGCTACTCTTCGTTGCCGTGCATGGGCTTCTCATTGCAGTGGCTTCTCTTGTTGTGGAGCACGGGCTCTAGGCGGACGGGCTTCAGTAGTTGTGGCTCATGGGCTCAGTAGTTGTGGCTCGCGGGCTCAGTAGTTGTGGCACACAGGCTTAGTTCCTCTGCAGCATGTGGGATCTTCCCTGACCAGGGCTCGAACCCGTGTCCCCTGCATTGGCAGGCAGATTCTTAACTGCTGCACCACCAGGGAAGTCCCTTTATTTTCTTTTTAAACTGTCTTTGCATAAATTTCCTTTCTCTCAATTTCCCTCTGAGCTCTGAATCCTAACAGTAGTTCTCAAGCCAAAGTGTCCCAGTAGAGGAGTCCCAAGTCTGGAAGGAATGAGCCTGCATTATTACGCCACCATGCTCAGTGGTTAGCTAGGAGTAGGTTGTAGGAAATGTGGCCTCAGTTGTGAACACACTGGTGGATCCAGATCAGTATCTGGGTTCATCAGTTAACTATGCTATGCACAGCAGGAAATCCAGTGGCACATTTTCAGAAACACCACAGTCCACTCCTTTGCCCCACTGATCTATACACTTCTTCTTGTTGGTTTGGGGAGAAGCTCGTCCATGGTTTCCATGGGCCTCTCTTCCTGAAGAGAAACTTGGAAGAGGAAGGTTAGTGGAATGAACTATAGAAATTGGTCTGGAGGCCACAGTTGATACTCATTCTCTCCCTTTTCCACTATCCACTCTAAATTCCCCTCACCCTCAGTTATCATCTTAGCAGGTCTTGGTGGCTTATGTGGTGGTATAATCCAAACCTTTATTCCTGAGGGGACTGAGCTCCTAGTAACCACACCCTTCTTAGTCCAGAGTTGCTGCATGTGTTCACAGTTACAGTGGGGCAAGGGAGTATCAGGAGATGCCCAAGTGGATCACATGGATTCTGTAAAAAGCCGTGATACCTTCTCCTACTGATCAGGGTCAGTTATCCCTGTCATGATGGTGACTTCTCTTTTCACCTACTGGTCCCTGGAACAATGAGTCCAAAGTGCCCCAGCAGCAGTCACAGCTTATAGTTCAATGGGACCTTTGCTGTGTCCCTTAACAGGAGTACAATCCCTTTGGGGACCAGTACCTCCAGCCCTATATATCCCAGATTTGTGGGTATGGGAAGCACAAAATCCTCTAGTGGGTCACTGGTAGTAAAGGTAAATGGAGCTATTACTGCATCCACTCCTTGGTTAGTGGACCCATGTATTTTTCCTATTGGGTTCATAAAGGCCTGGGATTTAATGTGTATAACATATCCTGAATGATGGCATCTTGTTTTTTCAGAGTTGCCTCTGAATGGCATTTCACCTGAGCCTTTAGAAAGCCATTCCAGCTCTTTATCAGGTCAGCTTTTTCTGGCTGGTGTGGTACGAGGTCATGGGTCCACTCTCGCACTTCTTTTACCATGAAGCAGTTGCCCTGGTTGGATGCTACGTTATGCAGGATTCTATGCCTGTGGATCAGACATTCCACAAACCCCAGTTCAGTAATGTTGGCTGAGGATCTGTTGGTGGAAAGGAAAACCCATATCCAGAATAGCTATCTATCCCTGTGAGAATGAAGCACTGGCCCCCCCAGAATGGAAGGGACTCAAAGTAGTCAACTTGTCACCAAGTAGCCAACTGTCTCCTTGAGTAATAGTTCCATATTGGGGGCTCAGCATTGGTCTCTATTGCTGACATGTTGGACATTTAGGCATTAGTAGCTAGATCAGCCTTAAAAAGTTGGAGTCCATACTTTCTGGGCCCATGTATAGCTTCTACCTCTACCACTGAGGCCACACCATTTATGTGCCTGTATTAGTTTCTTAGGGCTGCGTTAACAAAGTACCACAAATTTGGTGATTTAAACAACAGAAATTTATTGTCTCACAATTCTGGAAGCTAGAAGTCTGAGACAAAGGTGTCAGTAGGCTTGGTTCCTTCTGAGGGCTGTGAGGGAAAATCTGTTCCATGCTTCTCCCCTAGCTTCTGGTGGTTTGCTGGCAATCTTTGGTGTTCCTTGGCTTCTCCTGAATCACCCTAATCTCTTTTTTTATCTTCACATGGCATTCCCTCTGCACATTTCTGTCTTCATATGGCCTTCTGTTTATGAGGATACCAGTCACATTGAATTAGGGGCCCATCCTACTCCAGTATGATGTCATTTTAACTGATTACAACAGCAAGAACCCTATTTCCAAATGTCACATTTTGAGGTATTGGGGACTAGAACTTTAACGCATGAATTTGGGGGGGATACAATATAACCCACAACAGTGCCCATCAGGCTGGTTCCAAGGTAGCCAATGATTAAATGACAATTGCATGAGTTATTTTCTCTACTTCATTGTTTAGTACCTCTTCCCTAGTGGGTGCAAAATATGATACAAAAATCTTCACACTTCATGCCCACTCATGTATATTCACCCACAAGACTCTACCCTAGACCTTCTTGTCTTTGGTCTTCCAGTCTTTTTTCTTCCCGGCCCCTTACCAGCAGGCCAGGCCATTGACACATGCCCAAGAATCTATATATATTCTTACTTCAGTCTGCTTCTCCTTATACACAAACCAGATGACCAGGGACAATGCTTGTAACTCTACCCATTAGGAAGATTTTTCCTCTCCACTATTTTTCAAAGCTTCTCAAGTATGTGACTATAATGCAGCCACTATCTAACTTCGGCTTACACCCACGTACTAAGCTGACTCACCCATAAACCAAACTCAGGCTTTACCCCTCCTCCTTTAGCTGGTCACGGTATTGGTGCAGTTGTGGTGGGTGACATAGGGGTCTGGACTACCTGGTCATGCAGCTTACAAGTACCTCAGTTGTGCTTGAGCTCCAACTCAGATGCACCATTTCCATCTTACAATAAATGCTGCTGGGTCCTTCTGAACACCAAAAGAACCCAGGCCATAACAGGCAGTTTTGGACACATGGCTACTTGGAGTCCCACGGTTAAGTGTTCGGTTTCTACCAAGGCCCAGTATCACATTAGTAGCTGTTTCTTAAAACGTATATAATTCTCTGCTGCAGATGGCATGGCCTTGCTCAAGTTCCAGGGACTGCATTGTGATTTTTCCACTGAGGCTTACCATAAGTTCTGTCTTAAGTCAGTTTGGGTTGTTAATAACGAAATACCATAGACTTGGTGGCTTAAACAACAGACACTCATTTATTCACAGTTCTAGAGGCTGGAAGTCTGAGATCAGGGTGCCAGCATGTTCAGCCTCTGGTGCAATCCCTTTTCCTGATTTGGAGACAGCCACCTTCTCATTCTCCTCTGTCCTCACGGGGTGGGGGGAAAGTGCTCTCTGGTATCTCTTCTTCACCATCACATTGGGGGTTAGGGCTTCAACATAAGAATTGGGCGGGGGGACAAATTCAGTCCATAACATTCCACTCCTGGCCCCCTAAAATTCATGTCATTCTTAAATGCAAAACACATTCATTCCATCCCAACAGCCCCCAAAGTCTTAACTCATTCCAGTATCAACTCTAAAGTCTCATCTAAATATCATCTAAATCAGATATAGTGAGACTCAAGGTATGATTCATCCTGAGGCAAAATTCCTCTCCAGCTCTGAATCTGTAAAATCAGACAAGTTATGTGCTTCCAAAATACAATGGTGGGAAAGGCACAGGATAGACATACCCCTTCTAAAAGGGAGAAACAGGAAAGAAGGAAGGGGGGGATGCGTCCTAAGCAAGTTCAAAATTTAGCAAGAAAATTCCATTAGATCCTAAGGTTTGAGAATAATCCTCTGGCTCAATGCTCAGCCATCCAGGTCCAGTGGGGTGGCAGCATCACCCCCAAGGCTTTGCTGGGTAGTCCCACCTCCAAGGCTTCAGGCAGAAGCTGCCTGCCTGTCAAAACTGAGGCAGTGGCCCTGGTGATCATCTATCACTCTGTCCTGTCCAATTCAATAAATCTAACAGCTGTCCTTCATTTTGCCCCATCTCTGTCCCCTTCAGTTCAAACTGGCAGTGCTTCTGCTCATGTAATCCTGTAAACTCCTTATCAAGTGATAATCTCATCACACCATTGGTATTCGAACATGCTTTCTCATTTTTTGCAATATGGATAGGCTGAGAATCTTCTAAATCATCAAGTTCTGGTTCCTCTTTGCTTAACAATTCTTTCTTTAATTCATCTCTCTCCTTTCACATTTTACTGCTAGCAATCAGGTGGAACCAAGCCCCTCCTTCAATACTTTGCTTAGAAATCTCCTCAGCTAAATATCCAATTTTATCACTCAAATTCTACCTTCCACAAAACACTAGGACACAGTTCAGCCAAGTTCTTTACCATTTTATAACAGGGATCACCTTTCCTCCAGTTTCCAATAACATATTCCTAATTTCCGTTTTAGATTTCACTAGATTTGCCCGTAATGTCCAGATTTCTAGCATGTAACTTAAAATTATTCCAGCCTCTACCCATTACCCGGTTCCAAAGCTGCTTCTACATTTTTAGTTATTTGTTACAGCTGCACTCCACTGATAGTATCTCTATTAGTCAGGGTTCTCCAGAGAAACAGAACCAATAGGAGTTAGATATAGATATAGATGTAGATTTATTACAGGGAATTGGCTCACATGATTAGAGAGTCTGAGAAGTCCCAAGATCTGCAGTCAGCAAGCTGATGACTTAGGAGAGCCAATGTTTAGTTCCAGTCTGAGTTCAAAAGCCTGAGAACCAGGACACCGATGGTATAAGTTCCAGTCTAAAAGTTGGCAGGCTCAAGATCCAGGAAGAGCTGATGTTTCGGTCCAAGTCTGAAGGCTAGAAAAGACCAACCTCCTAGCTATGCAGGCAGGCAGGAGGAATTCCCTTTTACTCAGCTTTTTTGTTCTATTCAGGTCTTCAGTTGATTGAATGAGGCCCACCCACATTAGGGAGGGCAATCTGCTTTACTCATTCTACCAGTCCAACGTTAATCTCATCCAGAAACACCCCCCACCCCAACACACCCAGATAATGTTTGACCAAATTATTTAGGTACTCCATGTCCCAGTCAAGTTGACATAAAATTAACTATCACAAGCTCCAAAATGCATCTTTTCCCACTCTTGACACCTCTAATACAAAAGAGTCTACTGGAATATATGGCCAAGTGGCAGAGATGCTTGTACAGGAGCCTGGACCTTCTGAAGAGCCCTTCTCCTGTTCTGGGCCACAAAGCTGGAAATCTTCAATACCACCTGGTATATGGGCTGGAGCAGTATTCCCAGGTATGGAATGTATTGCTCCAGAACATAAAGAGAACTACCAAGCCCTGTGAATTCTTCTTTGTGGTAGGGGATGCAAGATGCAACAATTTGTTTTTTACTTGGAAGGATATACTGGCACACCTCTAACCAGTAGACCCTTAAAAATTCACCAAAGTGGCAAGTCCTTGAATCTTTGTAGCATTTTTCTACTCTCTGGAGCATTGGTCTTACCAATACCTCCAGCATACTAGCCACCTCTTGCTTGTGCTTGTCTGACCAGCATAATATTAGTTATGTAATGGGTCAACTACTGAAGCCTGCAGTAGTCTACAGTCATTGTCCAGGATCCATCTAGTTTCTGCAGGGGCCAGACTGGCTAATTAAGTGGAGACATGATAGGGACCATCCTCCCTCCACCCACATTCTTTAGGTCTTTAATGGTGGCACAAATTTCCATTATGCCCCTGGTATGTGATATTTGTTTTTTTAATTCACTATGTTGGCCAGGGGTGGGTGTTTCCACTTGGCCTTCCCCACTATGATAGCTCTTACTTCACACAGGTCAAGGATTTAATGTAGGTATCACTCCAACCGCCAAATATATCAATTCCAATTACACACACAAGAACTGGAGAAATGACCATCGGGTGGGTGCATAGACACAATGGACCCACTGTAAGCTGGACTTTAGCCAGGACCCCATTTACTACAAGGCCCCCATAAGCCCCCACTCTAACAGGGGCCACGACAATGCTTTGGGTCTCAGGGTACTGATGTCAACTCAGACCCTGAGTAAATTTTCTGGTTATCCCTCTTCCCCAGTGTGTACAGTCACCAAAGTAAATGGCCACAGGTCTCTTTGGGGAAGGACTGGGGAATCATTACATGTATACTTGCTGCAGTGCTGCAGGATCTGCCACCTCTTAAGTCAATGGGTTTCGGATCTGAAAAGTGGCTCAAATCCAGACACTGAACAAGGGATAATGACTTTTGGTGGGGTGGGGGGAAACCATCCTCAGGCTCTTGCTTCTCCATTTTGGCCTTTTTTTTGGTTGTAGATGTTAACTTTGCCCCTAGAGATGCCAAGTTCTATATCCATCTCCACAATTCGCTGTGGGTCAGGCCCCTTTGGATGCCACTCTTGTCAGATGTTGCTGGTCTTTGTCATAATTGTAGCCTCCTGGTTTCTGGTGACTAAGTGCCACTATCTGGTCTCTCTTACTTGGGGGAAGGGGACTATCATTCCCATAGTTATTAATGAGCCCCAGCTCTGTGACTGTTTCTACTGTTAGCCCAGACAGCAGAGAACTTCTTGGTGATGCTCTTGCCCCTCACCAGATTTCTGATGGCCTCAGTGAATGGTGTGTTTTCTGGGCCTTCCTGTTGAACATAATCTTCTGATGGGTCTTCTGGCTTCACACACCTATTCCTACATGCCCACTTTCCTGTCTTTTCATTCATTCTTGTACCATACGCCAGGGCAACTGAGGCATTTCTACTTTACTCAGCATCGGCCATCACTTTCTCTAGGTTTCTAAAAGCCTCCCAGCAGTGAGTTTGTTTCATCCCCAAGAGTTCTTGCCAGGATGTTAAATCCTGTGCCTCAAGAAAGTGCTCCCAATTCAATGAATTCCTGATTGTCTAGTCTTATATTCCAGCCGCTTTGATCAAGCAACCTCAAAATTCAATTGCAGGGTACTTCCCTGGCTTCTGTCTATATATGCGAGCTAATTCTTACAGCTCTTTGTATGTAATCTCTTTCCTCCGTTATCAGGCCCAGTATGTTCTCAGCTGGTTTTTTTTTTTTTTTTAGTATAAATTTATTTATTTATTTTTGGCTACGTTGGGTCTTTGCTGCTGCGTGCAGGCTTTCTCTAGTTGCGGCGAGCGGGGGCTACTCTTCCTTGCAGTGCACGGGTTTCTCATTGCGGTGGCTTCTGTTGTTGTGGAGCACGGGCTCTAGGCGCACTGGCCTCAGTAGTTGTGGCACACAGGCTCAGTAGTTGTGGCTCGCAGGCTCTAGAGTGCAGGCTCAGTAGTTGTGGCGCACGGGCTTAGTTGCTCCGCGGCATGTGGGATCTTCCCGGACCAGGGCTCAAACCCATGTCCCCTGCATTGGCAGGCGGATTCTTAACCACTGCACCACCAGGGAAGTCCCTCAGCTGGGTTTTGTTAGGATTTAACTCTAGTTACTGGCCTGGCAGCCAGGAGAGAAAGTAGGGGCAACTTCTATGTTGCCTTGTGGGGCAGTGGCTCTGCAGTGTCTTTCAGCATGCAAAGAATAATACGAAGAGGTGAACCACCTCTGCAAACTTTGAAAGTTCATGTGGGTTTGCAGAACTAACATCTTTACAGATGTCCATCCAGAAGTTCTATCCCTTGTTTCAGGGTTTCAGGTTTTTGCAACCAGGGCCCTGACCTGCTTTGGTTGCACATTTAAATGTCTCTGGAACTCTTGTTGCCTCTATCACGACCTGAGTCTGTGGCTTAACTGTGTCAGCTCTTCCACTATAGGACATAGAAGCCTCTTTGTAAGCTACTAAAGAGGTTTTCTGTCTCTCACACTTAGCCATTAACCCAGGGAGAACCCTTGCTTTCTCCTTATTCCTTTTCAGAGTGTCAATACAACTTAGCAGTAACCAGCCAACTCCACTGTCCTTGTAGGCATGTTCCCACTCATATATTTCACATGCCTGAAATTCTATCTGCAAGGGCTTTCTCCTCCCCTGGGATGTTTTCCCAGGTCACTACTGATTAAATCTTTAGCAACTGGGTCACCACCTTGTGCTAGGAACTACCCATGCCCCTATACTACTCAGGAGAGCATCGTCTTTGCTTACAAGGTAGTGAGTGTGCCAGTCCTGAAACCTCGACTTATTATGTTTTCTTGGACCTCTCCTGGCACCACTTGTGCTAGTTTGGGCCCTCTGAGAGGCAGCTGCCAAGGTGGGATTTGACATGTGTATTAGTCAGGGCTGCCATAACAAAATACCACAGACTGGGTGGCTTAAACAATAGAAATTTATTTCTCACAGTTCTGGAGCCTAGAGGTCCAAGATCAAGGTGTCAACAGGTTTGGTTTCTTCTGAGGCCTCTCTCCTTGGCTTGCAGGTGGCCACCTTCTCACAGTGTCTTCACACTGCCCTTCCTCTGCAAACATGCCCCTGGTGTCTCCTTACGTGTCCAAATTTCCTCTTCTTATAAGCAATCAGCCGAACTGGATTAGGGTTCACCCTACCTAACACCTTCATTTTAACTTAATCACATCTTTAAAGAACTCATCTCCAAATACAGGCACATTCTGAGGTATTGTGGGTTTAGGGCTTCAACATATGGATTTTGGGAAGGACACAATTCATAACAACATGCAAGATATTTTTTAGGGGAACTATCTGTGAAAGATAAAAGGGAAGGGAGCAAGGGAAGGTGGGAGAGTCTGCAAACTGTGACTCAGGCCTGACACCTATGAAGGAGAGGGAAAAGAAAGGATTGAGAGTAGGCAGGGTCTCAGACCGCAGCACAGTTTGAAGAAAGTTCAAGCTAGGCTGATGGGTTCTCCAGCCAAAACTGCCCATCAGAGACCCAAACATTACAGCAATGAAGCACATGAGCCATGTGCAGTCATTTATAAGTTAGACAGTTACAGGAACATAAAGAATTCTGTTTGGGGATCAGTTCTTACTGGTTTCTCCAGTAGGGTCTCCAGTCCACCCTGACATTCTGCCACACTTTATTTTGCTCCAGGAGCCATGTGCCTAGCTCTCCAAGATGTTTATACACCTTTCTCAGTTTCTGAATCTAGCTCATTCTCTCATGCTTTACTCCATTCCTTTCCTTTCTGTCTTCTGTGGCTCATTTTTTCAGAGGGACACCTGGTTCAACTTTTAATGAAGCATTTATTGAATGGAATTGATTATAGGCAAGAAACTATACTAGGTGCTGGATTCTTTTTTAATTTTTAATTTTTTTTTTTCTGCGCTTGGTCTTTGTTGCTGCGCGCAGGCTTTCTCTACTTGTGGCAAGCGGGGGCTACTCTTCGTTGCAGTTCGTGGGCTTCTCATTGCGGTGGCTTCTCTTGTTGCGGAGCACGGGCTCCAGGCGCGCAGCCTTCAGTAGTTGCAGCACGCGGGCTCAGTAGTTGCAGCGCGAGGGCTCTAGGGCACGCAGGCTTCAGTAGTTGTGGCGCACGGGCTCACTAGTTATGGCTTGCGGGCTCTAGAGCTCAGGTCAGTAGTTGTGGCGCACGGGCTTAGTTGCTCTGTGGCATCTTCTGGGATCTTCCCGGACCAGGGATCGAACCCGTGTCCCCTGCATTGGCAGGCGGATTCTTAACCACTGCGCCACCAGGGAAGTCCATAGGTGCTGGATTTTTATGCCATAATGGTCCACTTTCTTGGGAGAAACCAAGATTTCCCTTCTTATCCACAATCAGAGCTACCTGCGGCTCCCTTTCACTTATGATATATAGGGCACAAACACATTTACCCAGAGGAGTCTACATTCAAATAATCTTGTGAGACATTCACCACCATATCTGATATGAGTAAGGGCTGCAGAGCACCTTGCATCCCTGGGTGTTCAGGAAATACTATTATGCTCAAGTACCTATATAGGTACATAGGTATATTTATGTAGGTATATAGGTAGTTACTATATATTAATTTCAAGAGAACTTCAAAAGAGAGAGAATACTGAAATTAACTAAAATTTTTTAATAGAAAGGCCACACTAAGCTGACCAGAAACCTAAAGGATACCATTCTTTTCTCAGAAATCTAAAAGGTCCTTGAGGATTGCCACTTGGAATTTCTCCTCAGTTTTATTAGTGCCAAACTTCTTATTGGCTAGGGACCACAAAACAAAATTCCTGTTGAATTCACGAGGGAAAGAAAGAAATGATGGGAAAAACAGATGTCAATACCCAAAAGGCTTATTTCTACTTTCCCCTACCACTGAATTGCCTTGGTCATTTACAAACCTAATCTAAGGCCAAGTTATGAACTTAACTTGAGAGAGACAGGCCTGGAGAGGTTAAGGCCTTGACCAGTGGTATATCATTAACCGGAATCGGAACCCTGGCGTTTCCCTTTCAGTCATACACTGCCCACTAAATGACTTCCTAACTGGCTATCTTTCTTGAACACATAATTCATTTACAGTCTTTCTATGAAGCTGTGAAGTTGCTCTTCTACGCTTAGGGAAGGGAAGCATGAAGCACAAAAAAGACGGCACCGTCAGCTAATTCATGAATAACAGAAAAAGCAGTGAACAATTTGAATCCCACATCCAGAACTCTGGGTCACCAGGTCGAAAGCCTGTACTGGGGGCAGCGGGGAGGAATGGAAGGAAATGCTAGTAAAATTACCTTGACCGTGCGGAAACTTGAAGACTTTCCTACCGACTAGAACTCACCAACTTTTCTCAACAAACGAGCCACGGGAGGGGTGTGCTGAAGCGACTGCACTCGCCCCCGGCGCCCGCTCAGACGCACCGGAGCGCACCTCATCACCTCCCAAGTCGAGTCCTGGAGGCCGTCACACAGCACCTGGAGGAAGTCCGCGCCGGAGCCGGAAAAGCGGGGAGTCCCGCCAAAGGCCGGGCAGGTGGAGAGCGAGGAGAGACTGGGACCAACGTGCTCTGGCGGGGATTGCGGGAGTCGGCGAGGGACCTATCAAACCAGGGTTCAGACAGACCGACTCTCCATACAAGTTCCCCAGTTGCCAATCTTGGGATGGCTTCACAACGTCTCTAAAACGTGAACTCTCACCACACACCTTCCCTTCCGAGCGCCCCTAGCAACCACCAGCGATTAAAAGCGGAAAAACGACCTTTGTCCCGCCCTCTCTGGAACTACCGAGGCTGGGCGGGGGAAGCGCGTTGGCCCAGTCACCTCGGCGGGAACTCCGACCAACCAATAGAAGGCAGGTATAGGAGGGCGGGCTGAAGGGGTTGCGAGCGCACGCGCAGTTGGTAACGTAGACTTGGCTGTGTGGCGGTGTGGGTGAGTTGGGTGCAGGTGGACTCGTCTTGGCCCTCAGAATCCCCGAGTGGCCGCTGCCGCTTTCTCCTGCCCTTACCATGTT
Source organism: Eubalaena glacialis (assembly GCF_028564815.1). NCBI lineage: Eukaryota > Metazoa > Chordata > Mammalia > Artiodactyla > Balaenidae > Eubalaena > Eubalaena glacialis. The sequence goes on from NC_083718.1 coordinate 98,664,215, forward strand.
TCTCACCCGGTCTGAGTACGACAGGTCTGTGTGGCTGGGGGAAATGGGGTGGGAGTTACGGGTCGGCGGGCCCGGGGCCCGGTCTGGGCCTGGGTTCTGCCGTGTCATGGGGGCGCCCCAGGATCCCGAGTCTGGCCCGGCCCGGGGATCTCTCGCCTTCCCCAGCCGCCCGCTGTGATTCCCCAGGCTAGAGTTGCGCCTGTCGGCCACACTTGTCCTACCGCTGAGTCACTGCTGGGTCCTAAGTCGGTGCGGAAGCGTGAAGCTCCGCTTTGTGCTTGGGGAAAGAAGGCTGGTGCGCCGGGACTCCGACCTTTAACCTGGGAAAGGCCAGGAGTCACCCCCTCTCCCCTTCATCTATTTGTGCTGAGAGTGACTGCCTTTTTAAAAATGTAAACGTGTGCCTGGAAGAAAAAGCAATTAGAGATCACTTAATGGGTTTGATCATTTCAGCTCCCTTTTCCTTCTAGGAGGACAACCTCGTTTTCCGTTTCTTAGCTGTGGGAATAGTAGCAGCCATTCCTTTGATTGAGATGTAATGGGACGTGCTGTGATGTATAGTTTCTGCAGAAGAGCGAAGGAAGGCTCAGCTTTGCCCAGATATAGTGTATGGAGTCTGATTTTATGGGAACTGGAATTTAGAGTGTTCTCAAGAGTTTTGTCATCATGCTGATTCAAATAGACCTAGGCTTTTCTGACTTTTTAAACAGTTTAAAGCAAGTTACTTTAAATGTGTGTTGAAGACCAGATCTGTTTTTGAAATCAAAGCTGTGAGATTGTTGTATTTGTATAAAACAAAAAATCTTTTAGAGCTTGGAAATGTTAAGTAATATTAAATTGTACATACTTATGCTGTAGGCATTTTTACTTTCAGTTTCTGTTTTGATCAGTTACGTTTCACATAGATAGTTTTTTTTAAATTTTAAAGCCAAGAAAGGCAGATGTTTTCTTTGTACTAGATGGCTTGAGAAGCTGCATTTCTTGTCAAGTATATGTTGAACCTGTCAAAAGTTTTTTCAGTTAGAACTACCACTTTAAGAAAAAAAATCCTTTTACTGACTCATAGAAGATGTATGTGAAGTTTTAAAACTGACTCCTTAAAAAAAAGAAAAGAAAAAACTGACTCTTTTTCCTACTGTCCTATAAAATGACTTTGTTAGTCAATATTTAGCTTCCAGAGCATTGACGAGAATCATCTTTGTGTGATATAATTTTGAGTAAGGGGTGTGTATGATGGAAATTGTTATTCTTATCAGAAAGCCTTTATTAGGGTTTTTGTGATCATTTACTTAACATGTTTATTAACTGCTTTGTGTTACTCATTTTTGTATCTTCCTAAAGAATGCCTAAAACAGTCCTTTTTTATTCACTTAGCTAAGGTACTTGAATGCTTGTCATACGGCAGTGAACAATATCATGATCCTTTTTCTCATATGGGAGACTGTCTTTTAAAGAACTATTTACAAAAGTAACTACAGTATAATTCAGAAATGTGTTCATGTCATTAGAGAAGCTCAAATCAACACTATGGGAGTTTGATGAGAGAGATTGCATTCAATATTAGGGTATTATGGAAAACTTCAAAAGGAGCTGATATTTAAACTGAGCCTTAGGGACTTCACTGGTGGTTCAGTGGCTAAGACTCCACGCTCCGAATGCAGGGGGCCCGGGTTCGATCCCTGGTCAGGGAACTAGATCTCACATGCATGCCGCAACTAAGAGCCCGCACTCGGCAATGAAGATCCCACTTGCTGCAAATAAGACCCAGCGCAGCCTAAGTAAATAAATAAATAAATTTAAAGAAACATAAATAAACTGAGTCTTAGATGTAAGGTTTTAATAAATATGGAGAGTGAGAGTGAATAGTTTTGAGGCAGAGAATATAGGATGAACAAAGGAGGGGCAGTGGGAAAGCATACATAGTTCGTGTCTGCAAAAATTCTAGTCTGCTGGCACATATGATACACATATGGGAATGGGGGGGGAGATCTGGGAAAACACTATGGTGCTAGATACTGGATGGTTTTTAATATGAGGTTGAGGAGTTTGGGTCTTATTTTGTAGGCGTCTGTGTGGCATAAATTATCATTTTAAGAAGTTACATAATCATAATTGTGTTGTATAGAGATTAATTGACTGGATTAGAGGAAAGAGAATCAATACCAGTTAGGAGGCTATTAAAATACTTAGGTGAAAGGTAATGAGGGCATTGAGAATGGAAGGGAGTGTTGAGTTACTGTGAGGGGCCGGGGGTGGGGGGGCGTGGGGGGGACTGATTTGAATTGATATGACTTGGCATATGGTTAATTATGGGAAAAGGGGAGGAGTGAGTCAGATCATTCAGAGCTTTATAGTTTGGGGAACTGGGAGATGCGAAGTGTTTTAAAGTAAAAATGAAGTAGGAATGGCAGGAGATGTAGCTGATTTTGCAAGGATGACTGGATTTAAAAAGATATTTCAGACTGGAAAATGTCAAGTGTTTGGTACTAATGGGACATCCAAATGGAAATGCTCAGGAGGCTTTCAGATTAATCAGGAAAGAGGTCAAACTGGTAATAGAGATTTGGAAGTAGTTAGTGCTTGACATAAATGAAATAACCCGGAGAAAGTTTGAAAACAGGGCCAAGAGCAGAGCCCACATTAGGGAAGACTTAGCAATACCTCAACAGGATGAAATTCCTGAATTAGGGTGAAAATACTGTATTCGTATTCACATAGTACTTTACACTTTACAAAGTGCTTTCATAATCTGCGCAATTCAATACCAATTGTATTATGACAGAGGCAGGATAGTTTTTTTTTTTTTTTTTTTTTTTCATTTGAGTGAATTAAAGTTAGTAAGTGGCAGAACTAGAATTTAATCCCAGGTCTTCTGCCCTCGGACTTTCCTCTCAGTGATTTTTAAAAGCTGTTTCTTAGCGTCCTAAATTTCCTTTTAAATGACATTAGGGATAGTACCTCTGGGGAAAATGGGAGGCTGGAATGGTGAGATTCTCTTTTGACTCCTGATAGTTGAAAGCTTGGTCTTAGATTGCCTAAATTCTCATTCCAGTTCTGCCTCTTATATGCTGAGTGACTTTGGGCAAATTACTCAACCTCTTTGCGTCTCAACTTCCTCATCTGTAAAATAGTATCTGCTTTAGAATACTGCTTCATGGGGTTGTTTTGAGAATTAAATGTGTTGTCATTTAAAGGTTTATAACAGTGCCAGGCATATAGTACATATTCAGTAAATGTCAACTTGTATTATTATCTGTTTTATATTTGAGATATATATGTAAAATATTTCTTTTAAAAAAAAGTGTTTTTGATAAAACAAATTTGAAAACACTGCTCTATATCATCTTACATGTTATAAACTCCAGACTCCATAAACCAAGGAGCACAACTATTTTCATTCATTTGTTCAAATATTCTTGAAGTGTCCATTGTGTGCTGAAAGCTTTTATAGCTAAGACCGTGTTGCCTCTTCTCCAAAGGGATTTCTAACAGATGAGCAAGGAAAGGTTGGGAATTGTTTAAGGGAGAAGAGCAGTCTGGCATGTATAATGTATTGAGTGAATTAACTAAGTTAGGCTTTAGGAACTACAACAGATCTCAGTCTGTTGTTCAGATAACAATACTAATTCATACAAATAAATAGAGAAATGTCCCTGTGGCTGACTTTTACTAAAAAGTAAGATATTAACATCAAATTCACATAATGGGAAGAGGACAAGGATAAATGCACATTTTCTTAGGAATTGCCTGATAGTTTGGGGGCATGAATTTACCAAAGGGATTCCAAATTGATTCAGGATTGAGGCAGAAAGTCACCTGCTTTCATTTAATCAGTTTGAAGATATTATGGGAGTGGGGCAGAGGTGTTCTATGTATAGGTTCCATTCTCTTGAAAAACTGTTAATGTACCAAAAAATAGCTACAGATTGTTGTGGGTAAAGGAGCATAAAGACAGTATGCACATCTTGTAGCCATCTGAGCTAGATGTCAAGGAACTTGACTTTAGTGTCTCTATGCTTATTTTTTCTGACAATTTTAATACCTTTTTTTTTTTTTTTTTTTAATTATAGGGGTGTGAATACTTTTTCTCCTGAAGGAAGATTATTTCAAGTGGAATATGCCATTGAGGCTATCAAGGTATAGTATAAGTGGGGTAGTTTTTGAAATTTCATGGCAACTTAGTACTTTGCTGGCAGAACATTTGGAGTAAATGTGTTTTAGCTGCTCCTTTAGAAAATGTTCTTTATCTCCCTTTAATCAACCACAGTTAACCTTCTTTTTAATTTTTTTTTTTTTTGAAGTATAGTTGATTTACAGTGTTGGGCACAATTAACCATTTGTATAACAATTTCAATCCCATTCCTAGCAACTACTTTGGAACTTTTTAATCAAATAACTGCTTCTTAGTTATGTAAGTAGCTTTTTCTTAGTGGGGTTGGAAGGACATGTTTGTGTATATAATCTTCTTGGCTATAAAGAAAGGGGTATAGAATTCCTGAGTTAGCACCTGGGAGATATTTTATCATCTTGAACAAATCATTTAACTGATCACCTGTATTCTTGTTGGTAAATTTGTCAATTTGTACTAGACATTTTTGGGTCTGAATAAGAGATGTGTCCTGTAATCTAACAACAAAATCGAATAGTTCAAACCAGTATTCAAAAAATTAGTTAGAAAGTAAGCTATTTATACTTAAAGTTAGTTATGTGGGATCTTCTATTTGTTGGATTATGGATAATCTAAATTCTGCTTTAGATCTAAATTAGGTTGTTTAGGATAAGGTCCAGGCATCAGTATTTTTAGGGACTACCTCAGTGATTCTTAGTGTCTAGCAAGGGTTGAGAATCACTGATCTAGTCAAACTCTTCACTCTGTTTCAATCACCTCTACATCCCCAAACAGCTTCTGTTTTTATAGATCTAGTGATAGAATATTTTCTCACTAGATAGCTCATTCTGTTTGGAAATAGTTCATAATGGTTTAGAAATTTATCCTTATATTGAATTGAAAGTCTAGCTTCCTGAAGTTTCCTTCAGTTGGCCCTAGTTTTGCCCTTGAACCATACAGGATGTTTAAACCTCTTCCATAAGACAATTCCTCACATATTTGAAGAGAACTATTGTGTTTCCCTCTAAGTTACCTCTTCTCGAAAGAGTATATTGGGGGAAATAGTTATATGAGAATCTGGAAAGGGCAAAGAAGATTCTTAGTTGAAGACATAGAAGTGAAGGTGGAAGCATTGTAGTAGATAGTGGGCAGAAAACGATGGGCCAGCTACAAAAAGTGCCTATTTTCTATTTCTAATCATGTGTGCCCTATATGTAAACCATATGTTACTGTGAAGTCTGAGATTATCACAATTGCAAGCTGTAGCATTTATTTTGAGCCTCAGCTAAGATAATAGTTCTATCCAGATGTGCAAGCCAAGAGTAATTCTCAGTTTTTTTGATTCCCCTTAAGCCCCTTAGTGCTAGTAATTTCCACATTGTTTAGAGATAACGAGATGGTATCTGATCTCTGTAGCCCTAGTTTGAGCTAGGATGGAGTAGTGCCATTAATGTATGCTGCTTTACCTGTGTAAAAATTCATACTTTTGGGCGTTGAAACAACCTTGTTGTTGTCTTGGCAACTTAGCCAATGTGAAAGCAATTTGATAACTATAAGGATTTAGTAGTATGAAAGGAGCTGGAGAAATGACTAAAAATAGCCGACAAATAGAAATTATCACGTAGAGGTGCTGTATGGATGGCATGGGTGAGATATAGCCAGCTGAGGTGGGGGCAAAGTGACTTTTAGAGTAGGTTTGGGGGAAGAAATGGAAATCTGTGATAGTGTCAAAATTATTGTATTATTCTGAGCATCTGGACATTGGTTACTATGCTAGTGAATTATATTAAATAAATAATACATAGTCAGTTCAAATGTTCCCTTTCTTCCCTTCTCCGTCTCCCCAGTCCCAACCCTGGGTGGAGGTGGAGTTTAGTCAGAATTGCAATATTGAAGTGTCTGGGGATAAATGTAATGTATAAGAGAAAATTATCTTGATTTTGATATATTTTGTAAAATAGCCTGTCTCAAAATATTGACCCTTTTTTGGAGTAGAAGCATAGAAATCTATTTTTTAATTAATTAATTGATTGATTGATTGATTTTTGACTGCATTGGGTGTTCGTTGCTGCGCGCGGGCTTTCTCTAGTTGCGGCGAGCGGGGGCTACTCTTCGTGGCGGTGCTCAGGCTCTAGGTGCGCGGGCTCAGTAGTTGTTGCTCGCGGGCTCTAGAGCACAGGCTCAGTAGTTGTGGCGCACGGGCTTAGTTGCTCCGCAGCATGGGGGATCTTCCCGGACCAGGGCTCGAACCTGTGTCCCCTGCACTGACAGGTGGATTCTTAACCACTGCGCCTCCAGGGAAGTCCTAGGAAGCTATTTAAGTTGGAGGCCAAATTGAACAAGTTGAAAATTTTTCCCTGTGCTATGAGAACTTCCTCCACAAAATAATTATAGGGACTATTGACATTTTAGAACGGATAATTCTTTGTTGTGGGGGACAGACCTGTGCATTGTAGGCTGTTTAGCAGCATCCCTGGCCTCTACCCATTAGATGTCAGTAGCACTCACTCCTCCAGTTGTGACAGCCAGACATGTCTCCAGACTTTGTCAATTGTCCCCTAGGGGGTAAAATGGCTCCCGGTTGAGAATAACTCTGCTAGATAAAATTTTAAGGTAGGTACGGGGACTTCCCTGGTGGCGCAGTGGTTAAGAATCCGCCTGCCAATGCAGGGGACATGGGTTCGAGCCCTGGTCCGGGAAGATCCCACATGCCGTAGAGCAACTAAGCCCGCGAGCCACAACTACTGAGCCTGCGCTCTAGAGCCTGCGAGCCACAAGTACTGAAGCCCACATGCCACAACTACTGAAACCCATGCACCTAGAGCCCATGCTCCACAGCAAGAGAAGCCACCGCAATGAGAAGCCCATGCACTGCAACGAAGAGTAGCCCCCGTTCGCTGCAACTAGAGGAAGCCCACGCGCAGCAACGAAGACCCAATGCAGCTAAAAATAAATAAATAAAATTTTTTTAAAAGTAGGTATGAATTCTGTTCTGCTCTGTTCAGTTGGAAATTCAAGATCAATACACTATACATAAAACAATTAGAGGACAACTAAGTGCCAAATTAAATTCTCTGACAATGGTTTCTGACTTTTTTATTTTACAGTTGACCCTTGAACAGGGCAAGGGTTAAGGACACCGACCCTCCAAGCAGTCTAAAATTGCCCTGTAATCTATTGATATAGTTGGCCCTCCATATCTGTGGTTCCACATTCACCCATTCAACCAACCACAGATTAGTACTGTTGTATTTACTATTGAAAAAAAAAATCCACATGTAAGTGGACCTGTGCAGTTCAAACTTGTATTTTTCAAGAGTCAACTGTATTTTTAAGGCATACGTGCATGTAGTTTTAGCCAAAAGGTAAAATAGTTTTATAAACCTTGTAACAAAAGCAGAAGTCCCTGAGCCTGCCCCTCTTTATCTTCAGCTTCTCAGATGCAACATTTTAAAGTCTTTTAGCTAATTTTCTTGGCATTTACTTCCATATCTCTAAGATAGGAACACAGACTTACATTTTTTTCACCTAGGTATTATCCACAGACTTTTCATTATGAAGGATGAAGATTTCTGCCCCCAGTGACACACAGATATACAGTTTCCTACTGGGGTAGAGACAGGGCAACCCTCTCAATGTATATCATATCTATCATAATTTTGTTAGATCATTAGTCAACATTTCTATTGGTAAGACTACGTAAATGCTTTTCATACCTGAGCCGGTTTTCTGTTTCTGCACAATATGGTTTTCCTGGGAGTTTATAATTCTCTTTAAAAAATTTGCCTAATTTAGTATGTAAATATCAATAATTCATCCCCAGGGTCTCTCCAAGTTATGTATATCCTCTCAAAACACTCAGGCACATTAAGTATCCTGTAAAAGATTCTTAAAGAAATCTTTGAGCCTTTGACCAGCTCTAATCTGGACTGGTTCTCTGGGCCTGCTGCACAGCTGTATACTTAGCATCTTCTATCATCATCATCCTAGGAACTCTCTTTAACTCCCTCTTGCGTTAGATCACAAGTCATTTTCTTTTTTTTAAATTTTATTTATTTATTTATTTATTTATTTATTTATGGCTGTGTTGGGTCTTTGTTTCTGTGCGAGAGCTTTCTCTAGTCACGGCAAGTGGGGGCCACTTTTCATCGCGGTGCGTGGGCCTCTCACCATCGCGGCCTCTCTTGTTGCGGAGCACAGGCTCCAGACGCGCAGGCTCAGTAATTGTGGCTCACAGGCCTAGTTGCTCCGCGGCATGTGGGATCTTCCCAGACCAGGGCTCGAACCCATGTCCCCTGCATTGGCAGGCAGATTCTCAACCACTGCGCCACCAGGGAATCCCCATTTTCTTTTTTGATGTATTCCTTCAATTTGGTAGAACCCATTCTCCAATGATTTCATAAGAAAGTATTTTTAATTTCCAAGCATTTTTGTTTTTTTCCTTTTTCTTATTAGTGTCCTGTTCTTGTTTTATGGATGAAATACCTTTTTCAAGGACTAAAAAAAATTTTTTTCTTCAGATTTCTTTTTCCCCTTGAACAAGCTAGATTCTTTAGAGATATATATTTTTAAACTGCAGATCTTGACCCATTAGTGGGGACTGAATCAATTTAGTAGGTCATGGGAGCATTTCTTTTTTACGTAGACTGGAGCAGTAGATCTCAGAATGCCTTGCTCATAGTATTGGTGAGTGTTTTCTTTTCTTCATGAAACTTTGCTTCTATTATATTTATTTCTTTGTATCTGTTTGTGTATTTTAGTCATGATATAAAGTATATTTCTTAATGTAGATTTGGGTCAGAAAATTTGAAAACTACTGCTCTAGAGAAAACTGCCTCTTCTCATTTCATGCCTGGAAGGTGTTTCTGCCTGCTCTCTTCTGAGAGCTGAGCAGGGAAAGAAGGCTGGGGTTCTTAACATTAAACTTGTCAATTTTTACTTAATTCCCCTGTACTACTACTAATTTCCTGTAGTACTCTGCCTTCGATGGTGGCATCCCCCAGTCTAGAGACCCTCTGTTTTACTCTCTCCAGAGTCTTCTACAGGAGTGGGAGTGGGGGCCATCATCTAGCTTTACAACGTAGGGTAAAAGATCTGGAAATCTGTCTCTTAAGCAAACGTTGAACTAATTTTATAATTTTTAGCTGTTACATTTCTATTTCCAGAGGTCCTTGTTGCCACCATTCCCTTTTTGGGGGGTCCTATGATAGAAATCAGGTTGTTTCTTGACTTTCTTTACTGCTGGCTTAGGATTTGGATTTCTCAGGTTTGCTAAGTAAGTAATCACTAACCCATCTTCTTTCTTTAAAATTTTGTGTCTGTGTCTTTGTCCTAGTGGATTTATCCAGTCCCCGCTTAAGCCTTTTAATCTCCTGTTCTCAGGCTTGGAGAAGGAGTAGAGCTAATGTATGTATTCAGTCTACACCTTTACTTAGAAGTAAGAGCACTCATTTTTTACATAAAATTCTTTCACATTTTATCTCCTGTAGTTATGCATGTACCATTAAGAAAATATACAGTGAAAAGCAGGTATATATATTTAATAACACTTCTAAATAAAGTCACAACTTTACACATTTGAAAAATAATACATATATGTATGAGACATGATCATTCAGTCTGCATGCGTTTTAAGCATGTTATGCACAATGATTTATGAAATTCTTTGGAATACTTTGCAATAACAGACTCCAGGAATCTGATGCTCACACTGATAGTCATTGCTTTGTAGAACTAAGTAAATATAGTGATTTACTGTAAGTAAATATAGTGATTATTTACAGGAGAGAGCACGTATAGTCATGGAAGGCTTTATGAATGATGGGTGGAATTTGGATAAGCAAAGGGAGGAGCGTATTCCAGGTGTGACGGCATGGGCAGAAGTGCAAGGGTAGCGGATAATATGGCATGAGAAAATGGATTTGGCTATACCTGAGGGATTTTGCTGGAGAATGATAAATAATAAAGTTGGAAGTGTAAAGTAGGATTAGGTTTTGAGGACTCTGGAAGCTTACTTGGATTTTATGTTACAGGCAGTATAGAGAGATATTAGTTCTTTAGAGAAGTATAATGAAAATAGCATTTTATTGTATCAGTCAGGCCATAACATGAAAGATACATTGGGAGAGAGAGATTAAAGATGGGGAGACTAAGTAGGAGGCTGTTGAAGTAATCTTGGCATATAAAAAAATAGCTAACATTTGTTGCTTGTTTATTATGTGCAAGTTACCATTTTAAGCATTTTATGTATGTGTGTTTACCCCTCTTGATGTGTAGGTATTGTTATTATTATCCCCCTTTTGTAGATAAGGAAACTGAGACAAAGAGGGGTGGGTGACTAGGATGTTGGCATGGAGATGGAGAGATGAAATCAAGCTATATGGTAGACTGCTAGTGACCTTGAAAGATATTTTTATGTTGGTGGTGGTGTTTCTTTTCTTTTCTTTTTTCTTTCTTTTTCTTTTTTTTAAGTAAATTACTTTTCTGGAGGTCACATAGATTTGAGGGATATCACCTTTTGGGATAGATCAAGGTAGCAGAGGTAAAAAGATACCAAGTCCAGAAAAAACATTAAAGTTGTATTACTTCTTGCCCACTATGTTTAGAACTTTAGAATCTGCCCCTCTCCAAAAAACTGGCATTAGAGTTGATCATTTTCCGGACATTTTCAAGACCTTATTGAACTTCCCCTTTAGAAGCACAAAATTCTGTAAATCAGTGCTCTTGCCATTGACAGGAATAGTACATTATTAGGGTGCTCCTTATTTTCTCTGTGTACTAGATATGGCTGATTGAAGCTTCTATCATGTGAAGATATGCAGAGAGATTGCTGGTGAGTATGTGAGACTGTTCTTTGACTTCTATATGATAACCATAACCTGTTTCTCTTTAGCTTGGTTCTACAGCCATTGGGATCCAGACGTCAGAGGGTGTGTGCCTAGCTGTGGAGAAGAGAATTACCTCTCCACTCATGGAGCCCAGCAGCATTGAGAAAATTGTAGAGATTGATGCTCACATAGGTAAGGAGTAGGAGAAGGCTGTTCTGTAGAATCTTGCCTGGGTTAATCAGTCTTCTTTCATGTTTCAAGAGAGGTTCGTTAGGTGAACATCTTATCCCTTGTTAGTTATCATTTTCCAGGTAGTAGGCCATTGTGCATAATACAGGTAGTAGAAAGCAGTTATAGGATTCACCTACTCCCAGACGTTCCTTTCTCCCTCAAATTTATACTTGGCAAATGTGATGGTTATTGAAATATGTGAAGGTTGAATCATAGGCCAGCTCCCTATGATGGCTGGGTCTTCATTGATGCATAACATTAGGAGCCCACCTGGAGCAGAGGATTGTGTGGGAAGGTAGGGGTGTCCACTAAGGAAAGAGAAATTCTTAAAGATCTTCAGAGTGGCTAAGGTGCAGCGAGTATAAGGATGATAGACTTTGACCCAGATCAGTACTCTTCCTCTGTTTTCAGATTTATCATTTCAATCTATCTCCCCTTGCCTTCCCTTCCTCCCTTTTTTGGGTCTCTGTTAAATTCCCCTGCCGTGGCTTCTGGCATCATTGTAGCATGATGAGTAGTTCTACTTATTTATAGCATGGCATTTTAGTTGACTGCCCACATTTACTTAACCTATCTCATCATCTAATTACTGAAACATTGGTAAAATAATTAATTGCTTGAAGGCGTCAGAATCAAATGCCATAGTGATGCAGGGAGCTTGACATTATCTCTTTCATAGATATAGAAACTGAGATTTAGTCTTTTAAGATTAGAACATTGTATCTACTTTATCTGAAGCCATCTACCTTTTGGAGGTAGGTCAGTGTCACTTCATTCAACAAATTGAGAACCTATTATGTGCCAGACTTTGTGCTAGACACCAGAGGCACACAAAGGAATGAGACATAGTCCGCTTGTGTTCCAGGAGCACACAGTTTAATCACAGAAGTAGATATGTAAATAAGTCAATGCAGTTAAGTGAAGTAGGTATTAAGAAAGGCTGTAGTGTATGCTTAGTAGGGGTACAACGGAGGAAACAATTAGTTTTCCCTGGGGCCAGTGGTAGTAAGGCTTTTAGAAGAGGATTCCATAAAGGTGATGCTTGAGCTGAACTGAATTCTAAAAGATAAGGAAGTGTTTACCAAGTGAATAAGTGTCTGGGTGTAGCAGGGGAGAGCTTTCTGGTCGGAGGGAATAGAAAAGAGCAAAGCTGTGGTGGTGTAAAATATAAAATACCCTGGCACACGCAGTTTGGCATGACTGGCAGGTGGAACGTGGCAAGAAACGAGTCTGGGATCAAACAGTGGAAGTCCTGTTTACCACACTAAAGAGCTTGAACTTGATCCTTTTGCATTAATGGCCAAGGTTTTAAGTACTGAGGAAATATGATCAGATTAGGATTTGAGAAAGACCATTCTGATAGTAGTGTTGAAGGTAGAGTGAAGGGGGCTGAGACTGGAGGCAGGGAGACCAGGTCTGAAATTTTTTTAATAGTCCAAATAAAGAGATGATGAAGGCTTAACCAAGGTAGTGGCCAGAAAACGGAGAGGTAAGGACTAATGCCAGACAGGCTAATCAGACAGCGATTGATAGAATTTGGGATTCAGTTGGTTGTGAGGGCCAGGGAGAAAGATGGAGCCTAGAAGGGAAATGAGTCTGTGGTCTATCCAAGTAGATATATTAAGGGAGTCATTTGGCTTTATAGGTCTGAAATGTGGGAGTGAGACCCAGGCTGGAAATTTAGATTTGAGTCATGACGTGTAAAGTCACAGCCATAATCTTGGCATCTTGGGCCATCACTCATATAACTAGTTTGTGTTTGGTCAGGAAGTGAAAGGACTTGATCTTCTTCTAGGGTCTTCCATTGTAGCTCATAGTGAGATAGTTATTTTTTTCCCTTGTTTCTCCTGTTGGACTGTTAGTGCTTGCTTAGTTTGAAAGTGCATCACGGGCTACAAAAGAGTGCTGAAGGAATGCTTGAGGATGTAACGTGTGGAAATTCATGTTTGATTAGCTGCTCTTCTCTGTCTCCTACCTTAATAGCTGGACTTCTCTGTCATTATGAATTGTTTTTATTTGTTAGTGATATAATTATACTTGTGTTCAGTGCAGATAATTTCCCATCTAATCTCTTAGGTATATTGCTATGGGATTGCTGAATGGCTGTCATGGTTTCACTGCAGAATTTCAGTATTTCCTGAGTGGATGAAAGAGTTCTACAAGGATTTGGCTACCGGGTCACTGTTGCTTTTACATTGCAGGTTGTGCCATGAGTGGGCTAATTGCTGATGCTAAGACTTTAATTGATAAAGCCAGAGTGGAGACACAGGTAAAATTAGCATCATCTCTCCTTTTTACCATGATGCTTGTGTTCCTTGTTTAGTGATGATATAACTGCCTGGGCTGTACTGCAGGTATCTGTGTTAATATCAGATGTAGCTCTTGGGAGTGATTTTGGGTAGAATCCCTAGTTACAACTTTCTGAGGCTTGGAGTCTAGCCATCCAACCATTGCAGCTTTAAGGAAGCCCTGGTAAATAGTGCTGACAGTCTCTTGCTTCTTTTTGACTTGCCTTATATAAAGCAAGCATTGCACTGCATTCTGTTCCCTAATTGACTTTCTGTGGGAGCACCATAGCAAGAGGTAGAAATAGCTAAAGGAATTCTCACCCCAACTGCCTTTGCAGCTAGGCTTGCAAATGACAGCTCTCCTGTAGTGAGTAATGATATGTACCAGGTGATAAATGCTGGTTAGGAATACTGATTTTTTTTTTTTTAACTGAGCTCCTGCTGCCTGCAGAGTAGTAGACTGGTAGGAAAAAAATATCTGATTGGTAAACATTTTTTTTGTGCTTATTTGCAGGTTTGCTGTCAGTACTTATGTAAGAATAAGTCATTTAATTTAAACTCCAACAGAATGATAAGATAGGGCCTTTGAGGGAAAGCGGCACTCAGCTATTAGCTTTCACTTTGTGAAAAGACTAGATTTGGTGCTCTGAAGGGTTAACTCTGTTTTTCAAGGGAGCAATCCTCTCCCTTGAAAAGTCATCATTGCTTAGAGTCCTTTTGGTGTAACTTTATTTCCAGAGCTATTTCTCTTCCTCTCATGCAGTCCCGAGCATTTGAGTTTAGTGTTAAGGAAAACACACCAGAGCTTGAGCATTCAGTTTTTAACCAAAAGGGATGTGTGTAGTGAGATGGTGGGCTACTTTTAATGCCATTCTTACGAAAGGTAGACCATGCTTTGCTCTTCTTTTAGAACCACTGGTTCACCTACAATGAGACCATGACAGTGGAGAGTGTGACTCAGGCTGTGTCAAATCTGGCTCTACAGTTTGGAGAAGAAGATGCAGATCCAGGTGCCATGGTGAGTTTGATGCTTGTGCCAAGCTTTCTTGCTGTCCTGTGGAACTGAAGACATTTGTCCTCGGAACATGTCTTTACCATCTCTTCTCGCCCCCCTACTTCGTAGCTATTTATCTTAATACCTCCTGCTTTTTGGTTCTAGTCTCGTCCCTTTGGAGTAGCACTGTTATTTGGAGGAGTTGATGAAAAAGGACCCCAGCTGTAAGTACCATTTGGCCATTTTTTTCCTGCTTCCTTTTTGGGAGAATTATTTTCATTTGGGATGGGACTGGTTGTTTAAATCAAGTGAGAAGATTATTGTAGAGTTGTAAAAATGAAGGGCTTCTAATTCTATAAAGTTCATTGATTCTATGCTGCTTACACAAAAACAAATTTGGGGATTTTATGAAGAACTCCTCTATTGGAACCAGTGCTATTTGTGGAAAGAAATTAGAAGTAACTTTGTTGCTGTAGTCAAAATGTGTTTTAGAGCCTTGCTTTGGAATATTGATTTGATCCCTATCCTCAAATAGTATTTAGACAGGCATACATAAGTGTCATATTTATATATACTGTATATATAAAGTATTCTTATATATACTTCTCTTCTAAATCCCTGAGGAAATTATTATTAGTTTTCTTAAACACGTTTTTTTTTTTTTTCTTTGAAGTGGGTTGCTTAAATAATAGTTTATTTTTACTCTTTTTTTCTGTATAATTTTGTGCAGTCTTTCAATATCTTTTCATCTTTCAGTATAATGGCTTTTTTTTTTTTTTTTAAAGGATATTTAAATTTTTTTTTCGTTTATTCCCAGACTTTAGGCTGTATAAGTTTCTGGCCAAGCAGCTTTGATTGTTAATAAACATAGCTTTCCCACCAGTTATTGAAGACTTAAAAAAATTTCTTTAAAGTATTACCATTAGGTCCAATAGGCATGATTAATTATCATGCTAAATTAAGAATTGTTTTTTGGTGTCTGTAAGAAACTGATTGTTGGCTACTATCTTTAAAAAATGACAGGATCATTTAAATCTTTACTTCTGTTTCCTGAATGCTTTTTCTTTGATGGCATATCTTTTTTTTTTTTTTTTTCACACACACACACTGTATTTTATTTTTACAAGAGATAAATAGACTGACACCAAGCATTGTAAATGGATGACCACAACAAAAGCAATAATGATTGCAATTACCAAACACGAAACACACTCATACTATGTCATAAAATTGACATTCAGTCCAGTAATCCTCCACTGTAACAGATCCTTTACTTTGCAGTGAAAATTGATTTGTGTATTCTTTGCCTCTGAGTCCTTGTGGGATTTTCTTTTTTTTTAATTCAAACAGAAAGTCACAAAAATTATAATCATCCTCATCAGTTAACTCAGTCCCATGTAATTAATTTTTTTTTCATATTGATCTTTTGTTAGCACTTTTATGAGTTCATCAGTTTTTCATTAGAGTTCTGAAAATGCTTATTCATTCAGTTCAGCAGTACAGTTACCAGAAACCTGTACTTGTCAGAGTCTTTTCTATGAATTCCTTGAAGATGAAACCCTTTTATAGGAACATATTTGCAAAAGCATCAGAGTACACCCAGAACTGTGTAAATGACAAAAGACTTAAAAATGACCACAGTTAAAGATTTGATGAAAGTTCATAATAATGCAGTCGACAAGAAAATTAGTTATTTCTGAGATATACATTTTAAAGTAATAACTAGGATCATGACTTATAACATTATACCAGAACATATAAGATTTTTAGAAATTTCACGTAATGTCTGAAACATTTATATTAACATATTTCCATACAAATAACCCAATGAAAGTTTAGTATTAGTTGTTTTGTTTGTTTTTTTATACTGCAGGTTCTTATTAGTCATCAATTTTATACACATCAGTGTATACATGTCAATCCCAATCGCCCAATTCAGCACACCACCATCCCCACCCCACTGCAGTTTTCCCCCCTTGGTGACCATATGTCTGTTCTCTACATCTGTGTCTCAACTTCTGCCCTGCAAACCAGCTCATCTGTACCATTTCTCTAGTTTCCACATACATGCGTTAATATACGATATTTGTTTTTCTCTTTTTGACTTACTTCACTCTGTATGACAGTCTCTAGATCCATCCACGTCTCAACAAATGACTCAATTTCATTCCTTTTTATGGCTGAGTAATATTCCATTGTATATATGTACCACAACTTCTTTATCCTGGTTTCTCCAGCCATAGAACATCTTTTGGATCTGTGCCTCGGTATTTCCTGGCTGCAGGGCCAAGCATTTATATTTTTTAGTGAGATGTTTGTTACATAAAATGCCACCCTTCTTAAGCATTTTATTCCTCTTCTTTTTGGTGGTTTTGCAGGTTTCATATGGACCCATCTGGAACCTTTGTACAGTGTGATGCTCGAGCAATTGGCTCTGCTTCAGAGGGTGCCCAGAGCTCCTTGCAAGAAGTTTACCACAAGGTAATTAAGCATTCTCACGACTTCTATTATCTTTTTTTTTAATCAGGGTATAATTTACATACAATAAAATGTACAGACCTAAGAGTTCAGTTCTATGAGTTTTGACAATTGTATACACCCTTGTAACCAGCACTTAAAACAAAATATAGGGACTTCCCTGGTGGTCCAGCGGTTAAGACTCCACGGTCCCAATGCAGGGGGCCCCGGTTTGAGCCATAGTCAGGGAACTAGATCCCACAGGCCACAGCTAAAAGATCCCGCCCGCGTGCCACAACTAAGACCCGGCGCGGCCAAATAAATAAATAAATAAATAATTTAAAATAGATGCATATATATATATATAGCACACTTCCATCACCCTGCCCCAGAATGCTTGCCTCCTCTCCGGTCAGTCTCTTTCCCCCTTTCAGGCACATTTACCATTGTAGATTAGTTTTGTCTGGTCTTTTTATGAATAGAATCATACAGTTTGTATTTTCATGTCTGCGTTTTTTTGTTCAACATACTGTTTTTGAGATACGTTCGTATTTTTGCACATTTCAATAGTTTCTTTTTATTGATGAGTGGTATACCATGGTATAGATGTACCACAGTTTGTTTATCCTTTATCTTCATAGCTTTACTTAGCAGTTTATATTTCCTAGTCTGGCTCTCCAAGCAAGTGGGCATTTGGTACTTTTTATCTTTGTGGGATGGGAAGACTTGGTTTGGGGTAACTCATTGTAGTGGCTGAAGGCTGCCCTACTTGTCATTCAGGTGGTTCATACAGGGATGCCTGCTTACATCAACCTCTCCTAGTATTGCTTTTACGTGTGCAGGAAATCAGGTACAAAATGGAGTAAGAAAAGAGCAGATTTTCTAAACCATTGGGCTACCTTCTAGATCATTTGGGAATTATTATTCACAGGGTATCATCAATATTATCTTGCTTCTAAATTAAAAGACAATAACTAAAGAAGTGTAGCTCTTTCCTCGTCTTCAAAGATCACTTACCATATTACAGTTGGTAACTTTGTTCTGGTTCAAAATAAGACTTTTTTTTCTCTGAATAAAGGTACTCTACTTATTTACCATTTACCTGAATTCTGGAGATACTTGTAATGCACTGTACTTATTGAGATGTTTGATTTATTGATATTTGCTAAATCATTTCTTCAGGGAGATATAGGGGAAATCTTTGAAGGAAGGAGGGATTATGTGCAATTAATGGCTACTCTTCTTACCCTCTTTGTTTCAAGTCTATGACACTGAAAGAAGCCATCAAATCTTCACTCATAATCCTCAAACAAGTAATGGAGGAGAAGCTGAATGCAACTAACATAGAGGTATTTTTCTGTTTTATTCAGATATCATAGCTCTCATTGCTGAAGATCAAGATAGTAACATTTTTGTATGCTCAGTTCTTAAGAAGTTATTATCCTGTGAATAAGCAACTTTAGTAATGTGGTAATGGCAGAAGCCAGAATTTGGTGAGTTAAAGAATAAAAGGGAGTGATGAAGTGGACAAAACAAGAATATGCTGCCTTCTCAAGAAGTAATTAATGTCAGCAGCAGGCAGCATTAAAGAAAAGGATTTTTGTCTTTTTAAGGATGGGGAAAGACTTGAAAATACTTTTATAGTCTGAGAAGCAAGTAGTGGATAGAAAAATGTTAAAAGAATTAAAAGTGGAAGTTAGATAATGATGGAAGAGTTCTAGAAGAGAGAAGGCATGGTACAAATGAAAGAGTTGGTTTTGAAAAGTAGAATTGATTCAACATTATACTGAATACCCATTATATGCCAGGTACTATGTAGATGCCAGGGATACAGACACAGAAAATCCAGTTCCCATTAAGTAGTATAGAGGACATACAGATAATAACAGCTTGGGTTGATACTTCTGTAATAGCAATATGAATGGATTGACACAGGAACATATAACTTATACTGGGGCATTAGGAACGCTTACTGGAAGAGGTGAAGTTTGGAGAAGGGAAGAGAATGGTATTCCAGGAAGAGGGAACAGGACATGTAAAATAACACTGTGCGTAAAAGGGAACTTTGAGGGATTTATCTGAATGCTGGAGTGTGAGATGTATGTAAGATAGGGAGATGACACTGGAGAGACATGGACCAGATTCTGTATGCCCTTATATAGGATCCTAAGAGTAGACAGGAGGATGGGAGGTAATGATGAGTAAAGTTAAGGCAGGTTTGGAGGTGAATTGGGAGAGAGGTGTTATATTTCCCTGGTGATCGTTAGATCATCTGCCGAGGGTGGGTGAATGCAACAGTGAAATTAAGAAGAATGGGAAATATTTGGAAAAGTCATTATGGATAGGGAAAAGGGAAGACAGGGATGAGTAAAAGGATTGCTGGGTCACATTAAAATATGCTAGCTGAGGCTGAAATCACAAAACAAGTTGTAAAAAGTCAGGATAGTGGTTACCCTTGGAGGCATGGTATGTATGTATATTATATTTTAATTAAAAAAATCTTAAAGGCCAACTGAGGCTGGAATCACAAATCAGTAATTAAACCAATCAGCACTTACCAGGATACTTTTCAGCTATACTCAGCATAGATTGAGAAAATGTATATTTGGATAAATCTCTGGCAGAGGATTGACTGGTTATGGGCAGAAGAATGGAGAGAGTACTGGAGAGTATTGTCAATCTGTCACCAGTAGAGCCTGGTTCCGTAGGCTGCAGTGAAAGGGGCAAAATTGGGCGCCAGAACAAGGGGCTGGCCTAAAGGTGGGAAGGTCCGAGAAGAGTTGGAGAGAGGTTGGGTCTGCGGGAGGGGTGTTTGGCTTGCTTCTTCAGCAGTCATGGAGAGAGGGGGTTATGGAATGGAAATGGAAAACTTACTTCATAAATAGTTGTTTTTTCACCTTCTCAGCAAAGATTTGAAAATGCTTCCCCTTCGTGCCAGTCTCTGAGATGATGAGGCACAAAAAATGCAATGATAGTCCATATTGACCCTTAGGAGGGATTTTGTCAGTTCCTTTTGTGCTTTGTTTTCTGTGGTACTGAATGAGATAGGGTCTTGGCATTTCCACTAAGACTATCTCCTTGCTACCTCAGAGTAATTCACATGTAGCTCTTTTGATTTCACAGGGAAGGTTCTAAGGCCTGCCTGGTTCAACTAAAACGTCAAAGATATTTTTTAGCTCATTCAGTTTCAGTGCAACTACAGTGTTGCTTTGAAGAGAGCATCAGGTGTGTTTCTCATCCATGCTCCATCATTAATCCCTGACTAGAGTTTTCTTCCCTTTAAAACGGGGGCACTTCCACTTTTCCAAGCTCTAACTCATGGTTTCCAAACCTGGCTGTCCATCAGTCTTTGGCTGTCCATCAGAAATCTGTATTTTTGAAATCTCCTTGGGTTACTCTGATGGTCAGTCTAAGAAGGTCAGGCATTTGGGAGCCACTGCTCTAGAGCCCATCCTCCTCTATCTCTTTGAGGTCCCTGCTCCGCCAGTTGTTCCTTGCGTCACCAGCCTCTCCTCAACAGCCACTTCCCCTCAAAAAGGGAAAATTTCCAAGTTGCATCTTTCTTTAGAGAAACAAAAAAACAAAACCCACCTTTGTCAACCCCTCTCTCTACCTAGTATCCTTTCTTTAAAAGATCAACTTCGTTGAGGCATAACGTACATACTGTAGTGTGCACCTGTTTTAAGTTTACAGTTCAGTGAATTTTGACAAAGGTATAACCCTTGTATCCGCAACCACAAGATACAGAATGTTTCTGTTGTCCCCAAAAGTTCCCTCATGCCCCTTTTTAGTCGCTTCCTTCCCACTGATCTGCTTTTTGTCACTATAGATTTGTTTTGCATGTTCTAGAATTTCTTATAAATGGATCTTACAGTGTGTATTCTTTTTGTGTCTCACTTCTTTCACTTAATAATTTTGAAATTCAGGAGTTTGTTACATTTTATTGCTATTCCATTCATCCTTTTTTTTAACCTTTAATTGCTAGACTATGAATCTGTATCCATTGTCTTCACTGCCTCGCTTCTCATTTATTTCTCAATCACTGCCATTGGTTTCTGTTATTATTTCCCTGATACTGCCCCTTGCTAAGATAACTCCTCTTTATCAGATTTCATGGTCATTTTTAAGACTTCTTATATGACCTTTTCTGAAGCAGACACCTCAAATTTTTGACAGTTGTAAAACTAAACTCATCATTTTTCCTGAAAACCATTTCCTCTTCCCTTATTTCTAATTCTGGTTGATGACACCTTCAGTGAACCTGTCATTCACAGCAGAAACCTGGAAGACTCTGACCTCCCTTTGCCTTCACCGATTTGTGTCTTTGCCTCCTTAAATAACTCTCATATCAGTGCCTCTTCTTCATGCCTACTCCCAGGGCCTTCTCTTGTTCAGGCCCTCATTTTTCTCCTGCCTTGTATGTTTTGAGATTTCCTAGCTAGTCTTCCTGCCTGTAGCCTTGCCCTCCTCCTTTTCATTCCATTTCCCCTGCCATTGTGCTACTGAAGTGGATTTTCTAAATTGCATATCTAAGCTCAATTGTCCTCCACTTTTTTTTTTTTTTAGAAATTCACGTTCTTTTTTTAAATTAATTAATTAATTTATTTATTCATTTATTTTTGGCTGTGTTGGGTCTTCGTTTCTGTGCGAGGGCCTTCTCTAGTTGCGGCAAGCGGGGACCACTCTTCATCGCGGCGCGCGGGCCTCTCCCGTTGCGGAGCACAGGCTCCAGACGCGCAGGCTCAGTAGTTGTGGCTCACGGGCCCAGTTGCTCCGTGGCATGTGGGATCTTCCCAGACCAGGGCTCGAACCCGTGTCCCCTGCATTGGCAGGCAGACTCTCAACCACTGCGCCACCAGGGAAGCCCCTGTCCTCCACTTTTAAAAAGTCTTTTCTGACTCTTAACTGTCTGCAAGATAAATTCCAAACTTCTTTTCATGTCACGGTAATTCACTACTTCTTAAGGCATATGTTTAACCTGTGAGGTACCTTGCTAATTTTACATGCAATTATCTTTTAATTCTCACAATAGCCTTATGAGATAGGTATTCCTACTTCCGTTTTACAGAGGAGGAAACTGAGGCTTTGAGAAGGTAAGACCTTGCCCAAAGTAACAGCATTGGTAAATGGTGGGGTCAAGGTTTGAAACCAGGTCTGATTTGGGGTCCTGTACTTTTTACCACTTTAATACACTATCTCTCTATGAGCTCTGAACTCCTGCTACCTCTCCGTTTCATCTCATCACATATGCAACCTCTGCTCTAGTCATTCAAAATTACTTTCAGTTTTGCAAGTACATCATCTTGCTTCGTGCATTTATGTATTTGCATATTCAGTCTGCCCTCTGCTCCTTGACTGACCCATTCTTGTAGTGCTTTAAGACACAACTCAAAGATTGCTTCTCCTTGAAGCCTTCCTGGACTCCCCTCTAGATTACTCCTTTGTGCCTTTATGTATGCTTGGCTCTGTTGTAACACTTACCTGACATTAAAAGCATTTGGCGTCTAGCGCTCTTAGTAAATAAGACAGACTTTTTTCATCTTTGGATCTTTTTGCTTCGTACAACTGTAACTAGTACACAGGTGCTTAGCAGTTAATTACTGATCAAATCAATAAAAGAAAATATCTGTTTTACCTGCCTCACAGAGGTTTTTTGAAAGTAAAGTGAGGACTTCCCTGGTGGCGCAGTGGTTAAGAATCCGCCTGCCAATGCAGGGGACATGGGCTAGATCCCTGGTCCAGGAAGATCCCGCATGCCACGGAGCAACTAAGCCCGTGCGCCACAACTATTGAGCCTGTGCTGTAGAGCCCGCAAGCCACAACTACTGAGCCTGAGTGCCACAACTACTGAAGCCCGTGCGCCTAGAGCCCGTGCTCCGCAACAAGAGATGCCACTGCAATGAGAAGCCCGCTCACCGCAACGAAGAGTAGCCCCCGCTCACCGCAACTAGAGAAAGCCCGCGCGCAGCAAGGAAGACCCAACACAGCCAAAAAAATAATAATAAATAAATAAATAAATAAATGTATTTTTTAAAAAAGAAAGTAAAATGAGATAAATAGAAAAGTAGCTTTCATATTCATTATGTAAGTAAATGCAAGGGGTTATTTTTACTCATCTAGTGATGGGTACCTTCCTGAAGGCAGTATTTGGTTTAAGTCCTGTTAGTATTGATTTGCAGCCTGATTCTATAGGACTGGTCTAATTCAGAGTTGCCCAGTTTCTGGTTTTTAGCCCCTGTAATGGTTTGGGAGGACTAGCTTGTGAGCCATGGGTGACTTGACAAAAAACTCTGTAGGCTCTCACTGTTCTCTGGTTTATTGACTTTGTAGCTCTCTGTCCTCATGTCCTTAAGAAAAGTATTTATATATTTTAATTTCCTTGGAATAGAACTCATGGTCTATATGGACATCACTAAATTATTTAACATATATTTTACAAATATGTTTGGGACTCTTCTGATATTTCATATAATTGGATAGATCTTTTAGGAGAATCTAGTGGAGACTGCAGGCTTTGAGAGAACATTTTTTTTAGTCTGTCCCCAGACCAGATCTTCAGGTGTTTTAAGATGTGCAGTAGTCTTCTTCTAAATTTTACCTGTAGTTGAGGCAGAGAATAATAAACATCATGTAACTGGGCTATGCTAATTTTGGCAGTTTTCAAATTACACTAAATATCAGTAGTGAATATTACTCAAAAAATGCCCTACTATGTTTAATTTTAAAGTTAAAAAAAGATAATATAAGGAAATGACATTTCAAACAAATTAAACACAATAGCTAAAGGCAAAAGTGAAGTGGCAACTATTCCTCAGTATTACCCTAAAGCATGGGACTATGTTGTCAGCAGAGATGATGGAAAACCCGGTGGTTTGGCTAAATTTGAAACTAACCATCTTCTGACCCTAGTCTTTTATTGCTTAAATACATTATAATCTGGACTGCTGGTTATTACTAATATCTTTAGTCGCAACTGATTTCCTATGGTCAGTGTTAATGGGATCTTTTCATGGCCAGTCCTTTTAAAAAAACAAAACAAATGTTTTTCTTGTTAAGTTACCATATGGGCAGTTTTAGAGAAAAGAATACCCAACAATAATAGTTAATTATGTGGTGCTTGTTACAATGTTCTAGACACTGTTCTAAGCACTTTACATGGATTGACACATTTAATCCTCACAACTACCCTATGAGTTAGGTGCTTTTATCCCCATTTTACTGATGGAAATTGAGGCGCAGAGTGGGCAAGTATACCAAGGTCTCATACACAAGCTCGACTTGCAAGTGTGTGAATATGCTTTTAATATATTTCTAAAGGAATCTTTAACAGAAAAAACTACTGACCCCAATTTGCTGCTGCTTTTGTGATCCTTGTTGAAGTAACCTCAAGAAGTGACAGTGATGCCAGGCATTTGGTTAACTATTATGTGGTGGGTTAACCTCAAAATAGAAAATTTGGTCAAGAAGATTTTTATTTTGGAGTCAGACAGCTATTTTAGGAACCTGCTGCTGGAAAGGATATCCCTGGGACAGCAGATCCCTTAGTTCCTAATGAACAGCTGCGTCACCAACAACTTCTCCTGACTGCGCTGGGGCTATAAGAAGGGTGATCGAGCCGAGCTTATTAACCCTTCTCTGTTTTCTTTCTAGCTAGCCACAGTGCAGCCTGGCCAGAATTTCCACATGTTCACAAAGGAAGAACTTGAAGAGGTTATCAAGGACATTTAAGGAAGCTTGATCCTCACAATTTCTTGGGGACAGTTTCAGTTCTCCTAGTTGCCCGTAACTTTTATTTCCAGCTCCAATTCCTTGGAAAATCTCCAGTGTATGTGCATTTTTTTATGATGTCTGTACATAAAGGCAGTTCTGAAATAAAGAAAAATTTTGAATATTTGTTAATAGACTATTCTCTTCTAATGCAGTCTTGTGTATAAAATACTTGTGTTGGGGTCAAAAAGGATAGTGGTATTAATATCCCTATCCTATCAGTATCTATTCTAAAATTGTTTTAGTGGCTCTGTACAACAGAATCAACTATATTATGAATTCCTTGGTGTTGACAGATGAACTCCCAACTAGTCCAACTCCTCCTCATGTGTTATAGGTACTAATACCACTGTAAACTTCAGTTCTGTAGTTTTTCTTGAGTAAATAGTTATTTTTGCTGCTTTCCTTACATGAAGGAGATGCTACTAATTGACCATCAAAAGAACATGTTTTGAGGCCCTTCCCAAAACTGATGGGTTGGAATAAGCCAGCTACAATGTTGTACTATTTCTTGTGCCTTAAAAGACAATTTGGAATGAGATTTTCTTTTTTTTTATGAAGTCAAGGACTATAAAAGAATCAAATTCATGATCTTGGTCTCGCTGGCAATCAATTACAAATCAGTAAGAGAGAACTGGGTAATTCAGAAGTAGTTTACATTAGACTTTGGAATATACTATGAACTTCCCCCATTAGAGCTGCCAGCATATGACTGGTTGAGATGATTTAAAGAATCAATCTATTGGAGCCTCAAAAGTGGCCATATGGACCCAGCAATCCCACTACTGGGCATATACCCTGAGAAAACCATAATTAAGAAAGAGACATGTACCACAATATTCATTGCAGCACTATTTACAATAGCCAGGACACAGAACCAACCTAAATGTCCATCAACAGATGAATGGATAAAGATGTGGCACATATACATAATGGAATATTACTCAGCCATAAAAAGAAACGAAATTGAGTTATTTGTAGTGAGGTGGATGGACCTAGAGTCTGTCATACAGAGTGAAGTAAGTCAGAAAGAGAAAAATGCCGTATGCTAACGCATATATATGGAATCTAAAAAAAATGGCACTGATGAACCTAGTTGCAGGGCAGGAATAAAGAGGTAGGCATAGAGAATGGACTTGATGACATGGGGTGGGAGGGCAAAGCTGGGGCAAAGTGAGAATAGCATCGACACATATACACTACCTAATGTAAAATAGTTGGCTGGTGGGAAGCAGCAGCATAGCACAGGGAGATCGGCTCGGTGCTTTGCGATGACCTAGAGGGGTGGGCTAGGGAGGATGGGAGGGAGGCTCAAGAGGGAGGGGATGTGGGGACATGTGTATGCATATGGCAGATTTGTTTTGTTGTGCAACAGCAACTAACAGTATTGTGAAGCAATTATACTCCAATATCTATTAAAAGGAATGGCCATATGAAGTAGATATTGTTACTTATATCATATTTAACAGATGAAGACTGTAAGGCTGTGTGACTCAGAAAATTAAGCTGTTGAGACTCGAACTCAGATTTTTCTGGTTTTAAATCATCAACTCTTGATTTTACAATGCCAGGCATGAGAAGCCTAGATACCTACTGAGTAATAGGGAAATCTCGTTGAGATTTGAAATGTACTATCCACAACATGGCTAATCCACGTGTGAATAATGCAGAATTGATTGTGTATTGTCTTCATTAACATTTGTAAGAAGTTGTACTCTATGATTTCAAATTCTGATTATTTGAATAGGCTGAATTCATATTAAATTTATACCAAATTTCCAGCAAAAAACATGTGCTTATATACATTTGGAAACTGCAATGATGGGAAACATTTGGGAAAACAGAATTTTGCTCTAGACACACACACACATAAGGTAGGGAACTAAAGTTATATTGTCACCAATGTTCTGGAGACTGTCCTAGTGATTTTAACCCTGTTATTAAATATAACGTGATCATGAGATTAGTTTCCCTCGTGTTCACCTCTTATCAAATCCTAATAGAAAATGCCATTGAAAAATCCTATCTCAACTAATATTTGTTCAGATTTAACAAATTTGAGTACCTGTGTACTATATGCCAAGTAATGTATTAGGCATTGGGGATAGAGCTGTGGTCTACGTATGGTCTGTGCTCCCATGAAGCTTCTAGTGGGGAGAACTAGACAATAAATACCCCATTTAACTCAATGTAGATTAATGCAGAAATGGACGAAACATGCTGCTTTAGGGCAAGGTGAAGTTGTGTCTCTGAATCATGTGTATTATGTAGGGAAAAAACATATACCAAGGAATAAATTAGCTCTTAGCTTCAGCTTACACTGTACCGGTGAAACAAAAAATTTCATACCTTCTATAATTCCAATTATAGAATTCTTGAAAGAGATGGACTTTGGTTTTGTGTAGAGTTTTAAAATTTCCTACGAAGTTTCTTTTTGTGTCCGTTTAAATAGAATCAGAAAAATAATCTTATTAGCAAAAGCAATGGTTTTGTGATATGTAACTGCTTTCAATTCATCTTTCTGCCACAGAATTTATCTTGGAGAAACGTATGGTTTTTAGTAATAAGATAAATTTACATATTTTAGTTTTGCAAGTAAGGTAAGATCTTAGGTGTGGTATTTCACAAAGGAGATCTGACAGTGCAACTTTTGTATTTGGTGCCAGTGTCATCGACAAAAGTGAAATACTAAAATAATTCATTCACTCAAACATTTTCTCAGTTCCATATGCAAGGTACCATGTCCCCAGAAGCTGATACAGTTTTAAGAAGGAAACATATTCTGTAAACATACAATGATAACTAAAAGCAATATATTAAAAAGTGAAGGTACTGGTAATTCCAACAATTTGAGTTTAAAAGTGTATTTAGTAATTTCTCCAGGAGATGGCACTGTTGAGTTGGCGTTTTTCTTTTCGGACAGTAAGACAATAGACCATTCATCTTTGTGTCACCCAAACAAAGAAATAATCCTGTATAGCCCCTCTTCTCTCCCCGGCTAATCACATGCTACTGGAACTGACTGTCTTGTGATCTACTCCACAGTTGGCACAGATTAAGAAATAATCTATTAAAAAAACTATCTGACACACTGTAGTTAATGGAAAGGAACAAATTGTTCACCAGTTTTCATGGAGCTTTATCTTGCCAGTTCAGTAGCTGAGAACTTGGAATACTATTTTAGTGATTTTACCATCCTGCTCAGATGCCATTCAAAAATATTTTTCACTTGTCATGTCTTACTATGGTTGTTCTGGCAAAATGTAAATTTGTAAATGTAAAAAATGTAAATTTTTGTTTGCAAATTAATGTGACTAGAGGATTTTAATGTAAACCTTGGGTTCGGTGCACTCCACCATTCATTTTCCTCTACAATAAATATATTCTCATTCGGGTTTACCTGCAGTTAATAGTTAAAAGTAATTTTTAGTTGCTTTCTTTATTTGGGTGTAACGTGTTGTATACTTTGTGTCTTTCTATTTGTTCCCTTTTCTTCTGAACAACTGGCATTCTGAAGAGATGGAGTCAGTAAAGAGAACATCCAGAACTGGTTTTACCTGCACTGCATGTTCCAGAATAAAGTTATGGGTGTAGTTTCTGCGATAAAGGGAACAGCGTAGAGGTTTTGTTTTATTTATTGGAGGCGGGATGTTAATTTAGGGGATATTATATATTGAAAACCAAACTTGTGCAGTGCACTCACTGCAGGGTTAAGGCACCCTGATAAATATGCATCTATGCAATGATCATGTCTAAAGTCGGCACTGAGCCGACTTTATAAAAGGGGGGCAATTCTCTTGCCCCCTTTTACCTGCCCCTAATGCCTATAGCTACTTTCTAACTCCAGGAAAATCAATAAGCAACTCCTTCTTTGGCTTAACCCCCTGCATAAGAGGAAGGTGAGTGAGGAAAGACTTTTCTCCAGGCTTGCGTGAGTCACGGATGTTCTGATGTCTGCCTCCGTGAGGCTTAGCCCACACAGTTCTCCTTCACCTTGTGTCAACAAGGCGGCTGCTCCAGCAGACAATGGGCGCTGCAGCGTGCGGGGGTTAAAAACCAGAAGCACCGGTTCATGACGGAGCCCCCTTTTTCCAGCTGAGCAAGCTCAGGGATTCCCCGAGGAGATTTTCCAGGCGCTGCCACAACCCAAGGAATTTTAGGGGCGTCTCTGGGGGAGAAGAGGGGACCAACCCAGCCCCAACTTGAGGGTGCCAGAGGGAGCAACGAGGCGTCGGGGCGCCATGGAGCGGGGGCGTTCTTGTGAAGGAGGGAAGCTCCTACGCTAACTCTAGAAGCCCGGCCTCGGATACGCCGGCGAGGGGGGGATGACCTCAGCCGTCTCTGCCACGTTCCAGCCAATCAGTCCCGCATCTTGGCATCCTAATCCAGGACCCCCGAAGCCGGAGCGACGCGAGCCAATGAGCAGTGGGCCGGGGAAGAAGGACAGGCGGCCAGCCTATGGGGGCGGAGAGGCCCGGCTGCGCGTATCCAAGGAGCGCCGGGCTCGGGCTCGGGGGTGTGGCGCGGCGCCGGCGGGGGGTAGGCGGGCGCGCCGGGCGGCAGGTGTCGGCAGCGTAGGCATTCGGCGGCGATGGAGCGGCCCTGGGAAGCTGCTGGCGACCTCTCGCGCTGGCCCCATGGCCTCAGCCTCCTCCTCCTCCTCCAGCTGCTGCCGCCGGCGACCCTCGGCCAGGACCGGCTGGACGCGCCGCCACCGCCTGCTGCGCCGCTGTCGCGCTGGTCCGGCCCCGTCGGGGTGAGCTGGGGGCTGCGCGCGGCCGCGCCCGGGGGCCCGGCTCCCCGCGGCGGCCGTTGGCGCCGCAGCGCGCTCGACGAGGATGAGGACTGCGGCGGGGTCCGGAACTTCGTCGGCAGGCTAGCCAACAACACGCACCAGGTGAGCGGGCGCCGGGCCCGGGCACCGCCCGGACTACGAGGTGCCACCCGCGGGCCCCTGGCGGCCGGCCCGCGCACCCGGCTCCTCTTTCTCTGTCCGCGCGCCTCGCGTCCCAGCGGAGGAGACCCCGGCCGCTCGCCCGCCTCGCCGCACCCGCGCCACCTGGGCCGCGGCCCCGAAACTGCGGCGGGCGGGCGGGCCGAGTCGGGCCGGGAGAGCGGCCCCCGGACGCCGCAGCCCGGGCAGCTGTGTTTCGTCACAGGGGAAGCCGGCTTAGACTTTCACGGCATTCTTTTTTTTTTTTTTAAGTTGTCAGACTCTCTCGAGCGTTGTTGTTTTCCGTCTGTATAAATAATTCGGATCCAACAACGCTATACCCCAACAGGAAGCTGGAGGAGTAATTACCTCTTAAGTGGTTGGAGAAGTTGGGGCTAAGCAGAAACAAACGTGTGTCCTCGCGGGGTCAGTACTTTCAGGGTGGGTAGGCGGGTGTTCAGAAATCCCAAAGCAATGATTAGGTTCCTGTGTGTGTTTTAATAGTTAAAGGAACAAGCTTGGCAATGGGGTGACAGCGTATATGTGATCTCTCTTACGCCTTCAACTTGACCTTCTATCATGGCATTGGACTCAGACCAGGATGTCTAGATCCTGTTGTAACAAGGTTTGCAATGGTTAAGAAACACATTGCAGATACTCTGCTTTGAGGTAGGTCCTAGTCGGACACTTTAAAAATTGTGGCAGTTCTGTTTCTGGGGACAAGCAACCCAACCTCTGCACACTACTGTGTTGACAAAGCCAGTTGTTGGCAACGTCCTGGCTACTTGCTCTAGATCAGCTCGGACATCTTCCTCGTGTTTTTTCTAGAACTACCAGTTTAATTGTTGCATAATGTATTTTCAATTTAATGCATTTTCTCTCTTATATCTCTTCCTCATTCAAAGAGAGTTGCACATGGGAACAGAGGTGAGTGGCTAACTGCGCTTGTCTTCGTTGAACTACATTCTGTATGAGCCGAATCTCAGTCTCCCCTTGATCTTTCTCCCTCTGCCTGGACTCTACTTGTTACCTGTGCAGAATTCTCTGATCTGGGGACCCCGGGCAATTGCAGTCAAAGCATAAGCAGTCAGGGAGAACTCTTGCTAAACGCAGTCCAAGCAGCAGCTGCATAAAGGTGGCCAAGCTAGTGCTGACGTGTGGGATGGGTTGGGTGCAGATAGGGCAGAATGAGAACTGGGAAGTCTTCCTGTTTGATGAGGGGGAAAAAATGTGTAGACTTCCATCTCACAGTGGAGAGTTGAGAAAGGCTTTACAACACCAGTGCCTAATTTACAACGGGAGCACTTCCTTCCTTGAGCCAGCCAGACACAGCATTCTTACTCCACATTTGGATTCTTCTCTTCCTGATTGATCTACCTTTAGGACCTGGGGCTACTCTTGGATGTATTCCTTTAGTCAGAATCTTCCCTGGTTGGTTTGAATTTATATGTCATTTGTAATATATTGATTTCTAAAGCAATGGTTGAAAAAACTGGCTCAGGGGGTTCTTAGGCCAGATCTACTCAAGAGCAGATCTGAAACCTCATTCTGTGAAGTCCACATGTTAATAAAAAAATCTTCCCTCTTTTTCTTTCATTTTATTTAGTTATTGTTTCCATTGATTTTTTAAACTTATTTTTTTGTCTTCTTTCATTGACCTCATTTAAAAGAACTGTTTTTGCATTTCTTAATCATCCATGGTTTCTTCAGAGATCCCATCCTTTTTGTAGCATATGTATGTGGTAAAAGTGGAACCACTGTTAATAATCTTCACCTTAGAAATGGTTGAATAAAGCAGTTCTTAGTGGTGCACCCCCTTAACCAAGAACTGTTATCTAGTTGTCTGTTCTGCTTTTCAATTCTGTATTTTTAGAAGTCATAATAAATCATCCTGAACTCTGCTGAAGAGATCTGGTGTTGGGGGAGCCTTTATAAACAGTGTGAAATAAAAGTATAAGCATAACAGAACAACTTTTTATTAGAAATGTTGTATACTTTTGTACAGTTGGGAAAGTGCCATTTAGAGTAGTTTTTCATAAGATGACAGGATTCAATTCCCAAGAAAAATGAAAAGTTCATTGTTCTCTTATTTGTTATAACTTGCTGTTCATGTCAAGCCACATTGCTTCATGTAGTCAGTGAACATGAATGTCCTCCAAAAGTCCAAGATGTGCTAGATACTGGGGGTGCCAAGATACAAAGAAGAGATAATTCAGACTGGAGAACGAAAAGCCTCAGAAAGTTTTAGCAAATCTCCTAGACCTGTTTCTATGGCTTATTTGGCTTTGTGAGAATATGTTGGTGTTTAACTAATCTTCTTAAGAAAGCAAAGTAGAACTAAAGCATGATAGTGCTTTTATAGTCTTCTGGTTTTAGGAGACCTGTGCCCTAATGACCTATATAACTCAGTCTCTTCACTCATGAAATCTAGCAAGTATGTGTGTGTGCGTATTTATAAATGATTTTTTCTTAGACTAATGAATAACCTTCCTTTTGCCTTTAACCCCAAACTCTTTTCATGCCACACGTTTAACTGATTCTTTCCTTTAAGTGCTTGGAATGTTCATGACATGTATAACCTTTGTGCGTGAGAGAAGTTGAGCAAGCCTAGATTTTATTAATGTTGGTTGCTAAGTTGGATTGCTTCCAAACATTCCTCCTGTAAGCACCCCTTTGAGGTTAGGCATGAAGCTCTGTCTTAAAGAAACAGATGAAATGCCTTGGTCAGAGTTATGGTGGTGGCTGACATAATTCCCTTACTTCTCATTCCTGAGTTCAGACTATTTGACAATTTCCTTAAAACTTTTAAAATTTACGATTAGTAAAACCAGGAATGTTGTTCATTCTCTGTCCTCCTTCTGTTCCTGTCATTAACTACTTCTTTACACATAACTTCCCAACTTCTACCCCAACATCAAAACATCTGGTTTCTTATATAAACAGGCCCTGTAGTGAGGTTGTGTTGTATGGGGTATCAGCTCTGAGAAGAATGCGTGTATTTGTTTGCTGGTGCTGGCAGGGCTGAGTCCAGGCTGACAGGACTGAATGTGCCTGTTGGAGGCTTCAGGGAGCTGCCGCACTTAGCCTGTTGTGGATCTTTGTCACACCCAGAAATCTGAAGGTCAGTGCATTTAACTGCCCCGGAACTTTCTAACTGCCTCATTTATCCCAGTACCCAGCCTCTCTTCATACTGCCTTCCCCGCCACTCCCACCGTCACCCTCTAGTTAATCTTTCTTGAGTCCTGTTTCATCCGTTCGTTTTGGGGTCAAGGAATAGGAATTCTGTAGGATCTCCCTCCTGGTCCTGGTTGAGCAGAATGAGCAAAATCCTCCTGAGGACTCTGCGCCCATACAGTATATTCTTCAGACTTTTAACCCCTACGGGATGTTAAAATGAATTCTGTATTGGGGATTTCAGTTAGAAGTATCAGCAAAGTTGATGAAGTATATTTATCTGGGGAAAGGTTAGTTGTCATCTGAGGTTTGGTTGAGGTGAGGGTAGAGAGCTAGCCAGGTAGGACAAGTGGCTGAAAGGGAATGCAGGGTAACAATTAGGTAAATTCTCTGCTGACTCAAATTTTTGGTTCTGCGCATAGTGATTTTTAATTAGAAAATTAAAAATCACTATGATGAGTCTCCTGTTCTGGTCAATTTCTAATGACTATTTTCTTTCTGTAATGATAATAATAATAGGCTCCTCATCCTGCTGTTTTGATCTGGTATTTTATGTTAGGTTCACATAGGCTATTAACAGCTTCTTTTGCACTCTGCCAATTTCAAATCAACTCTTGCCAATACACGTTGGGTTCTCAGTGGGTGACTGCAGAAACCATGCCCCCCAACTTTGTCCTAGTTGGCCTGTTACTCATGTGATCCTCACAGAAAGGGCAGTGCTTGAGGGCAGTGGTCAGATCAGGAGAGTCACATTTCCTCTTCTTCCTCCCTTCCGACCCCTCAAGCTGTCTTTACAGAAAGTGAACTGTGCTTTGAGACTGGAGAAATGAAGTGCAGATGTTTCATATGATTAGAAGCTAATGTTAAGGTAGACCAGATATCAAATTTGACATGTAATTAAAAATGCAGCTTTTCTAGCAGAGGGCTGTGTGGCAATGGCTCCAAAAAAAGATACTGCATTTGTAAATTTCTAAAAAATTTTCAGTTACCCTTTTATCTTTTTCTAACCAGTGTTTCTGTTGTATCTTGTACTCTTCTATTTAAACGCTTGGTGAAAACTTGTTCTTCCCACTGTCTATGTGGCCTCACTGATCTGTATGTAGGTGGTTTTGAGAGTAATGGGGCTTGAGGAACAAACTGGTCAATTTCAGTCTGTTCTAGGCAGGGTTTTTTTTTTTACTGACGCTGTAATGGTGATTGCAGTCAAAGTTGGGTTAGTAATATGTGGCTTTGAACTAGCTGAGTTGAATGAATCTTCATGATAGACGCTTAATACCTTTAGAGGTTGTTAGGTGAATGCTGGACATGTGTTTTTTTGTTGTTTTGTTTGTTTTTGTTTTTTAAGATTGGGGCTATTTTTTCCTTCTCTGTCCTCAACCCCAGTCTCAGGAAACCACAGCAAAAACAAAATCTTCCATTCAGAGCCTGTGGTATTTTACTGAGAAAGTTTTCTGTGAATGTAATTTATTTTCTGTTTTGCATTTCAGTATCTGGCCCTCAACTCCTCATCTACAGCATGAGAAGTTTTGGACTAGATTTAAAATGTCTAAAAAACTCTGTGATTAATATGGAAGAAGAGGAGGCCAAAGGTTGTGATCACAAACGTTTACTGGTTGATTCCAAGTTTAGAAGCAAATTGTGGCTGTTCCGCTTCCCAGTTGAACTTGAACGTAGCCTGAATTTCACATCTGGGGGTAATTTGTTACCACCTCCAGAGCTTGCTTCAGTGAAATATGAGTGTTCCTAAAGATAACAGGAGTATTTCTTTTTTCATATAATTGTGAAAGACATTTGACTTTTATTTTTTGGGAAATACTTTATTGTTCCTTGTTGGCTGAAAAAAATCTAATGCAAATCAAAGCTACTAGCTTGGATATTCCAAAAGCAAACCAAATAGATATCTAGCAGTAAATTTGTTTTTTCTTTTCCTTCCCTACAGTACTCTGCCAAAACAGGGGCTTTTTTTTTCTTTTTGTCTTGGCTGCCTGTGTGCTTGAAAATAGATGGTCAGCTTCCATTAATATACTCAGCCCTGTGCTAGTTAGAAACTTACGTGTGATTAATTGGCTTGATTTATTTTCATTAGAAGAAAATGTATGGTTTTTTCCTTCTAAGGCTTATGAGTAGTATCTCTCTTATGTTTGCTTTTGTTAAGAGTTTTGCTCTTTTTTTTCCTGTATGTTCTAAAAAACTAAGTTCTAATATTGTAGTTGAGCCTGTTTGCAAATCTGGTTCAACAGTAAGATCACCCTGAAGTACCAAGAGAAATTGAACTGGGAAGGAAATTTTTAACTGTACTTTAGTACTTCCCAGACAGGATAGTTCAGATCAAATGTTTATCTGGTACCTGCTCTTTGTCAAAGAGATTCACATCATAAATATGCTATATGCAAAATTCAAAAAAGACATCTTAATACTCAGATTTGAATCCTGGCTCTGCTGCTTCATAGTTGTATGGTATGATCACAGACAATCACTTAACTTCTCTGACCTTTATTTATTTATTTTTTTTAAACTGGAGAATCAGTTTTAGGATTATTTGGAGAGTCAAATGAGAAGTTTTATCAAAATGTTTTGTTAAATGTATTGTGTAGATATCTTTCACTTCTGGAGTTCTGGCCTGTGCGTAAGAAAAGGTAAACATTAAAAACATCCGCATTGATGTCATCTTAAGGATTTAGCTGTTCAGAGACGGCCTGCTGAGAGTTTGGAAGAATTTTTGAAGAAGGCATGACCACTGCAGTGCAGTGGTCTGGGAAGGCCTCATGGATGAAGAGAGAATCAAGGTGTGGAGGGAATTCTTAGGGAGACCTGTAAAGGCATGGAGGTAGGGAAGTCCAAGACATGCTCAGGGGATGATCAGTGGGGACTTTCTGTTGGGGAGAAGTAGTTGATGAGGAGTATGAAAGACTAAGGCTTCCAGGAAAACATACAGAGAAGTAAAAAAAGATAGCTCTTTGTGGGGGATGGAAAAAGAGGGGAGGTATGGGGAGGGAGTCTGCCATTAGGACTTACTGGGGAAAGTGTTTTAACAGGTAGTGGTTGACATGAGGCTAGAGCTGGATAAACCAGAGGTGGAAATGGGAAGCCAAGAAGAGTTATCCTTTTGGAGGTTGACCGTTACTGTGGTCTTGGAAGAGTATGTCCAACAGGAGAGCAGAATAGAGGGCAGGGCCAACCATCTTTTATACTTGAAGTGCTCAAGATTCCAAGAAACAATCCAGGACTCCTGGACCTTATTGAAGGAGGTTGTGAGCCCAGGCATGAGGAACCCAGAAGCTGTAAGACAGTGAAGCCCGTGAACAGATTTTTCTGAACATTTGTGAACAAGGGTAAGATTGAATTCTTGCTGATAATGTGCTTAAGAGTTTGAATCATAGATTGTTAAGTTGATTAACTGGTCAGATCTCTTACCAAGAAGGCTAAATGACTTGCTTACAGGCCAAGAGCTGGGCGTAGAACATTTATGTCCCAACATGGTGCTGCATTTGGAAGTGTTTCATAGAGATATTTTAAGTCAATGCATTTGCTTTAGGGATAAGGCAAGGTTATAGACCCCAGTTGTAAGTCATGTAGTTGTGAATTCCTCTCTGCCCCTTGAGGTCATAGTTCCCTCAACAGAGCTCAATTAGGCTTTCTAAGCCTCAGCTCCCCATCATGTAAAATGGAGTATTATCATAAGGCTTCGAAGAGAAAATGTTTTGAAAACCTTGAATCCTACCACATATATAGGATTTATGTCATTTCTTAATAAGCCTGTTGATATATTACTGTGTCCATAGAGTCCAATTGTCAGCCAAATGATCCTGATAAATACCAACTCCAGAGGAACATGTGCATAAAAGGAGATAGATGAGGCATAAATGTATTCGGTTTTATCACTTGGCAGGGATGGGTGACAGGCTTGGGCGGAGGTGGCAAGAATGAGAGTGAGTCAAGATTGGCAGAAATGTAAGAAGCATATGTGTTCTTTTTTTTTTTTTAACCTTCATGATTACATCAAAATTTTAACTGGTTAATATGAGTGATACTAACAAGTGGTATTAATTGGAGTTCTTTGAGGTCGTGGTTAGGAAGGAATGTGATCTCAGGTTAGACCTGGATTCAAACTTCAGTGGTAACCAGGGACAGATGACTCTTAGTGAACCTTAGTTTTTTCATCTATAAAATGGATATACTAATACGTACCTCTTAGGGTCCTTGTGAAGATTAAATGAGACAGTGTAGAATTTGGTGTGTATTCATCCTTTATTGGATGTTTTTTATGATGATTATCTACACAAAGCTTCTAATGCATTACCAGTTAGATGCTCAGATATTTGTGTATGCCCTTAAATTTTTTTTTCCATAGCTGAAATATTCCGGGAGAATTAGTATGGGTACTTACAGGAACCAAATCTGTATTAAGAATTATGTGCTAGTTATGTCCTTGGACTTGGAGTTAAAAAAAAATTGGGTATGGTGAGGGAGAGACCATCTATTCAAAGTGTCTTTCTTGAAGCTATGGGAGATGGAGGAGAAAATAACCCCACCATCATCAGATACCTGGTCATCTGGTTATAATAGTTTCAAGTATATATAGTTATTTACTTATAGTGTTAAAGAACTTACAATTAAAAAGAAATAAGGCTACTTATAATTCAATAACTTTCTCTTCTCATTCATTAAGCTTTAAATATGCAGTTTTAAGTTGACAGCTCTGAAATAGCACTTTGCCTCTTTCACCCTGATTGATTAACTGAGCAATCACTATTAGCTTTGTACTCTATTGACCTCTGTAACGTTTTAAGAGATATTAGTGAGATGTGATAGGTACTCCTCAAGAACTTAGCTTGGGAGCATGGCAGACCAGAATGTTAATGGAATTATTTTTTATAATGCGCGTATATCTTTAAGGTAGTATCTCAACACTTCCTGGCCTACGTTAACTTTGCTCTAGTTGAAGTTACCTTCTCACCAGTCCCTTTAGCTTGCCATGTGCTCTGTTGCTTCTCCATTTTTGTTTTCATGGCATTCCTGCTGTCTGAATGCCTTTCTAGCTCTGCTTGTTTTTTTTCTGTTCTCTCCTACAACATTTAACAACGCCATGTAATCCAGCACTTTACTATAGTATTCTATTTTGTATTCACCTTCATTTATTCAACTGGTATTCTCCAGATTATAAACACCTTAAAGGTAGTACAAGCATGACCCCTTGACTTCACCCTTTTGCCTCACATAGTGCTGGAGAAAGCGTAGTCGTTAAATGTATAGTCTGGAGTCAGACAGACATGAGCTTGAATCCTTGCTCTGCCGCTTACCAGCTGTGTAACTTTGGGAGAATTACTTAACCTCTCTGACCCTCCTTCTTCATCTGTAAAGTAGCAGTGGTGCTTTATATATCATGAGCGCTCAGTAAAGGTCAATATTATTATTATTATTATTATTATTATTATTATTATTATTCAACAACTTTTTATTGAGCACCTACTATGTGTTGGGCCTTGTACTGGGTCCTGGGAACTGATTTGGAACACAAGAGACAAGATCCCTGCCTTTATGGACCAGTAGAGAAAATGGACATTAAACACATATGTAATTACAAATACAGTAAGTACCAAGAAGGAAAAAAGCAACTACAGGAGAATAATTGATAGAGGTTCTTTTAGTCTGGGGCACTAGGAAGGACTTGCTGAGAAATTATTTAAACTGGTACTGGAAGATGAATAGAAATTTTCCTGTAGGAGTGTCCCAGACAGAGAGAAAAGCATGTCCACAGGCCTGGGGCTAGAAAGAGCGTGGTGCACCCAGAGGTCTGGAAGAAGGCCAGTGTGGCTGCAGCAGAGGGAGGCCGGGCTGGTCCCCACACCCAGTGGGGACCGGTGAGCTTTTATGGTCCAGTCAGCTGGCCACTGGCGCATATCCTTTCATCACTTTCTTTTCTTTGAAATGAGACTAAGCTGTAAAAATTAAATGCTAACAGTTTGAAATTTAACTCATTTATTAGGCATGATTAGAAATGAATTACCCCATGAAGATGAGTTTTTCGAAAACTAAGCCTAGGGTAGGCATTTAAGCCTACCCTTTTAAATGCCAAAGTTTGTTGTTTTTGTTGTTGTTGTTTTTTTTGTTTTGTTTTGTTTTTTTATTTTTGGCTGTGTTCAGTCTTCGTTTCTGTGTGCAGGCTTTCTCTAGTTGCGGCAAGCGGGGGCTACTCTTCATCGCGGTGCGCGGGCTTCTCATTGTCGTGGCTTTTCTTATTGCAGAGCAAAGGCTCTAGACGCGCAGGCTCAGAAGTTGTGCCTCACGGGCTTAGTTGCTCCGCGGCATGTGGGATCTTCCCAGACCAGGGCACGAACCCGTGCCTCCTGCATTGGCAAGCAGATTCTTAACCACTGCGCCACCAGGGAAGTCCAGTTTTTGTTGTTTTTAATGGACATCTTTCTAAAATACGTCTCTGCCTTCTTTGTCAACAGTATGACCTTGGCTCATTAAGGAGATTAAATTACGCTGTACCACGACTCACATTATTTTATATTTTAAAGTGGTATGGCATTAATGCCCTCAAGGTCTGTTGAGATTTGTGGGGCTATTTTCTCCCATTTTGAATGGCCCAGATTTATAAGCTTAGTGCCATTGTCTGCCTGTTGAAGTTTACTCTTTTTTTTCCTGCAGAAATGATAGTCCCCTTGCAATATCCTGTTCCTTCTTGCTGCTGTCCCTGTCTCTAGATACACTGTCCCCCAAATTTAACTTCTGTAAGCTAAGAATTTTTACTTAGCTTAATTTTACTTCTGTAAGATGCTTCTGTAAACTAAGAAAAAGATTACTAATTTTAGGCAATCTAACGGGTTTAGCAGATTGATTTAGAGTGATGGTCTGCAGGTTTCTCTTAGTGGTCAGGTGCATAGGGTTTTATTGCATGGACAGCGTCATCCGAGGTCTCTCTCCCTTGCTTCCTTTCAGTGAGTGTCCAGGTTGTCGAGGTTTCTAGATAATGGAGTTGCTGTTGCCCTTTCCTGTTGACACTAGAGTATTGTGGAGCAAGGGGCTGATTTTTTTTTTTTTTCCCCAAATGAAGGCAGAGCAGTGGAAAAGCAAACTGAGGTGTGAAATTATTGATGAGTCATAGAATTTTAAAGCTTATAGGGACTAGAAATGTTGTCATTCCAGCTTCCTCGCCTTGGTGGTGAAGTTAGGTTTTACTGCCCAAGTTCACAGAGCTGTTGGCAGAGCCGGAAATGAAATTCACGTTGACCAGGTATTAGCCCAGTGCTCTCCTCTGTATCATCCTGCCTCACAGAAAACTCTGAATAATTGAATAGGTTTGCAAACTTGTATACTGTTTTATGTTTAGCCTTTTTATTTCTAAGGATAGTCTCTGGGAGGACTGGAACATTTGTGATCTTATTTTTGGCTCATGTTTTATGATCCTAGCAGTGCCTTATTTAACAGAACTGTATTCTGTTAAGATTTTATTCCTGCCCGCAAGAGCTTCACCCAG
This sequence comes from Eubalaena glacialis, assembly GCF_028564815.1. Lineage (NCBI taxonomy): Eukaryota > Metazoa > Chordata > Mammalia > Artiodactyla > Balaenidae > Eubalaena > Eubalaena glacialis. The sequence goes on from NC_083718.1 coordinate 98,704,478, forward strand.
GTTTTGTCCCAAACCTCTCTTACACCATCACTGTGTCCTGTCTATCCCTGTGTTCCCTGTTTGGGGTTTGGAAGCCTAAATCATAAATTCCCAGCCTTTATGGGATCACCAGTGCCTTGTTATTTCATTTGATTCTTATTATTCCAGTGAGTGAAGGAGCATAATTCAGTTTTACTCCTGAGGAAGTAGATTCCCAAGAGAGAAGATGATTTGTGCCTACTTTCCTAACCAGTTAGTTACTAGACCAGGCTTTAACACCCTTCTGCAGTTTTATTTTCACAGTGACAGGTTGTCTTCTGTAGGTTGAATATCTAGCATGTTTAGTCTTCATTTTTAGACTTCTGTTAAGAAGTGTGTTCATAGAGTATAAGCTCCCTGAGCACAGAGTATGTGTTATCACTGCTGTGTCCGCAGTGCCCCAAAGAGGGTCCGGCACATGGTAAGCAAGCAGATGTATTTGTTGAAAGAAGGAACGTGTGTGAAGGATGGCATCATTGAATTCACTCTCTGTTTACTTGCCAGAGAGGTTGCTCCTGATGGCCAGACTGTCGGGTCATCTGCAAGTGGCTTTTAAACTGGGGCCCGCTGTATGAAACTGATCCAGGCTCAGTTGTGCTGATGTTAATTCTTTCAGTGTTTTACTTTTGATCGGGTGTGTAACTAAAGATAGGCAGAGGTTTCTCATTTACCAAAATTTTTTTCCAAGCTACGGTGACTCTCGGGACCAACTTTAAGTTCTCCCAGCTATAGTAACAGTAATTTAATTAGACTTCTTGTTTGATTAGATGTGAAGACAAAGTTATTTCCATAAAGAATGTTGTGTTTTATGGCCTTTCTCTTTTCCAGATGGAACTAGGGATTAGCCATATGACCACAGAAATGGACATTTTTGTTAATTCATGGTCTCTAAAATGTGTGGACCTCAGGCTTTAAATGGTGGGCATTAAATGTGTGGATGAGTCTTGCATTATCCTCTGTCAAGATGGTTGTATTTCAGAGAAGGTAGTACAAGCTGTCACCTACTTTCTAACGTAATGGGTCCCTGAAAACCAATTTGGTTATAAATGCCAGTCAGTGACTCCCTGCTGCCCAGAGCTCCCCTACCAGAGGTCAGTATATGTCTATCAGGGCCACCTGGGACACTAGAAATCACTATTCAACAGATGATGGGGTGGGGAGTAATTCAGTCACTCTGGAAAAACTATAAAGAAGAAACACCACCGTAAATTCTGCCACTTAGAGATGGTTGCTGTTAATATTTGGAGGACTATGTTTTTAACCATAAACGCACACACACATGATTTTACATGCTATTCTGTAAACCTGCTTTTTACTCAACATGTTATGAATATCTTTCAATGTCAGTAAATACCTGAAACATTTTCATTAGCACCTGTTATATTGTTTCATTGCATAACATAACGCATTTAACAAAGCTTCAGTTCTTGTCTAGAATATACAGATATAGTAATCTGGGGTTGTTATGTGGATTAAATGATAATGTGTGTAAGATGTTTAACACAGTAGATGGCCTGCAGGATGCAATAAACCTTCAGGTGTATAACATACTTTGTAAAGATGTGTAAGTATCCCCTGATAATAAATTCCTGAGTGGGATTGCTTGGGTCATGTGGTGTGGACATTTTCAGTTCTGATTCACATCACGAAATAGCTCTCCAGAAAAGTTACAGCAGTTTATATACTCCCACCCACAGTGCACACAGGTGCTCTGGTCTCCACCCCTCACTGGATACATTTTGTCAAGCGCTTCCAACAGGTGGAAAATGTTATCACATTATTTTTCTTTGATTTTCTTTTGATTACTAGTGAGATCGAATAGCTTTCCAAACATTATTGGTCATTTCTGTGTCCTTTTGTGAATTACTTGTTTGTGTCCTTTGCCTATTTTCTTTTCTTTTAAATTTTATTTATTTTTGGCTGCGTTGGGTCTTAGTTGATGCGCACGGGGGCTACGCTTCGTTGCGGTGCGCGGACTTCTCATTGCGGTGGCTTCTCATGTTGCGAGCATGGGCTCCAGGTGCCGGCTTCAGTAGTTGCAGTACACAGGCTCAGTAGTTGCAGCACGCGGGCCCTAGAGCACGTAGTTGTGACGCATGGGCTCAGTAGTTGTGGCTCGCGGGCTCTAGAGCACAGGTTCAGTAGTTGTGGCGCACAGGCTTAGTTGCTCTGCGGAATGTGGGATTTTCCCGGACCAGGGCTCAGACCCATGTCCCCTGCATTGGCAGGCGGATTCTTAACCACTGCGCCACCAGGGAAGTCCCTGCCTATTTTCTTTTGAGATCTTTGTCTTTTTCTTATTGATTTGAAAACTCTATATTAACCCTTTATTGTGTTGCAAATAATTTTTTCCAGTTTTTTTTAACTTTATGTTCAGTATTTTGCCATTAATTTTTTTTTTTTTGAAATAGTCAAAGTAATTGCTATATTAAGGGTTCTGGGTTTTGTATCATTTTTTGTAATGGTCTTCTCATTTCTAAGATTATAAAAATACTCATAATTCTAGGATTTTTATGGTTTAACTTTCTGTATTTAAATCTTTGTCATATGTGGAATTTAATGTGGAGTCGGGGGGGGGGGGGTGGTAAGAAGGGAGTTAGGAATCCAGTTTTTTATTTTTTCCAAATAGCTGGTTTTTCCAAAACTCTTTTACCACGGATTTGAAATGCTTGCTTTATCATACACTAAAAGAAACTTTGTCCAGTCTTGGACTTTGTTTTGTTCCATTGATCTGTCTTATCTATTCCTGTGCCAGTAACTGTGCTAGGGGAGTAATAAACCTCTCACTAGATGGGGCAAGTTTCATGCTCATCTGCTCCTGATAGAATCAAGCTGACATTTGACATAGCTACTCTTAAAGTTCTTGGTTTCTGAGCTTTCTACAATAGAGTATGATTATGTAATCTGAATTACTGTATTTACTCTGTGGCCCCTCTAGATGCTGGTTTTGGATTGCTAATCACACAAACAGTATATTTACGTGGTTTCCCTTAATTTTGACCTGCTTCTAGATCCTACATTTGACTGACTGCTTAGTGATATTTAGTGGCCAGATCATGTTCTCTTTGTGCTAAATAATCTACCTCTTAAGCATGCTACATTGGAGCAGCACAACTATTGTTTACCAGAAATAAAACAGGCTTCAGCTCTCTGCCACCTTCTCCATTTTGTCATGTGTACAGCTAACACATAACATCTTTTTTGTAACAGTGCTAGAAGTAGACACTTTACCTTCTATTGGCTGGACTCCTCAACTCCTAAATGTTTTTATATGTTTAGTATTTTAATATTGTAGAATATTCATTGGAAATATTGTGTTGGAGGTTTGGGGTTTTCTCTTCCTAAAGGGCTTATTCTGCCTTTCAGTTCTTTCTATCCACAGAGCTTTGTCCTCTGCTCTTATTTCTTTTATTCATCTAACTTTGCCTTGATTAGAGCAATTGAACCATAACTTATTAGTTGATTATGTTCAGCTGTATGTACCGTTGGAAACCTTCCTCATTTTTTTTTTGTTTTTACAATTTGTTTTTATTTGTATCACACAGTACAACTGTTCAAAAAACTTTATGCCATTCTGGAAAAGAAAAGGCTCCCTTAAATAGCAGGACCAAAGTGATAATGGGGAGAATAAAATAGGTTAATGGAGGAAAATGCGGTTTTGGATTCTTTATCTAATAATAGTATGATAGGCAGAAAGAGTTCCAAGTTTTACTTCCAAAGGACCAAAACAAATGAAATCCTAGAAAAGAATATGGAGGCAGCCAACTAGCCAATTGACCATTACATAGGTAGAACATAACCTCCCTTCCATTAATCCCATCACCAAGGAGTATCATTTGCTTTTGCTTAGGACCAGGAATGTGTACATTGTGATGCTCAGAAAGGCAGCAGAGAAGCACCATATATTTTCAATCCAGAATGAACACAACATACTGTGGAATCTTTCGGGTTTAGTTTCTCCCAAGAATAGATCTGACTCTTGTGGGGTAAAAGAAAGTAAGAACCAGGCTGCCCTGGGAAACCTTCCTTGTTTGAGTGATCCTGTGGCCTCGTCTCAGCTTTCTTTGGGTATTTCAAGAAGTACTCTTTCTTTTCACACACATTTCCTTTTCTCTATTTTTATTTTCCTTCTGTTCCCACTGTAACTGTGTTTATCCTGATCTTGAAATTCTTATTTAACAAGTACTTAATAGCATCTACCGTATACGCAGCACTTTACTAGTTGGTGAAATTAATGTATTTTATTTGTGTTACCCTTTGAAATTTTTCAAAATACTTGCCTATATCTTCGTGTTTGTTCTGCCTGCACAACTCCCTTCTACCATACCTTGCTATTGCTCCCAACTGCTCCCACCTCTGTCAGCCCTGCTTAAATCTTAGTGGACAGACTTTTATTTCTTCATACTCAAATATTTGAATTTCTCTTCTGTATAGTCTACTCCTGGCCATTGCCTCTAAACACTTTGATGTGTTTACCAATTTTTGACTATATGGAATTGATGGTAACTACAGTGAAGGAGAGGAGTAAGGTCACTATTGTATGTGTGAACACCCAAGAAGACATACTAGTGTTTAACAATGTTGTGGCTGGCAGTAAGGGCATAGGAAGAAACCCTACTTAGCCAGTATTTACTGAAATGGTGGTAATCATGGTAGAGGGGAGATTACACACAGATCAATTTTGGTAGCAGGGGTTTGGGAATACACTTTTACGGAGATGTTCGTGGAGAACTTACTATCTATAAGACCTTGTGCTAGGCCTGACAGGAAATACCAGATCATACTGTTTGCCATCTAAGAATTCATAACATAATTTGAGAGGTAGCCAAATATGTGAATAGTTATAGTACAAGCAACATCAATAAGTGCTGTGAGAATAATACCTAAGAAGAGGTCGTTCAAGCTCTGATAATTAGGAACTAGAATGGTTGGTGTTACATGGAAAAATGGGATTTCACCTGTCTTTCAGATCTTTTGCATTGGTGTAGTCCCTCTCTTGTGGCTCTCAAAAAGAAACACCCACAATGTGGGAATGTAAATTGGTACAGCCACTATGGAAAACAGTATGGAGATTCCTCAGAAAACTAAAAATAGAGTTTGCCATATGGTCCAGCAATCCCACTCCTGGACATATACCCAGACAAAACTATAATTCTAAAAGATACATGCACTCCTGTGTTCATGGCAGTGCTATTTACAATAGCCAAGACGTAGAAACAACCTAAATGTCCATGGACAGGTGAATAGATAAAGAAGATGTATGTACACAATGGAATATTACTCAGCCATAAAAAATAATGAAATGCTGTAATGCCATTTGTGATGACATGGATGGACCTAGAGATTATCATACTGAGAGAAGTAAGTCAGAAAGAGAAAGACAAATACCATACGATATCACTTATATGTGGAATCTAAAATAGGACACAAATGAACATAAGTACAAAACAAAAACAGACTCACAGATACAGAGAACAGACTTGTGGTTCCCAGTGGTGGGGTATGTGTGTGAGGGAAGGATTGGGATTTTGGGATTAGCAGATGCAAACTATTGTATATAGAATGGATAAACAACAAGTTTCTACTGTATAGCACAGGGAACTATAGTCAATATCCTGTGATAAACCATAATGGAAAAGAATATGAAAAAGAATATATTGGGTTGGCCAAAAAGTTCATTTGGGTTTTTTCCATAAAATGTTAAGGAAAAACCCAGACTAACTTTTTGACCAACCCAATATGTATAACTGAGTCACTTTGCTGTACAGCAGAAATTAAACACAATTTTGTAAACCAACTATACTTCAATAAAATTAAAGAAAAGAAAAGAAAAACCCACCATATAATGCTGAGGAGCGATGGACAAGTTCAGAACAGAACCTTTCTTCTTTAAAACCTGCAATTTTGGGCTTCCCTGGTGGCACAGTGGTTGAGAATCTGCCTGCCAATGCAGGGGACATGGGTTCGAGCCCTGGTCTGGGAAGATCCCACATGCCGCGGAGCAACTGGACCCGTGAGCCACAATTACTGAGCCTGCGCGTCTGGAGCCTGTGCTCCGCAACAAGAGAGGCCGCGATAGTGAGAGGCCCGCGCACCGCAATGAAGAGTGGCCCCCGCTTGCCACAACTAGAGAAAGCCCTCGCACAGAAACGAAGACCCAACACAGTCATAAATAAATAAATAAATTACTTAACAAAAATTTTTTTAAAAACCTGCATTTTTTTTTTCACACACACTGTATTTTATTTTTACAAGAGATAAATAGACTGACACCAAGCATTGTACATGGATGACCACAACAAAAGCAACAATGATTGCAATTACCAAACATGAAACACACTCATACTATGTCATAATATTGACATTCAGTCCAGTAATCCTCCACTGTAACAGCTCCTTTACTTTGCAGTGAAAATTGATTTGTATATTCTTTGCCTCTGAGTCCTTGTGGGATTTTTTCTTTTTTTAAATTCAAACAGAAAGTCACAAAAATTATACTCATCCTCATCAGTTCACTCAGTCCCATGCAATTAATTTTTTTTTTTCATCTTGATCTTTTGTTAGCACTTTTATGAGCTCATCAGTTTTTCATTAGAGTTCTGAAAATGCTTATCAGTTCAGCAGTACAGTCAGGTACCAGAAACCTGTACTTGTCAGAGTCTTTTCCATGAATTTCCTGAAGATGAAACCCTTTTATAGGAACATATTTACAAAAGCATCAGAGTACACCCAGAACTGTCTGTAAATGACAAAAGACTTAAAAATGACCATGGTTAAAGATTTGATGAAAGTTCATAATAATGCAGTCGACAAGAAAATTAGTTATTTCTGAGATATACATTTTAAAGTAATAACTAGGATCATGACTTATAACATTATACCAGAACATATAAGATTTTTAGAAATTTCATGTAATGTCTGAAACATTTATATTAACGTATTTCCATACAAATAACCCAATGAAAGTTTAGTATTAGTTGTTTTGTTTGTTTGTTTATACTGCAGGTTCTTATTAGTCATCAATTTTATACACATCAGTGTATACATGTCAATCCCAATCGCCCAATTCAGCACACCACCATCCCCACCCCACCGCTGTTTTCCCCCCTTGGTGTCCATATGTCTGTTTTCTACATCTGTGTCTCAACTTCTGCCCTGCAAACCGGCTCATCTGTACCATTTTTCTAGGTTCCACATACATGCGTTAATATACGATATTTGTTTTTCTCTTTCTGACTTACTTCACTCTGTATGACAGTCTCTAGATCCATCCACATCTCAACAAATGACTCAATTTCGTTCCTTTTTATGGCTGAGTAATAGTCCATTGTATATATGTACCACAACTTCTTTATCCATTCATCTGTCGATGGGCATTTAGGTTGCTTCCATGTCCTGGCTATTGTAAATAGTGCTGCACTGAACATTCGGGTGCATGTGTCTTTTTGAATTACGGTTTTCTCTGGGTATATGCCCAGTAGTGGGATTGCTGGGTCATATGCTAATTCTATTTTTAGTTTTTTAAGGAACCTCCATATTGTTCTCCATAGTGGCTGTATCAATTTACATTCCCACCAACAGTGCAAGAGGGTTCCCTTTTCTCCACACCCTCTCCAGCATTTGTTGTTTGTAGATTTTCTGATGATGCCCATTCTAACTGGTGTGAGGTGATACCTCATTGCAGTTTTGATTTGCATTTCTCTAATAATTAGTGATGTTGAGCATCTTTTCATGTGCTTCGTGGCCGTCTGTATGTCTTCTTTGGAGAAATGTCTATTTAGGTCTTCTGCCCATTTTTGGATTGGGGTGTTTGTTTCTTTAATATTGAGCTGAATGAGCTGTTTACATATTTTGGAGATTAATCCTTTGTCCGTTGATTCGTTTGCAAATATTTTCTCCCATTCTGAGGGTTGTCTTTTCGTCTTGTTTATGGTTTCCTTTGCTGTGCAAAAGCTTTGAAGTTTCATTAGGTCCCATTTGTTTATTTTTGTTTTTATTTCCATTACTCTAGGAGGTGGATCAAAAAAGATCTTGCTGTGATTTATGTCAAAGAGTGTTCTTCCTATGTTTTCCTCTAAGAGTTTTATAGTGTCCAGTCTTACATTTAGGTCTGTAATCCATTTTGAGTTTATTTTTGTGTATGGTGTTAGGGAGTATTCTAATTTCATTCTTTTACATGTAGCTGTCCAGTTTTCCCAGCACCACTTATTGAAGAGACTGTCTTTTCTCCATTGTATATCTTTGCCTCCTTTGTCATAGATTAGTTGACCATAGGTGCGTGGGTTTATCTCTGGGCTTTCTATCTTGTTCCATTGATCTATGTTTCTGTTTTTGTGCCAGTACCATATTGTCTTGATTACTGTAGCTTTGTAGTATAGTCTGAAGTCAGGGAGCCTGATTCCTCCAGCTCCGTTTTTGTCCCTCAAGACTGCTTTGGCTATTCGGGGTCTTTTGTGTCTCCATACAAATTTTAAGATAATTTGTTCTAGCTCCGTAAAAAATGCCATTGGTAATTTGATAGGGATTGCATTGAATCTGTAGATTGCTTTGGGTAGTATAGTCATTTTCACAATGTTGATTCTTCCAATCCAAGAACATGGTATATCTCTCCATCTGTTGGTATCTTTAATTTCTTTCATCAGTGTCTTATAGTTTTCTGCATACAGGTCTTTTGTCTCCCTAGGTAGGTTTATTCCTAGGTATTTTATTCTTTTTGTTGCAATGGTAAATGGGAGTGTTTCCATAATTTCTCTTTCAGATTTTTCATCATTAGTGAATAGGAATGCAAGAGATTTCTGTGCATTAATTTTGTATCCTGCAACTTTACCATATTCATTAATTAGCTCTAGCAGTTTTCTGGTGGCAGTTTTAGGATTCTCTATGTATAGTATCATGTCATCTGCAAACAGTGACAGTTTTACTTCTTCTTTTCCAATTTGTATTCCTTTTATTTCTTTTTCTTCTCTGATTGCCGTGGCTAGGACTTCCAGAACTATGTTGAATAATAGTGGTGAGAGTGGACATCCTTGTCTCGTTCCTGATCTTAGAGGAAATGCTTTCAGTTTTTCACCGTTGAGAATGATGTTTGCTGTGGGTTTGTCATATATGGCCTTTATTATGTTGAGGTAGGTTCCCTCTATGCCCACTTTCTGGAGAGTTTTTATCATAAATGGGTGTTGAATTTTGTCAAAAGCTTTTTCTGCATCTATTGAGATGATCATATGGTTTTTATTCTTCAATTTGTTAATATGGTGTATCACATTGATTGATTTGCGTATATTGAAGAATCCTTGCATCCCTGGGATAAATCCCACTTGATCATGGTGTATGATCCTTTTAATGTGTTGTTGGATTCTGTTTGCTAGTATTTTGTTGAGGATTTTTGCATCTATATTCATCAGTGATATTGGTCTGTAATTTTCTTTTTTTGTAGTGTCTTTGTCTGGTTTTGGTATCAGGGTGATGGTGGCCTCATAGAGTGAGTTTGGGAGTGTTCCTTCCTCTGCAATTTTTTGGAAGAGTTTGAGAAGGATAGGTGTTAGCTCTTCTCTAAATGTTTGATAGAATTCACCTGTGAAGCCATCTGGTCCTGGACTTTTGTTTGTTGGAAGATTTTTAATCACAGTTTCAATTTCATTACTTGTGATTGGTCTGTTCATATTTTCTGCTTCTTCCTGGTTCAGTCTTGGAAGGTTATACCTTTCTAAGAATTTGTCCATTTCTTCCAGGTTGTCCATTTTATTGGCATAAAGTTGCTTGTAGTAGTCTCTTAGGATGCTTTGTATTTCTGCGGTGTCTGTTGTAACTTCTCCTTTTTCATTTCTGATTTTATTGATTTGAGTCCTCTCCCTCTTTTTCTTGATGAGTCTGGCTAATGGCTTATCAATTTTGTTTATCTTCTCAAAGAACCAGCTTTTAGTTTTGTTGATCTTTGCTATTGTTTTCTTTGTTTCTATTTCATTTATTTCCGCTCTAATCTTTATGATTTCTTTCCTTCTGCTAACTTTGGGTTTTGTTTGTTCTTCTTTCTCTAGTTTCTTTAGGTGTAAGGTTAGATTGTTTACTTGAGATTTTTCTTGTTTCTTTAGTTAGGCTTGTATAGCTATAAACTTCCCTCTTAGAACTGCTTTTGCTGCATCCCATAGGTTTTGGGTCGTCGTGTTTTCATTGTCATTTGTCTCTAGGTATTTTTTGATGTCCTCTTTGATTTCTTCAGTGATCTCTTGGTTATTTAGTAACGTATTGTTTAGCCTCCATGTGTTTGTGTTTTTTACATTTTTCCCCCTGTAATTCATTTCTAATCTCATAGCGTTGTGGTCAGAAAAGATGCTTGATATGTTTTCAATTTTCTTAAATTTACTGAGGCTTGATTTGTGACCCAAGATGTGATCTATCCTGGAGAATGTTCCGTGCGCACTTGAGAAGAACGTGTAATCTGCTGTTTTTGGATGGAATGTCCTATAAATATCAATTAAATCTATCTGGTCTATTGTGTCATTTAAAGCTTCTGTTTCCTTATTTATTTTCATTTTGGATGATCTGTCCATTGGTGTAAGTGAGGTGTTAAAGTCCCCCACTATTATTGTGTTACTGTCAGTTTCCTCTTTTATAGCTGTTAGCAGTTGCCTTATGTAATGAGGTGCTCCTATGTTGGGTGCATATATATTTATAATTGTTATATCTTCTTCTTGGATTGATCCCTTGATCATTATGTAGTGTCCTTCCTTGTCTCTTGTAACATTCTTTATTTTAAAGTCTATTTTATCTGATATGAGTATAGCTACTCCAGCTTTCTTTTGATTTCCATTTGCATGGAATATCTTTTTCCATCCCCTCACTTTCAGTCTGTATGTGTCCCTAGGTCTAAAGTGGGTCTCTTGTAGACAGCATATATATGGGTCTTGTTTTTGTATCCATTCAGCAAGCCTGTGTCTTTTGGCTGGAGCATTTAATCCATTCTCGTTTAAGGTAATTATCAATATGTATGTTCCTATGACCATTTTCTTAATTGTTTTGGGTTTGTTTTTGTAGGTCCTTTTCTTCTCTTGTGTTTCCCGCTTAGAGAAGTTCCTTTAACATTTGTTGTAGAGCTGGTTTGCTGGTGCTGAATTCTCTTAGCTTTTGCTTGTCTGTAAAGCTTTTGATTTCTCCATCAAATCTAAATGAGATCCTTGCTGGGTAGAGTAATCTTGGTTGTAGGTTCTTCCCTTTCATCACTTTAAGTATATCATGCCACTCCCTTGTAGAGTTTCTGCTGAGAAATCAGCTGTTAACCTTATGGGGGTTCCCTTGTATGTTATTTGTCATTTTTCCCTTGCTGCTTCAATAATTTTTCTTTGTCTTTAATTTTTGCCACTTTGATTACTATGTGTCTCGGCGTGCTTCTCCTTGGGTTTATCCTGTATGGGACTCTCTGTGCTTCCTGGACTTGGGTGGCTATTTCCTTTCCCATGTTAGGGAAGTTTTCGACTATAATCTCTTCAAATATTTTCTCTGGTCCTTTCTCTCTCTCTTCTCCTTCTGGGACCCCTATAATGCGAATGTTGTTGCGTTTAATGTTGTCCCAGAGGTCTCTTAGGCTGTCTTCATTTCTTTTCATTCTTTTTTCTTTAGTCTGTTCCGCAGCAGTGAATTCCACCATTCTGTCTTCCAGGTCACTTATCCGTTCTTCTGCCTCAGTTATTCTACTATTGATTCCTTCTAGTGTAGTTTTCATTTCAGTTATTGTATTGGTCATCTCTGTTTGTTTGTTCTTTAATTCTTCTAGGTCTTTGTTAATCATTTCTTGCATCTTCTCGATCTTTGCCTCCATTCTTATTCCAAGGTCCTGGATCATCTTCACTATCATTATTCTGAATTCTTTTTCTGGAAGGTTGCCTATCTCCACTTCATTTAGTTGTTTTTCTGGGGTTTTTTCTTGTTCCTTCATCTGATATGTAACCCTCTGCCTTTTCATCTTGTCTGTCTTTCTGTAAATGTGGTTTCTGTTCCACAGGCTGCAGGACTGTAGTTTTTCTTGCTTCTGCTGTCTGCCCTTTGGTGGTTGAGGCTATCTAAGAGGCTTGATGGGAGGCTCTGGAGGTGGGTAGAGCTGACTGTTGCTGTGGCGGTCAGAGCTCCGTAAAACTTTAATCCACTTGACTGTTGATGGGTGGGGCTGGGTTCCCTCCCTGTTGGTTGTTTTGCCTGAGGCAACCCAACACTGGAGCCTACCGGGCTCTTTGGTGGGGCTAATGGCAGACTCTGGGAGGGCTCACGCCAAGGAGTACTTCCCAGAACCTCCGCTGCCAGTGTCCTTGTCCCCATGGTGAAACAGAGCCAGCCCCCGCCTCTGCAGGAGACCCCCCAACACCAGCAGGTATGTCTGGTTCAGTCTCCCCCAGGGTCACTGCTCCTTCCCCTGGGTCCCGATGCACACACTATTTTGTGTGCGCCCTCCAAGAGTGGGGTCTCTGTTTCCCCCAGTCCTGTCGAAGTCCTGCAATCAATTCCCACTAGGCTTCAAAGACTGATTCTCTATGAATTCCTCCTCCCGTTGCCGGACCCCCAGGTTGGGAAGCCTGACGTGGGGCTTAGAACTCCAGTGGGTGGACTTCTGTGGTATAAGTGCTCGCCAGTCTGTGAGTCACCCACCCAGCAGTTATGGGATTTGATTTTACTCTGATTGCGCCCCTCCTACCGTCTCACTGTGGCTTCTCCTCTGTCCTTGGACGTGGGGTATCCTCCTTGGTGAAGTCCAGTGTCTTCCTGTCGATGATTGTCCAGCAGCCAGTTGTGATTCTGGTGCTCTCACAAGAGGGAGTGAGAGCACGTCCTTCTACTCCGCCATCTTGGTTAATCCTCACCTGCATTTTTTTTAATGTGTAAAATTTATTGATTTTTCATACATTCAGAGAGTTATGCAGTTGTCAACTACAATCAATTTTCATTTTTATTTTTATTTATTTATTTTTATTTTTTTAAACATCTTTATTAGAGTATAATTGCTTTACAATGGTGTGTCAGTTTCTGCTTTATAACAAAGTGAATCAGTTATACATGTACATATATCCCCATATCTCTTCCCTCTTGCATCTCCCTCCCTCCCACCCTCCCTATCCCACCCCTCTAGGTGGTCACAAAGCACCAAGCTGATCTCCCTGTGCTATGCGGCTGCTTCCCACTAGCTATCTATTTTACGTTTGGTAGTGTATATATGTCCATGCCACTCTCTCACTTTGTCCCAGCTTACCCTTCCCCCTCCCCGTATCCTCAAGTCCATTCTCTAGTAGGTCTGCATCTTTATTCCCGTCTTGCCCCTAGGTTCTTCTGACCATTTTCTTTCTTTTTTTTTTTTTTTTAGATTCCATATATATGTGTTAGCATACGGTATTTGTTTTTCTCTTTCTCACTTACTTCACTCTGTATGACAATCTCTAGGTCCATCCACCTCACTACAAATAACTCAGTTTCGTTCCTTTTTATGGCTGAGTAATATTCCATTGTATATATGTGCCACATCTTCTTTATCCACTCATCTGTCAATGGACACTTAGGTTGCTTCCATGTCCTGGCTATTGTAAATAGAGCTGCAATGAACATTTTGGTACATGACTCTTTTTAAATTATGGTTTTCTCAGGGTATATGCCCAGTAGTGGGATTGCTGGGTCATATGGTAGTTCTATTTTTAGATTTTTAAGGAACCTCCATACTGTTCTCCATAGTGGCTGTATCAATTTACATTCCCACCAACAGTGCAAGAGGGTTTCCTTTTCTCCACACCCTCTCCAGCATTTACTGTTTGTAGATTTTTTGATGATGGCCATTCTGACCGGTGTGAGATGATACCTCATTGTAGTCTTGATTTGCATTTCTCTAATGCTTAATGATGTTGAGCATTCGTTCATGTGTTTGTTGGCAATCTGTATATCTTCTTTGGAGAAATGTCTATTTAAGTCTTCTGCCCATTTTTGGATTGGGTTGTTTGTTTTTTTGATATTGAGCTGCATGAACTGCTTGTAAATCTTGCAGATTAATCCTTTGTCATTTGCAAACATTTTCTCCTATTCTGAGGGTTGTCTTTTCGTCTTGTTTATGGTTTCCTTTGCTGGGCAAAAGCTTTTAAGTTTCATTAGGTCCCATTTGTTTATTTTTGTTTTTATTTCCATTTCTCTAGGAGGTGGGTCAAAGAGGATCTTGCTGTGATTTATGTCATAGAGTGTTCTACCTATGTTTTCCTCTAAGAGTTTGATGGTGGCTGGCCTTACATTTAGGTCTTTAATCCATTTTGAGTTTATTTTTGTGTATGGTGTTAGGGAGTGTTCTAATTTCATTCTTCTACATGTAGCTGTCCAGTTTTCCCAGCACCACTTATTGAAGAGGCTGTCTTTTCTCCACTGTATATTCTGGCCTCCTTTATCAAAGATAAGGTGACCATATGTGTGTGGGTTTATCTCTGGGCTTTCTATCCTGTTCCATTGATCTATAGTTCTGTGTTTGTGCCAGTACAATACTGCCTTGATTACTGTAGCTTTGTAGTATAGTCTGAAGTCCAGGAGCCTGATTCCTCCAGCTCCGTTTTTCTTTCTCAAGATTTCTTTGGCTATTCGGGGTCTTTTGTGTTTCCATACAAATTGTGAAATTTTTTTGTTCTAGTTCTGTGAAAAATGCCAGTGGTAGTTTGATAGAGATTGCATTGAACCTGTAGATTGCTTTGGGTAGTAGAGTCATTTTCACAATGTTGATTCTTCCAATCCAAGAACATGGTATATTTCTCCATCTATTTGTATCATGTTTAATTTCTTTCATCAGTGTCTTATAATTTTCTGCATACAGGTCTTTTGTCTCCTTGCGAAGGTTTATTCCTAGGTATTTTATTCTTTTTATTGCAATGGTAAATGGGAGTGTTTTCTTAATTTCACTTTCAGATTTTTCATCATTAGTGTATAGGAATGCAAGAGATTTCTGTGCATTAATTTTGTATCCTGCTACTTTACCAAATTCATTGATTAGCTCTAGTAGTTTTCTGGTAGCATCTTTAGGATTCTCTATGTATAGTATCATGTCATCTGCAAACAGTGACAGCTTTACTTCTACCTTTCCAGTTTGGATTCCTTTTATTTCTTTTTCTTCTCTGATTGCTGTGGCTAAAACTTCCAAAACTATGTTGAATAATATTGGTGAGAGTGGGCAACCTTGTCTTGTTCCTGATCTTAGTGGAAATGGTTTCAGTTTTTCACCGTTGAGGATGATGTTGGCTGTGGGTTTGTCATATATGGCCTTTATTATGTTGAGGAAAGTTCCCTCTATGCCTACTTTCTGGAGGGTTTTTATCATAAATGGGTGTTGAATTTGTCGAAAGCTTTCTCTGCATCTATTGAGATGATCATATGGTTTTTCTCCTTCAATTTGTTAATATGGTGTATCACATTGATTGATTTGCATATATTGAAGAATCCTTGCATTCCTGGGATAAACCCCACTTGATCATGGGGTATTATCCTTTTATTGTGCTGTTGGATTCTGTTTGCTAGTATTTTGTTGAGGATTTTTGCATCTGCGTTCATCAGTGATATTGGCCTGTAGTTTCTTTCTTTGTGACATCTTTGTCTGGTTTTGGTATCAGAGTGATGGTGGCCTTGTGGAATGAGTTTGGGAGTGTTCCTCTCCTATATTTTGGAAGAGTTTGAGAAGGATAGGTGTTAGGTCTTCTCTAAATGTTTGATAGAATTCGCCTGTGAAGCCATCTGGTCCTGGGCTTTTGTTTGTTGGAAGATTTTTAATCACAGTTTCAGTTTCAGTGCTTGTGATTGGTCTGTTCATATTTTCTATTTCTTCCTGGTTCAGTCTCGGAAGGTTGTGCATTTGTAAGAATTTGTCCGTTCCTTCCAGGTTGTCCATTTTTTTGGCATATAGTTGCTTGTAGTAATCTCTCATGATCCTTTGTATTTCTGCAGTGTCAGTTGTTACTTCTCCTTTTTTATTTCTAATTCTATTGATTTGAGTCTTCTCCCTTTTTTTCTTGATGAGTCTGGCTAGTGGTTTATCAATTTTGTTTATCTTCTCAAAGAACCAGCTTTTAGTTTTGTTGATCTTTGCTATCGTTTCCTTAATTTCTTTTTCATTTATTTCTGATCTGATCTTTATGATTTCTTTCCTTCTGCTAACTTCGGGGTTTTTTTGTTTTTCTAATTGCTTTAGGTGTAAGGTTAGGTTGTTTATTTCAGATGTTTCTTGTTTCTTAAGGTAGGCTTGTATAGCTATAAACTTCCCTCTTCGAACTGCTTTTGCTGCATCCCATAGGTTTTGGGTCGTCGTGTTTTCATTGTCATTTGTTTCTAGGTATTTTTTGATTTCCTCTTTGATTTCTTCAGTGATCTCTTGGTTATTACGTAGTGTGTTGTTTAGCCTCCATGTGTTTGTATTTCTTACAGATTTTTTCCTGTAGTTGATATCTAGTCTCATGGCGTTGTGGTCAGAAAAGATACTTGACACGATTTCAGTTTTCTTAAATTTACCAAGGTTTGATTTGTGATCCAAGGTATGATCTGTCCTGGAGAATGTTCCATGAGCACTTGAGAAGAATGTGTATTCTGTTTTTGGATGGAATGTCGTATAAATATAAATTAAGCCCATCTTGTTTAATGTATCATTTAAAGCTTGTGTTTCCTTATTTATTTTCATTTTGGATGATCTGTCCATTGGTGAAAGTGGGGTATTAAAGTCCCCTACTATGATTGTGTTACTGTCTATTTCCCCTTTTATGGCTGTTAGTATTTGCCTTATGTATTGAGGTGCTCCTATGTTGGGTGCATAAATATTTACAATTGTTATATCTTCTTCTTGGATTGATCCCTTGATCAATATGTAGTGTCCTTCTTTGTCTCTTGTAATAGTCTTTATTTTAAAGTCTATTTTGTCTGATATGAGAATTGTTACTCCAGCTTTCTTTTGATTTCCATTTGCATGGAATATCTTTTTCCATCCCCTCACTTTCAGTCTGTATGTGTCCCTAGGTCTGAAGTGGGTCTCTTGTAGACAACATGTATACGGGTCTTGTTTTTGTATCCATTCAGCCAGTCTTTGTGTTTTGGTTGGAGCATTTAATCCATTTACATTTAAGGTAATTATCAATATGTATGTTCCTATTACCATTTTCTTAATTGTTTTGGGTTTATTGTTGTAGGTCTTTTCCTTCTCTTGTGTTTCCTGCCTAGAGAAGTTCCTTTAGCATTTGTTGTAAAGCTGGTTTGGTGGTGCTGAATTCTCTTAGCTTTTGCTTGTCTGTAAAGCTTTTAATTTCTCCATCAAATCTGAATGAGATCCTTGCTGGGTAGAGTAATCTTGGTTGTAGGTTTTTCTCTTTCATCATTTTAAATATGTCCTGCCAGTCCCTTCTGGCTTGCAGAGTTTCTGCTGAAAGATCAGCTGTTAACCTTATGGGGATTCCCTTACGAGTTACTTGTTGTTTTTCCCTTGCTGCTTTTAATATTTGTTCTTTGTATTTACTTTTTGATAGTTTAATTAATATGTGTCTTGGCGTGTTTCTCCTTGGATTTATCTTGTATGGGACTCTCCGTGCTTCCTGGACTTGATTAACTATTTCCTTTCCCATATTAGGGAAGTTTTCAACTATAATCTCTTCAAATATTTTCTCAGTCCCTTTCTCTTTCTCTTCTTCCTCAGGGACCCCTATAATTCGAATGTTGGTGCATTTAATGTTGTCCCAGAGGTCTCTAAGACTGTCCTCAATTCTTTTCATTCTTATTTCTTTACTCTGCTCTGCAGTAGTTATTTCCACTATTTTATCTTCCAGGTCACTTATCCGTTCTTCTGCCTCAGTTATTCTGCTATTGATCCCTTCTAGGGAATGTTTCATTTCATTTATTGTGTTGTTCATCTCTGTTTGTTTGCTCTTTAGTTCTTCTAGGTCCTTGTTAAACGTTTCTTGTGTTTTCTCCATTCTATTTCCAATATTTTGTATCATATTTACTATCATTATTCTGAATTCTTTTTCAGGTAGACTGCCTATTTCCTCTTCATTTGTTAGGTCTGGTGGGTTTTTGCCTTGCTCCTTCATCTGCTGTGTGCTTCTCTGTCTTCTCATTTTGCTTAATTTACTGTGTTTGGGGTCTCCTTTTCGCAGGCTGCAGGTTCGTAGTTTCCATTGTTTTTGGTGTCTGTCCCCAGTGGCTAAGGTTGGTTCAGTGGGTTGTGTAGGCTTCCTGGTGGAAGGGACTAGTTCCTGTGTTCTGGTGGATGAGGCTGGATCTTGTCTTTCTGGTGGGCAGGTCCATGTCTCGTGGTGTGTTTTGGGGTGTCTGTGGCTTTATTATTTTAGGCAGCCTCTGTGCTAATGGATGGGGTTGTGTTCCTGTCTTGCTAGTTGTTTGGTATAGGGTGTCCTGCACTGTAGCTTGCTGGTCATTGAGTGGAGCTGGATCTTGGCGTTGAGATGGAGATCTCTGGGAGATTGTCGCCGTTTGATATTACATGGAGCTGGATGGTCTCTTGTGGACCAGTGTCCTGAACTTGGCTCTCCCACCTCAGTGGCACAGCCCTGACGCCTGGCTGGAGCACGAAGAGCCTGTCCTCCACACAGCTCAGAATAGAAGGGAGAAAAAAAAAAAAGAAAAAAGAAGATAAAATAAAATAAAATAAAGTAAAATAAAATAAGATTATTAAAATAAAAAATAAAAAATAATTACTAAGAAAAAAAAATTTTTAAGTAATAAAAACAAAACAATAAAACGGACAGACAGAACTTTAGGACAAATGGTAAAAGCAAAGCTATACAGACAAAATCGTACACAGAAGCATACACATACACACTCACAAAAAGGGGAAAATATATATATATCATTGCTCCCAAAGTCTACCTCCTTAATTTGGGATGATTCGTTGTCTATTCAGGTATTCCACAGATGCAGGGTACATCAAGTTGATTTTGGAGATTTAATCCGCTGCTCCTGAGGCTGCTGGGAGAAATTTTCCTTTCTCTTCATTGTTCACACAGCTCCCGGGGTTCAGCTTTGGATTTGGACCCGCCTCTGCATGTAGGTCGCCTGAGGGTGTCTGTTCTTCGCTCAGACAGGACGGGGTTAAAGGAGCCGCTGATTCGGGGGCTCTGGCTCACTCAGGCCAGGGGGAGGGAGGGGTACGGATGCGGGGCGAGCCTGCGGCGGCAGAGGCCAGCGTGACGTTGCAGCAGCCTGAGGTGCGCCGTGCGTTCTCCTGGGGAAGTTGTGCCTGGATCACGGGACCCTGGCAGTGGCGGGCTTCACCGGCTCCCGGGAGGGCAGGTGTGGATAGTGACCTGTGTTTGCACACAGGCCTCTTGTTGGCTGCAGTAGCAGCCTTAGCATCTCATGCCCGTCTCTGGGGTCCGCGCTGATAGCCGCGACTCGCTCCCGTCTCTGGAGCTCCTTTAAGCGGCGCTCTTAATCCCCTCTCCTCGCGCACCAGGAAACAAAGAGGCAAGAAAGTGTCTCTTGCCTCTTCGGCAGTTCCAGACTTTTCCCGAACTCCCTCCCGGCTAGCCGTGGTGCACTAGCCCCCTTCAGGCTGTGTTCATGCAGCCAACCCCAGTCCTCTCCCTGGGATCCGACCGAAGCCCGAGCCTCAGCTCCCAGCCCCCGCCCGCCCCGGTGGGTGAGCAGACAAGCCTCTCAGGCTGGTGAGTGCTGGTCGGCACCGATCCTCTGTGCGGGAATCTCTCCACTTTGCCCTCCGCACCCCTGTTTCTGCGCTCTCCTCCATGGCTCCGAAGCTCCCCCCCTCTGCCACCCGCAGTCTCCGCCCACGAAGGGGCTTCCTAGTGTGTGGAAACCTTTCCTCCTTCACAGCTCCCTCCCACTGGTGCAGGTCCCGTCCCTATTCTTTGTCTCTGTTTTTTTTTTTTTTTTTTTTTTTTTGCCCTACCCAGCTACGTGGGGAGTTTCTTGCCTTTTGGGAGGTCTGAGGTCTTCTGCCAGAGTTCAGTAGGTGTTCTGTAGGAGTTGTTCCACATGTAGATGTATTTCTGATGTATTTGTTGGGAGGAAGGTGATCTCCGTGTCTTCCCCGCCATCTTGAAGCTCCTCCAAAACCTGCATTTTTAAAAGGTATTTTCACTGGGTATAGAAATCTGTCTTTACAGTTTTTTTCCCTATTCTTTAAAGATGTTGATACACTGGCTTGCACTGTTTCTGGAGAGAAGTCTACTATGATTCTTTGTTCCTCTCTATTTAATAATCATTTTTTCTTCTGGATTCTTTTAAGATTTTTACCTATCACTGACTTTAAACAATTTGAATATGATGTGCCCTGGTGTAGTTTTCATTGTGTTTCTTGAGCTTGGGGTTTGTGAGCTTTTTGGATCTCTGGGTTTGTATGTTTCATGAAATTTGGGAAAACTGTGGCTATTGTTTCTTCAATTTTTTTTCTATGTCCACCCTGCACATCTTCCAGAGACTCCAATTATATGTGTGTGTTTGTGTTTGTACATATACATATATATGTATAGTTGCTTGAAGTTCTGTAGCTCAATGATGCTCTCTTAATTTTTTGTGTGTGTCTTTTTTGTGTGTGTTTCTCTTTGGATAGTTTCCCCTGGGAGTGTCTTCCAGTTTGTTAATCTTCTCTTCTACAATGTCTGATTTCCTGTTAATCCTATCCAATGTAATTTTCATCTCAAATGTTGTAATTCTCATCTCTAGAAGTCCAATTTGAGTCTTTTTTTAATATCTTCTGTATCTTTATTTAATGCTTATCTTTGCTCAGTCTATTCTCTAAATTCTTTTTTTTATACTGGAGTATAATTGCTTTACACTGTTGTGTTAGTTTATTCTCTAACTTCTTGAATGAACATATGGAGTATAATTATAACTGTTTTAATGTCCTTAATCTTATTATATGTGTTTTTTCCGTGTCAGTTTGATTGATTTTTCTCTTCATTATGGGTCCTGTTTTCTTCTTTGCATGCCTGGTTTTTTTTTTTTTTTTTTTTTTTATGACTGTGTTGGGTCTTCGTTTCTGCGCGAGGGCTTTCCCCAGCTGCGACAAGTGGGGGCCGCTCTTCATCGTGGTGCGCGGGCCTCTCACTATCGCGGCCTCTCCTGTTGCGGAGCACAGGCTCCAGACGCGCAGGCTCAGCAATTGTGGCTCACGGGCCTAGTCGCTCTGCGGCATGTGGGATCTTCCCAGACCAGGGCTCGAACCCGTGTCCCCTCCATTGGCAGGCAGACTCCCAACCACTGCGCCACCAGGGAAGCCCCTGCCTGGTTATTTTTTACTGACTGTTGGACGTGGTGAATTTTATCTTCTTGGGTGCTGCATATTTTAATATGCCTGTAAATATTCTTGAACTTTGTTTTGGGATGTAGTTAGGTTACTTGACAATAGTTTGATCCTTTTTGGTCTTGTTTTTAAGCTTTTTAGGCAAGGCTAGTATAGCATTTAGTCTAGGGTTAATTTTTCTTCATTACCAAGGTAAAACTTTTCTGAGTATTCTGTCCAAATCCTTGTGAAATATGAAGTTTTCTCCTATGAATTTTGGGAACAGGAATTGTTTCTGGTCCTGTGTGACGCCCAGATATTGTTTCCTTCAATTTTTTCAGGTGTGTTTTTCCCTGGCCTCAGGTAGTTTCCTCACATTCATGTGATGATTAGTACTCAGATGAACACTTGGCAGGGTGGTTAGGGAGCCCCCACATATAGATCTCCACTGTTCTCTTTCTGTGTAGCTCTCTCCTCTTTCGTACACTAAACTATGAACTCCAGCCTCTTTGGCCTCCTCAGACTATCAGCTTATCTCTTCAAGTGAGGAAGACTTCTGGGCTCTGCCTGGGCTCCTCTTCTTTGTACCGTGGCCTGAATATTATCTCCAGACAGTAAGCTAGGGCAGATGTAGGCCCTCGTTTGCTTCTTCTCTGTCAGGGATCATTGTCCTTCATTGCCAGAAGTCCAATATCTTGAAGACTGTTGTTTTATATATTCTGTGCTTTTTTAGTTGTTTCAGGTGGGAAGGTAAATCTGATCCATGTTACTCCATCTTGGCCAGAAGTAGAAGTCCTCTCAGAATAGAACTTCTACATTTCATACTCATTTCTGCCTTGGGGAAATTAAGTGGATCTGGCCTTATCTTTTCACTTCATTATCCTCCTTTTCAGAGCTTTGCAAGTAGTTCTTCTAGGAAATGAATTCAATATTTATTGTCTTCCATGTGCTATTGCTGTATATTAGTTGCCAAAATGAATAGGCTTGGTCCCTGCACCAGATGGGCTTCAGGTCTAGTGAGGGAAGCAGACAAGATTCTTGTTGCTATAATTAAAAGTAATACACGTTTTGAAATATCTAAGATGCTACCATAATGTAGAGTGACGTACATTGTGTTAAACATGATAAATAATCAAGCATTAGAATTAATGGTCTTTTGCTGACATTTGTAAATTCTATCTCCTAACTATGACCAGGTTGTCCACCCTTTTCCTGGACATCTGTAATCCTCCCATTGAAGGGGTAGGATTGTATCTGTGGTCTTGGTTCCCCATTCTCCTGGATTTGTCTCCTTTCCATATGACCTTTTCTTTCTACCTGAGCTTTGGTCTGTTGTTAGATCTGATTTCATTTTTCTCTTTTACGTTCTCTAGTATAAGAGTGGTAAAAACTGAAATATAAAAAATTAATTGCTTTTTTCTCTAGGTGGATGAGTTTTTCAGTGAGTTTGTGTGTTTTCAAAAGTAAAATTTAATTGGTTGTTGGGAAGGGAAGGGAAGGTTAAGGGTAGCAGAAGACCACAATTGTAATTCATGAATTTCACCTACATTTTCCCAAAGGAACTCTGGATGATGAATGAGGTCAGCTATCCTTTGATTTGTTTGGGTTAAGTTGAGGGTTGCTAGTGTCATCTAATAATCATCCTCTTTCTGTGACTGAGCAGTAGGAAGATGTGAGTAATTCCAGTGTCTGCTGATTGGGTCAGGTGTGTAGAGCATTGCCTGAAAAGTGAAAGCTTGATCAAGCTAGCCAGAGCTCCAGGGATGGGATTTTTCTTTTATCCTAGTCAGCTGTTGTGCCCAGAACCTTTCTTGGAAAAATAGCCTCTGTTTATATAACTGTTAGCCCATGTGATCTGTCTGGTGTTTTTGGAAGCTCTGGATATTTCTGCTCTCCTCAAGGAGCTCATTGATGTAATTTCAAACACTGTATCCTCACTCAAGAGAACATGCTGTCTTGCTCTGTGTGGCATCTTACAAGACGTGCTGCTGTGTCAGTTTTTAAGCTTCTGGTTCCAGATGTCTCTAGCAGACCTACTTTTTCTCAGATGCTTGGCCAGCTTACATGTATGAATAGCCTTTCTGTCCTGCAGTGGCTGTGAGAAGCTCTGAGCTTTTGAGAGTTAACCAGCACTTACTGAGCAAGACGTCTGTGTGGCACTGATTGTACTATTTACAGAGATTGTACAAGAGATTCTGTCGACCTCAAAGGTACCTAGAGTACAGGGGGAAATAGTATAGGTGAATTCAGTGGCCCATTTAGGAGGACCACAAAAGAAAATTAAAAGATAAGCAAAACAGTTAGTGTTTTGAGTTCTGTTTCTTCAGACTTGTCTGTTGGGAATGGTGGCTTGAGTGACCAAGCAGCTGGAATCCCACCAGCTGCTTATGGACATGTTCTATTTTGAGATCAACTTTGTGGTTTGGGAAGGATGTATAATCATTTTCAACAAATGCTTATTGAGCATGCAAAGTATCATGGTAGGCACAGGGCATACCGTGACTATAAAATTATATCCTCAGCTCCTAAGGAACTGCTCATATTTGGAAAGGCAGGACACATTTAAGATTTTTTAAATCTTAATAATATATGTCTTCATAAAAGAAAAGCATAATCATCTACATTTAGTAGAAATATATACTAAACTACTAACCCCTCTGGGTGGTGGGGCTGTGGCGGGAAAGAGGAAGGATCTTCACTTCTTACTATATCATTCTATATATATAGTAAGAAATTTTTACCAAGTGCTAATGCTGCCTTTTTGGTGTTATTTCTTTATCGGTTAAAAAAGTGATAGAGACTAGTAGATTATACACATAATGTTAACCTTAAATATCTCTGTGTGATAGAATTATGAATGATTTATATTTTCTTTATTATATCTATTATTGTCCACATTTTCTATAATGGATGTATATTATTTTAAAAATAGAGAAGAAAGTATTTGAAAACCAAAACTCAAAAGCACCTACAATAATTATTATAGCTACATTTCAATATGATTACCATATTTTGGATATAATATACCAGCCTTCCCGTTTTTGTCTCCTCACTCTCACCACATCTCTATTATGTTGTTCTATTATTATTAATACTATTATTGTTGTTATTATTATTAAATAAAAAGGTGAAACAAGGGCATTTACTCTTGCTTCTGTCCCTTGTCATTTTGGGTGAGTTAGACTAGAAGCAGAAGGAATCCAGTTATTAGCTATTCAGCTGTACTGTGAAGGCTGCTTAGAAAAATTTTAACTATGCTGATTGGGTTACAGTTATATCTGTCATTGTGGGCTGTGATCTCTTGTTTTAAAATATCCTAAGAATACTTTCTATATCTTTATATTTAGTTCTGTTGGAGAAAGCAAATAGATTATCCCATCTCCCCATCTGGTGCAGTGAAGAAAACTCATCTGCTTGGCTTACTTTGTATGAGAGAGAATTAAAATTTCCAACTTATTTGTAGTTCAGGTTAAGTGGTTAAATACTATCTCTTCCAAATTTTGTTCCAGGAATCCATATCCCCTTATAATTATAAACATAATTACTTTGAAAGTAATAGTGTTCTGTATTATTTAAAGAAGTCAAAGATTGAAGAGGAGATGTCATTTCTAAATTGAGGTGTTTTTTCCCTTATAGCATGTGTTTGATGATCTCAGTGGCTCAGTATCCTTGTCCTGGGTTGGAGATACCACTGGGGTAAGTAATGTTTTGAGTCTGTTGATTCAACCTAACCAGAAGATGGTGTAGATTTGGGGAGTTTAAGCGCTAAATGTTTTACCTTCTGAAATTGTCTCCAACCTCAATCGTAGAAAATGCATGTTTGCTGGACAGACTTTCAGAAAGCTGTGGTCGATTTTGTTTTGCTTTAGAACTAGGAACATCTTGTGACCACCTTCTTCCATAATAGGAAGATAAACACCTTTTTAGTCCTTGGTGGCTGCTTGGCATCAAGATGAGCAAGAAGAAGAAAGAGGAAAGAGAGTGCTATGTGTGAAAAGGGAGACTTACAGTACTTGGGAAAACTTCTGTATGGAAGCGGAAAACTGCACATTACACATCTTGGCATTTTTCCTCCAAACCGTATTGTTCCGGTGTCCTTTCCCACAGTTAATGTTGAAGAATTGTAGCACCCATGGGCTTATCGCTGTTAGCGCCATCTGTTGTCCCTTCCCCTACCACAGAGGAGGTACTGCCAGGATTGGGGGAATGGGAGAGTCAGTAAGCTCCCCCTTATCCAGCCTAGTATGTAGCCCATCTCCTAGTAGGAGGGATGCTGAGGATTCATTGGCCTCAAGTTTTGAATCAGGGCTTGGCATTACCTGTGTCTGTTATTACCCTGCCTGACAACGTCAGGGACCATAGCTCATGCCCCTCTAGTGTTCCAGTAATGTGTGTATCAGAGCACTGAGGCACGTGATGGCTGTATGAAGAGCTGAAAGAAATATAATTTTGGCGCTGAAGAGTAAGTTCTAAATTAATTAATTTTTAAGTTCCTGGTAGAATTTCTTTAAGCATGTCTCGTTTTCTTCTAAAATTTGAGTTGTTCCCTATTTCCCATGATTTATCCATTTATCTAAGACAGTTGCTGTCTCCAAGATTTGTTATATGGCTATTTGAGACTCCCTAGCCTCTTGTTCTAATCTATCACAATCTTATCTTCATGCATATTTTTCTCTAGAAAAATGCTTATTTAAAAAACTGATTTCATGGAGAACTAACAGCAGGGAGAAGAAGAAAAGGACAGATGTGACATAGTGACCTCTATTAGAGCATCCACCCTATTCTAGCCTCTGTAAGCAGAGAGAGATGATTCTTGCTTGAGAATATCTTACAATAATGTGGATATAAAATAGTTAAATCCTTCCTTTACTGTAATGTGGAGTTGATTAGCTCTGTCTCACTGCTTCAAGTTTAGGCGATGAGACCATCTCAACAAAATGAGTTGAGATTTTGAATCATTGTAAGCCCTAATCACTTGGTCCTTCTTGGTTTTCAGATATAGTATTACAATGTAGGCTACTACGAAGCAGGGCTACTGGCAATCGTTCAGATGGTCAGATGTTGCAAGCATGTAATTGGACTATGTTTCTTATTGACCACATGCTTTTGTCTCTCCAGATCATTCTCGTCTTGACTACCTTCCATGTACCACTGGTAATTATGACTTTCGGACAGTCCAAGCTATATCGAAGGTGAGATGGCTAGCATATGATTAGGGCATTTGACTGAGTAATGCATTGTGAATGTAAGTTCTCTGCTTTTCTAGACATGATGGGATCTAACAGTTGATTTAAAAGATCTTCTGGCCATCTTAAATTTTCACCAGACTGTCACATTCAGCACACTTTTTAATATCTATCTACTTAGCAACCTGAAGAAGTATGAAAAGGGATCTAATTCCAAGGGAATTAGATTGACCTGACTGAGTGGCAAAACAGTAAAGGAAGATGAAGGAAGTGTCTATAGGGGTGTATGCATATTAATTTAAATGGATATTTGTGGGGAGGTAGCATAGCGTTTAACCATCTTTCTATTTATTATGAACACAAAATGGTTTTTATACTCCTGAAGTAACAATACTTACTGTATCTTCCAAGTGAATTTTTTTTTTTGGCCATGCCGCGCAGCTTGCAGAATCTTAGTTCCCCGACCAGGGATCAGGCCCAGGCCACCACAGTGAGAGCGCGGAATCCTAACCACTGGACTTCCAGGGAATTCCCCCAAGTGAATATTTTTTTATCTAACATTTTAAGCCCCAAACAGATTTTTAGATCAGGAGGAGGTTCTCAGGTCAGACCTACCAAAGTGCCTGGTAATGATGTGGTAATGTGTGTTCTGGAACCATAGTCTGTCCTGTGACATTCACAAAGCTTTAGAGTTATCTTCTCAAAGGTACAGCCTGGGGGCTTCCCTGGTGGCGCAGTGGTTAAGAATCCGCCTGCCAGTGCTGGGGACACGGGTTCAAGCCCTGGTCCGGGAAGATCCCACATGCAGCAGAGCAGCTAAGCCCTTGTGCCACAACTACTGAGCCTGCGCTCTAGAGCCTGCTAACCACAACTACTGAGCCCACGTGCTGCAACTACTGAAGCCCGTGCGCCTAGAGCCCGTGCTCTGCAACAAGAGCAGCCACCGCAACGAGAAGCCCGCACACCGCAACGAAGACCCAACACAGCCAAAAATAAAATAAAACAAATAAATATTTTTTAAAAAGCAATACAACCATATTATAAAACATTTGGAAATTTTAGAAGAAAGAAAAAATTCACCCTAAAGTCAGGTAATCGTATTTACAGTTTATTATCTTGATTTTTCCCCTATAATGTTATACCATGTGGCTAGATAGTCTTAGGAAGCAACATGGTATAGTGTAAAGTTGCCAAATTTTAGTGGCATATAGGCCTGAGATTGGATCTCAGCATTGTCGTTTGTGAGCAGAATGAACTTGGGCAAGTCATTTAACCTCCCTGAGTCTTTTTGGATGTCTGTAAAAGAAAGATGATCATAGCGGCCACCTTAGAGCTGCTGCGAGTTACGCTTTGCGGTGCCTGGCACGGAGTAAGAACTTGGTGCTCTTAGCTGCAATCATGCCAACGGCCAGATATGGCATGTAGCCAGCATGTACTGGCACTGTGGTACAGTTTTTTAAATAATTGAAAGCCTTCCGAACCAGTTGATAAAAAGTGCCTGACACCAGGTGCCTCCATGGCTTCTACAGATGCACACACCACCCCCCCACCCCTGCCAACATGCAGGGGTTACTAACACTTGGCATTGCAAACTATAACCATTCTGATTGGTCAGTGCTCGTACCATGATACTTGTCATATTTCCTCTGCTAGTAACCCATCATTTTTGTTAGACTGTAAGAATTTATTTAATCATTATTCTCTTGGACACTTAAGTCGTAGCTAATTTTTTCACTATTGTTAATGCCGCTGTGATCAATATCACACATATATGTCACAGAAGATGCCTATTTCCAGTTTATTTTTTGGTAGCAAATGAAAACCTCCTCTCTGATTGATCTCTACATGTTTTGAAGCCTTTACTAAACTTCTCTTGGTTGAATTATCTCCTAAATCTGTTGCTTCAGCCATTTTTCTGCTTGCCTTCTGAATTCACTTTTTAGTCTCTATAGTGCTCTTTAATCATGTGGCTAGAACTGGACCTGACAGATCTGCGTCATACCCGTGGGGAGTGAAATGTGTTTTCACGACTTCTTTTCCTATTCTTTTGCTTTTCAGTGTTGTGCTTACTTTGAGACAAACCCAAACAAAACAAAATGGTATCACTATGTTACTGTTTAAATACCTACCACCATCTGACTCAGCCCTTTTCCATCCTATATTTGTCTAGTCTTGTGAGAAACCACTAACATACAGTTTACCAGAGAGTAATCCTATTTGTTTCTGGTATACTATCATGTTACTAAGGTCCTTTTCTTCATTTTGCACAGCAGGTTGTTTGGTTGGTTGGTTGGTTTTACAAAGGTCATTTTGAATATTAATTACTTCCTCCCTGCTGTGAAGTGAAAACTCTTCCAGAGTTTAGGTGGAAACTGTAAATATGCCTTGTTGCCTCTCCAGCTGGGCTGGCCTGGCCTGGTCTGAAGTGACTCATGTTGTTGGACACACTAGCCAAGAGGCACATGTTGCTTCAGAAATGGGAAAGGGAGGGAGCAGTTTGATCGAAATGAGTCTTGAATATGCTGAGCTTGCCTAACTGAGGAATAAAATAAAAGCCTGTTGAAACTACTCTGAAGATTCTTCTGTTTTTTACAGCTTTAATGATTGTATTATTTATTGGATTATCTTTCTCTGCTACATCTTATGTAGTCCAAGGTTCATTTGGGATTCAAATAGAAGGCAGCTAATCACATGCCACCTGCCGTGAGTAGTACTGCTTGGAGGCGCACACAAGGAGAAGGAAGTTGTCTCTGTTACCTGTGCCGAGTTGGAGCGTACTTCAGTCGTCAGGTTGTGAAAGAGGATTGTTGAAAGATTTGGGAAATAAAGTCCCTAGGCATTAGTGTTTGGGTAGAATTGAATAATATATTAATATCTTCAATTAAAAGGAATCATGTTTGAATAGTATAAATTTTGATTCTCTGTTAAGGAATATTAATTCATATAATAGATTATAAAGTACATTTGCCTCTCACTTGCAAATATGAAGTTAAAAAGGAAATAACTAGCTACAGTTAAGATGATAATTTGATTTTTGGCAACTAAAAGATGTTTTGCACCTTTTTGTTTTATGGCGCCT
Source organism: Eubalaena glacialis (assembly GCF_028564815.1). Taxonomy (NCBI): domain Eukaryota; kingdom Metazoa; phylum Chordata; class Mammalia; order Artiodactyla; family Balaenidae; genus Eubalaena; species Eubalaena glacialis. The sequence continues at coordinate 98,733,996 of NC_083718.1, forward strand.
TGAGTCTAACCTTTCATTGTAAGATTAGCTACTTAGTAAAGCACATGTAAGCATTATGTACAGCAAAATTCTGTACCAAATTACCAGAAAACTGCTGGGCTATTTTACTTGTGATTTCTATTTCCTGTTGAGAGTTGTTCAAATTTTGGAAATTAATAAGGGAATCTCTGAGAGATTTCACATTAAAGTTTATTCCATAGTCAATGTAAGTTTTTCAGGATGTTACTTGAGGTTTTAAAAAAAAGGATAACTTAAAGATACACAACAGATATTAAAGCAAATTTCAGTAAACCAATTTCTCCAAGGCATATCGTTATGACAACATTTTTAATGATATGCTTGGCTCAGTTTTCACTGCAGTAGATTATTAACAATGACTTAATGTTTTAGTTACAAGGTTAGCATAAATTCCATCTACAAAATATATTTTCCTGCTTTTTATTTCTTAAAGAAAAAGTTTATTGAAATGTATGATGATGGCATTTTACTGCAACTTCACTTTTACAAACCTAGGGCATATAAAAATCATGAAACGAAGTGGTTTTCGTTACTTAAGAAATATTCCCATGAAAATACCTATTCTGGGCTTCCCTGGTGGCGCAGTGGTTGAGAGTCTGCCAGCCAATGCAGGGGACACGGGTTCGAGCCCTGGTCTGGGAGGATCCCGCATGCCACGGAGCAGCTAGGCCCATGAGCCGCAATTACTGAGCCTGCGCGTCTGGAGCCTGTGCTCCGCAAAAAGAGAGGCCGCGATAGTGAGAGGCCCGCGCACCGTGATGAAGAGTGGCCCCCACTTGCCACAACTGGAGAAGGCCCTCGCACAGAAACGAAGACCCAACACAGCCATAAATAAATAAATAAATAAATAATAATTTTTAAAAAAAGAAAATACCTATTCTTAGGGTTGTCTTGTCAATCAAAGCAAAATAAGGGCCTCAGATACATACTCATATTCCTTCTGATAAAAAAAGTTTTGTGATTTTACTTACAATATTTTACCCTCTATTTTCCCACTTATATTTTCAAAATAGCTATAGAAAACATGTATCCTTTTCCAATAAGGATAACACACAATGAAATATTAAATAAAAACACATAAGGTAGCATCAGACAGTTGGGATAAAAAAAGAGACTGAAGTATTAGGAGTTTAGTTTAATGTAAATTCAAGTTCTGCCAATTTTACCTGGCAGTGATTTCAGGTCTGTGATTCTTTTGGCACATTTTAATAAACTACATTCTCCTTATTGATCTTTTAACTGGAAATCTCAGTCCAGTTAATTGTCATTATTCACGATAGTTATGTTCTACAGTCTCCATGAATACTGAATTAGTGAATACTGAACCATTGCTCCTGGGGGAAATACAGAATTAGGTTCCTGCAAACCTCTGACCACAACATTCATTGTCATCAGTTGATCAGTACATAATCTTGTTTTGTGTGTGTTTCTGTTTAAAGATACCTTATGTGTATTATCGATTCATTAACATGGAGCTCACAACCAACTCATGCCAGAAAGAAGCTTATCTAACTCACGTGTTTTCTTCAGAAACACTAAACATCACTTCAACACTATGCTTGGGGGCTATTTAAACAGCAAAGCACCAACAAAAGGCACAAAAATGCAAAATGCATGGTACTATATAGACCGTGAGGAAGATACTCATGCATAGTATAAGAGCTGAAACAAGAAGGCAGAGTGGCCCCTTGTTGGACCTCAGCTGGGAACGTTTTTGACTCAAATTTTTTTCTCTGCCCTGTGCATGTCTGCAAATGACTAGGAAAGTGCCAAGAGTATGGGGTTACAAATCTTAGTGAGTAGGCAAATTTGCAGATATGGAATTCGTGAATCATGAAGATTAACTGTATAAGCTTTCCCCATTAGTGAAAACTATAAAACTATCATTTTTTTAGTTGTCATCCTTGTTGCTTTTATGTAATAATTTATAGTGACTTAATCATGGCAAAAATGAACTAAAGGAGTAGAGAAATGGTTAGTCCTGAAAGCGAACCAAACAAGGATATTTGTGCTTTTTTGATTGTTGAGAAAGGTAAAATGTAAGATTCTCTGAGATACTATAGGATTCTTTTACTGTTACTTCTCATTAAATGTCTGCAGGTCAGATGCCCGGTGTCACAAGTTCCTCTATACTGTAAATGAAAAGTGCTCAAAAGCAAGGGTGTAATCCTTGGCTATTGACATTTGGGTTGAGTGTCAGTCAGCATGTGAATCTTCTGGAAAAATGCCCTCCTGAGTCTTTCATCTTACTAGGAATTTTTTTTTTTTGCATCCGTTCATTTATTCATTGGTTTATCCATTCAACACATTTTTTTTTCTTTAACATCTTTTTTGGAGTATAATTGCTTTACAATGGTGTGTTTCTGCTGTATAACAAAGTGAATCAGCTATGTGTATACATATATCCCCATATCCCCTCCCTCTTGTGTCTCCCTCCCACCCTCCCTATCCCACCCCTCTAGGTGGTCACAAAGCACCGAGCTGATCTCCTTGTGCTATGTGGCTGCTTCCCACTAGCTAGCTATTTTACATTTGGTAGTGTATATATGTCCGTGCCACTCTCTCCCTTCGTCCCAGCTTACACCTCCCCCTCCCTGTGTCCTCAAGTCCATTCTCTACTTACTAGGAATTTTGATGCTATATCTTACCAGGACTCCATGTGGTGATTACTTTTTTTCCCCATTTATTTAAATGTCTAGATTTTTCATGTTCTTTGGGGGTATTAGGCTCTATTGCAAAAATATTTGTATTCCAGCACTATTTTTTGTTATAAATGTACATATTATGCGTGTTTATACCACAGATTTAAGCAAAAGTGATCATTTGTTTTTAGTAACCAGAAAGAGCAGATATTAGGATTGAGGTATAGAACTGTTATTAAAAAGACTTATTTCTAAAGCAGATGGTTTTATAGGGCTTTTTTAATGTTTGACTACTGTTCATAACTCTATTATTATCATATGGAATTTGAAAAGTGATTTATTTTTCAGGGTGTTTCATTGATTTCCTCTTCCTGATATATCATGTATGCTGATATAATGCTGATAAAAAATAAAGCTACTTTAAAATAAAGTGCTGTATTAAAATATATCCCCGAGCCCAACGCGGCCTCCACAAAACCCTACTTTAAATCCCAGCAGGTTGAAACTAGTCCACTGTGCTCCGTTTGTTTAACTGGCTAAAGTGTCAGAGTGTTGCAGCAGATGATTTTTGTTTCGCTCATGTCGCTTCCTTTTTCTGAAGGGCAGGGATGTGTTTGTTGTGCCAAGTTCTTGAAAAGCAAGCAGACTTGTCAGCAGGGTTGTGGAGGGTCCCCGGGATGTCGTGAAGGAGCGGCGACGTGTAAGCGGGTGATAATCGAGCCACTGCAAACCACTTAAGACGTTGTCTGAGCCATTGATGATACAGGCACTGTAGAGCTAGGACATGTTTATGCATATCTCTTTTTTTTTTAATAAATGTGTTTATTTATTTATTTTTGGCTGCGTTGGGTCTTCGTTGCTGCGCGCGGGCTTTCTCTAGTTGCGGCGAGCAGGGGCTACTCTTCGTTGCGGTGCGCGGGCTTCTCATTGTGGTGACTTCTCTTGTTGCGGAGCACAGGCTCTAGACGCGCGGGCTTCAGTAGTTGTGGCTTGCGGGTCTAGAGCGCAGGCTCAGTAGCTGTGGCTCGCGGGCTCTAGAGCACAGGCTCAGTAGTTGTGGCGCACGGGCTTAGTTGCTCCGCGACATGTGGGATCTTCCTGGACCAGGGCTCGAACCTGTGTCCCCTGCACTGGCAGGTGGATTCTTAACCACTGCACCACCAGGGAAGTCCCTATGCGTATCTCTTGGCCTGCTGTTGGGAAGATAAGAACTCTTGTACTCCAAAGCCAAGAAAGGGTAATACGGGAATCAGTTGGGTGGTACCTAATCCCTGTTTTATTTAACTAGGACTCTTCTCTGTGTATGTTCTAAGAGATGGGAAGACAACTTAAAGTCACATGTAGTTTGCTTTAGCGTACTGTCGGGGACCTGTACAGACACTGAGAGATTCTTCCCTCCTGTGTCTCTCCACCTTCCTATAAGCTGATCTTTCCTGCCAGGCCACAAGCCCTGGCAAGGAAGAGAAAGACCACAGGTTGCAAAGGAAGAATTCCTAACACATAATTAAAAGTTGTCTCAAGTTTGGGGCTGAGAGTTAAGAGAACTGGACTGTAGTTTCAATTTTGCCCTTAATTAACTGGTCAACTTTTGATGAATTGCTTCTCCTTGAACCTCCTCATGTGTGAAATGAGGGAGTTGGACAAGGTGTTCTCTTCAGTCCCTTGTATCTCTCATGTTCTGTGGTTCTGTGATTCTTTCTTTGTTGAGGCTGCTACCAAAATTGTACCATCTTTTAAGTCATATATACTATCAGTGAAGACCACTGTACACTGCATTTATCACTGGGCAACTAACTTGCAGTACATAGTGGTCATCACTCGTGGACATTGAAACTTAATGAATATTAAGATTTAGCATTATATATTGTAACAGAACTGTGTATAGTATTAAACCTGTCAGAATTAAACAGATACTGACTTTTTTCTTTTGTTTTTTGAAATCAAATATGGAATTTAATACCTCTCAAAGATATTGTTGGAATGAACTTCTGGGAAAAGCTTTACCAACCCAAGAGTTGAGATTAAGTTTCTTTGTCTTCCCTAGCTGAGTGCTGCATGCATTAAGAGACTTGTGCTTAAGGATGGTAACTTTGGTGGGGGACTTAACTTACAGCTTCATTGTGAGTACTGTGCATTGGTAGATTAGTTAGAAAGCCTTTGGCTACATTTACCAGAGATCCCAACTCAAACTAGCTTAAATAATAAGGGAATTCATGGGTCATAACTAAATACAGAGGAAGGATGGGTTTCAGGGTCGATTCAATCCAGGGTCATAGGTTCTGCTTCTCTGGAATTCCAGAATTACCTCAGCAGTACTATCCACTTATGTTGGCTTCATCTTCAAGTTGTGTTCTCATTGTATCAGAATGCTTATAGCACTTTTTTGTTTTGCATTCACATACTACAACATGGGGGTTTCTCAACCTTGTGCTGTTGACATTTGGGACCAGATAATTCTTTGTTTATGAGACTGTCCTGTGCATTGTAGGATGTTTAGCAACACCCCTGGCCTCTACCTACTAGATGCCAGTAGCACCTCAACCCTGAGTTATGATAATGAAAAATGTCTCCAGACATCACCAAATGTTTACTTGGTGGGGTTGGGGGATGGGGCAAAAATACCCTGGTTAAGAACCACTGATCTAAAGGAAGACAGATCATTTCATTAGGTGGTTGTCTTAAATGTGTTTCCTAATAGACTCCAATTCCCCCCTTTTGCCTTACTGGCTCAGCCTGGATCACCCCCTCATTCCTGACCACATCACCCATGAGGGGTTGGAACTTCTTTCCACTAATCAGGTCCACCACTGGAGGTAGGGGTAGAATCAACTTCCCTGAAGCTGTGACTTCTTGAGGAGGGTGAGTGCTTCAGTAAAGTTGGCGAGAGTGATGGAAGCTGGGTGGGAACCCAACAGTGTCCATGACCTCTGCATTCTAAATTTGTCTTTTTTTTTCTTCCTCACAGTGAGGACTATGGAAAGAACTTTAAAGATATTACAAATCTCATCAATAACACCTTCATTCGGACTGAATTTGGCATGGCTATTGGTCCTGAGAACTCTGGGAAGGTGAGACTCATTCATACATATACAAAGCTGTGCATGATACCATATGCAGGGCTGTCAGATGTTGATATTTGAATGATCCAGTGATACACAGCAATATATTTAGTTTACTATTACTGTGTTTTAAAAATTAAACATGATTTAATTCTGATCACAAAAGAATGGAATTTAGCACACAGGTTCTTTTTTTGGACCCTGTCCAAGAGGCACCAAAACTCTTCATAATTATGTGGTGGTTATTTAGCATTATAAGGTATACATCTTAAGACAACATTTTAGTCTTAGGGGAAACTGGCTAATCTCAAACTGACCAGGCTCAACTTCATAGATATAATGTACTGGCTCAATTCAGGACAGTATTTTTTGATAAGACTAATACTTGAGGAGCAGAGTGTACCAATTAATCTGTTTTTATAACTCTTCTTACTTTTGGAACTAAAATTTTCTTAACAAATGTCTGGTGAAAATGGTGCAAGAACTTCCTGTACTTTCATAGTATTATACCCTGATGCTGAACTTCCTTCTCCCTAATCAGGTGATTTTAACAGCAGAGGTGTCGGGAGGAAGTCATGGAGGAAGAATCTTCAGATCATCAGATTTTGCAAAGAACTTTGTTCAGACCAATCTCCCTTTTCATCCTCTGACTCAGATGATGTATAGTCCTCAGAATTCTGATTATCTTTTAGCTCTCAGCACTGAAGTAAGTTTAGTTGAAGAGCTTGTCTTGCCTTTTGCATTTTTATAGTCTCAAAATATACTGTCTTAAAACGACCCTGTAGGTAATGCTTTTTATGTTGGACTGTTTTCTAGTGACTTCTTATGGTATGAAGTATGTATTTTTTGCATTTTTTCCTATATGGTAAAGGGCACAATTTTCTTGTGCTATCTATTCCAGGTAAGTATGATGTCTAGTTGTCATTACAATTTTTAAAGAAGTGAACAGATATGTGCTGTTGGAGTAAGAACTAGAAAACAGTTTAATGTAATCCTTCTTGTTCTACAGGGGACAAGCATAAATTGTCAAACTCCTAATGTTGTTATTGTTCCTCTCCTATGGCCAAACCACATCTTTATAATTTTTTTGTTTAGGTCCTTGGTATAAAAGCCTATTGATTTCTGTCTTTGACACCCATGTATTAAATATCCAGAGTCTTAAATCCCTGCACCCCCTACCACATTCCTATACTCTTCCCAGAAACCAGTGTCCCTCCTACCTCTCTTCTGAAAGTTCCCTGAGGAGCAGCCCAGCTTTTCCTTTCCTGGAGGATCAGTCTCCTTTATTATGAATGTTAAGGGCCCAGAGTGGCTGAGTTGCTAGACTATGATAGTCATAATTACACTCTATATTTATGTGGCTGTCTCTCATCGTATTGCTTAGAGTGTGGTCTAATGACCAGCAACATCAGATAGAAACCCTTGGGAGGCTGGTTTAAGATACAAGTTCCTCGGCCCCGATCCAGATATAGTATGTTGGTGACTTCTGGTTGCGAGGTTGCTAGTGTTTTTAACAAGCTCCCCAGCTGAGCCTGCACACTAAAATTTGAGAGCTGTTGGCGTAATGACCATTGTGGGGACAGAAATAGGATTATCAAATATAGACAAGTTGGGCTGAACAAACGGATGGCATGGAGAGGAGGAGAAGGGCACTTGGAAGAGAGGTCTGGGTTCTGGGCCTTCTGTGGGCAGATCTTTGAGCTGAGGTGAGGCTGGAGGACTCAAGGAAGGTCAGAGTTAAGCTTAGCCAAAGGAGGCCAGAGGAAGGAAACTCGCCTTCTGGGTAGGCTTTAGATCTTAAAGCAACAATTCCTGGGAATTGGCTTTCAGCAGCTTGAGCTGAAGGCCCTTCAGGGGAACAAAGAGACCCCCATAGGAATGGACAGAACCATTGATCTGCCTTTGGCCACCCCATCACAATTATCAGGTATCTTAAGCTTATTAAAACCAGGCTGTCCTCAGGAAGAGGCAGGCACAATCTGCCTTTATACCTGAAATTGCTTCCCATTAAGGGTAAGTTTGAAGTACAAATAATCAGGGTGGAGAAGATGGGCCAATTTGTACTAAAGTGCAAATAGGTGATACCAGACCCTTTCCTGTTTCTGAGTAGAATTAGGTAGATTAGAAATGCTGGGAGGTGAACATTACTAGAGGAGGAAAAGTTAAAGAAAGAACAATGGTGGGTGAGGGTGGAGGAGCCCTGAAGGTAATTCTGCCTAGATCAGCACCATTTAATTTCAGCTGTCCCGGGACACCTCTGTCCCACCTCCACTGAATCTGGGCCCACTAGGCTCGTGTTGCCAATGTAACTGAAATTGTCAGTCTCTGCTGCACTTGAAAGTATTGACCAATCCTTCCACTTGCTTGGCTTCTGTGACATCATTCCCTTTGGTTTTTTCCTACCTTCTAATGGTTGCTTCTTGGTCTCTTTTTTAAACTCCTTTCAACCTCCCCTTAAATTCCTGCTCATTTTACTCTGAACAGTCTCTTCCACTGTTACCATTTTACTACCACTGTAATGCGTGAGAGTCTCAAATCCCTGTCTCTGGTCCTGGCTGCTTCCTAGGGCTGCAGATGCCTATCTTGCTGTCCCTTTGGTATCTCTAGCTAGATGTCCCACAGGTCCCTCAAACTCAATCTAAAGCTGACGTCTTCCTTGCTGCGTCTCAGACATGTTGTTCTTCCCTTCACCCTTATGCTGGCTAAAGATTCCACAGTGCTGCTTTCCCCTCACCCAGAATCCCAGAGTGTTCAGCTTACACACACACACACACACACACACACACACACACACACACACTTTCCCCTCACCCAGAACCCCAGAGTGTTCAGCACACACACACACACACACACACACACACACACACACACACTCACACACACACACACTCCGTCCTGCCCTACGTCCGGCCTAACTGAAAAGCCGTCCAGTTCTCCGGACTCTAGCATCTAAATTCTTCCTGCGCCTACTCCTGCCAGCCGTGGTTAGGCCTCACTAACTCTTAATGAACTAATGTGGCAGTTAGTCACTGCTTTTCCTGCTTCTAGTTTGAACCCTCTGAAATCCATCTTTCCCATTGTCGTCCAAGTATTCCTCTGAAAAAAGTAAAACTAGTTGTGTCATTCACCTACTTCAAGTACCTCATATAAAAGGAAGACCAGATTCCTCAGCATGGCACAGAAGGAGTGCACACCCAACCCAGCACTGGCTCCTCCTGTCTTCACCTTGGGATGTGTGCTCCACCTGTGTCTGAAGGCTTTAGCTCCCTGCAGACACTGAGATGTTTCATCACCTCTCTGCCTCTGCTTGTACTAGTCTATCTTTGTGCAGTGATATCTCATCTCCCATCTGCCTTCTTTTGGTTACACTGCTCATCATTTAAGACTCAGCTATCTTCTTCACAAACCGTCTCTGATGCAGTGTCCCTCCTTTCCCTGCTCTTACCCCAGAGACCATATTTCCATAACACTTACCACATGTATTGAACTTTCCTATGTGCACCCCTTGTTAAACTGTGAGCTCCTTGAGAACAGGGCGTGTGTCGTATTCATCTTTGTATCCCCAATGCAACATCTGGTATGGTGCCTGGCACACAGTAGGCACTTCATAAACATTTGTTATTCTGAACTTGCAAGACCCCAAAGGGGCCCCCATAAACCGTGTGTGTGTCTATGGAGCTCAGGAAGCTTAGATGGAATTTCAGTGTGTGTTTTTACTGTCCTGAATGATTGGATGTGAGTTATTAAAGGTCATACAAGCAGCTGCACACAGGATAAAGCTGGAATTTTGATAAGTCATTTATAATCTTTCAGAATGGCCTGTGGGTGTCCAAGAATTTTGGGGGAAAATGGGAAGAAATCCACAAAGCAGTATGTTTGGCCAAATGGTGAGTAACAGAACATTCCATCTGTGCAGGGCCCTAAACCTTTCCTGATGGTGCTGCCAGAAGTCACAGGAATAAATATTGAGCACTTACTATGTGCCGAGTACTCTTCAGGGTGCCATAAGGGATACGAGAGAGGGGTATGCCACAGACCTTGACCTGGAGGAGCTTCTGATTCTTCTGGGAAAGAAAACTTAGTCTCACTAAGTGTTAGAATGTAAAGTATAAAACAAGGCACATTACTGAGTAGCTGCTGCCTGCAAACGGTTGATTTTATGTAAATGGTGACATCAGTTGCAAGAGCATAAAGTACAGCTTTGATTTGGGGACTTACATACTTCTCTGCACACAGAGATCTCCTCTAGAGATCCATTTCAGTTATGTGGAATGTAGTGAGGCGTCAGGAAGAAAGCTCAAAGAGCTTCCCGACTGCCAGAGTCACACTGTCCGTGCACCAAAATCCATTCACTTCTCTCGGTGCCCCTCCCCAACCCCGGCTTACAGACGATGGAGCGGAGGAGGCTCCTACTTGGGGGTCATGTCACCTTTGTTCTCACCTGGATCGGCTGCTAGTCGAGGCTTAACCTCTCTGGGCTTTAGTTTGTTCCTTCTGTGAAAGGAGATTTGTTTGGGGAATTTGGGGGACGGTTGAGCAAGAAATATGAGCCTTCATACCTCCAAAACTCTGATTAGGCTCAGACCCTTGTTGAGAGCCTCTTTCTTCTTTCTCTTTGACTAATTTCAGCAAGTTTGTTGATCTGGTTTCCCAGTTGATAGCAGGTTGCTGCCAGAGGTGGGGCACGTGAGTGTGAACAGCAAGCACAGGCCAGCCTGAGAGTCCACTGCCTGGGAGCCACATGGAGGCAGGAGAACTCTCAGAGTAGGCAGAGACAGAGAACGCAACGGGATGAAAAGATTTAGTGCTGTGTCAAGAGAGCACACAGGCCTCAGTAACTTCCAATAGGAACACTGTGTTACCGTTTCATACGGTTGATGTTGATGACGATGGTCCGTAATCCCAAGGAAGAGTTCACTATTTAATGTCCTCTACTTAGGGAGATAGGGAAATGTGTGATATAGACATTGCCAAGTATGTCTACCAAAATTAACTAAACTATTAAAAATGGTGCTTAAGTAAAGCGTCCTTTTTTAGAAAATGCTGGTTAAATGAGGTTTTTACAGCACCACTATGGTACACGTGCCACATCTGCTTTCATTTTATGTATTTTAATTAATTGTGTTTATATCTTATATGGTCTTATCAGGAAGGAATTTTTAAAGTAACTAAGTTAAATTATTTTGCTCCTGATAGACCTAAAATATGTAAGGTGTGTTCAAATAAGACTATAATAATTTTGATCATTAAAACTCACCTTTACATCTGTATATCAGATCAGCACAGTGTATGCTTTCAATATCTTACAATTTTATTTGTCAGTTATACCTCAGTAAAGCTAAAAGAAATAAATAGAAAACTCATCTTTAAAACTAAAAAGTTATTTTTAAATGGTATTTTATTTTGTATCCTATACAAGATTTTTTACTTTCGTAACTTGTTTCTCTGCATGGTGTCTAAATATAAGATCTGGGCTGCTGGTAACTATTTACTCACCTTTTAGATCTTTGGTTTCTAGGAATTTACAATCTAAAGTTCTGAAAGAACATGCTCAGACCCAGCACCCTTTTCTAATTGAGGTACAGTTGATTTACAATATTAGTTTCAGGTGTATAACATAGTGATTCAAAATTTTTATAGATTATATTCCATTTATAGTTAAAAAACATTGGCTGTATTCTCTGTGCTGTACAACATATCCTTGTAGCTTATTTATTTCATACATAGTAGTTTGTGCCTCTTAATCTCCCACCCCTATCTTGCCCCTCCCCTCCTCTCTCTCCCCGTTGGTAACCACTAGTTTGTCCTGTGTCTGAGACGCAGCGCCTTTTGCTGGTGCTAATCTACAAGTACTATCAAGGTCTGAATCTAGTTCCCTGGAAACTCCCTTTCCAAGTTAGAATTTAAATAATTCAACCTCTGACCTAGTTGTCTATTTGAGGTGAAAGAACTAAATTAGTTAGTTCATGCAAAGCACTGAACTAGGTTCTAAGGGGAAACAACAAAGCATAAAACTTAGTACCTGCCTTGAAGAACTCAGTAGTGTAGTAGGAGAGATAAGGCAAACACTATGCAATTAAAATAGCCAAACAGGAGACAAAGGAGTGCCAAGTGGCTGACACAGAGTAGCACGGGGCTATCGCACAGGGTTTCTCAACCTCAGCACTAAATGATGTTTGGACTGGACAGTTCTTTGTTGCGGGGGAAAAGCCTGAGCATTGCAGGATGTTTAGCAGCATCCCTGGCCTCTCGCCACTAAACAGTTGTAACAATCCCCCTCCCCCAGTTGTGACAACCAAGAATGTCCCTTGGGAGCAAAATCGCCCCTGGTTGAGAACCACTGCTCTAGAAGTTTGCACCAAAGAAGGCTTCCAGTTAGAGTGACAGGGAATGCTTCATGGAAGAGTTAGATTTTCACCTGGAGCCTGAAGATTGTGAGGGTAAGATTTGGTCACACGAGAGAGAAGTGTTTTAAGAAGGAAATAATATAAGCAAATGCAAGAGGCAGGTTTGGAGAGTGTAAGGAGACCAGTTTGACCGGCTGGAAGAGTTCACATAAAGAAGTAGTGGCGTGTGGAAAATGCCTGGGGCCAGACTGTGGGAACCTTGATGTGAGGCTGTGAAAGAATCAGCGTACAGCATCCAAGAAGGCTGTTTTGGCTAGTACCCATAGGTGACCCTTATTAGACCTGCTTGGAGCTAAGTGACTAAGGTTGATGCAGTCTGTTAGCAGTCTTGAACCGTGTCTTTTCTCTGTCTTTGCCTCATTGTAGGGGATCAGAAAACACCATCTTCTTTACCACCTATGTGAATGGCTCCTGCAGTAAGTATATTTTAGTCCCAGAAAAGAGTGTCCTGGTGTCCATTCATAGTAGAATATTCTGGGTTGTAAGAGGTAGAAGCATCAAAGATGTTTCCATTCTCTTGTTATTTTAATAGCTAAAGATAGCTAGCTGTTAGTGATTTTTAAAATCTTGAAAGTACAAACAACCAAGTACTATACTCTGCCTCGATCAAATAAAAAATGCAGCCTATACACAGAGACAGTATACTTAATTTTAGCAATGTATTTACATAAAGTAAATATGAGGCTACAAACAATAACAAATTGAAATGCATAGTGATTTCTGCCAAAGAACATGGATTGTGTTTGTGTTGGTGGAAGCCGCTGGCTTTCCAATCAGCGGCACAGTTTCAAAGCTGAAAGCATAATCTTTCATTTATTCATTCAGCAGACTCATTTCATTTATCCGTTCATTTGAGCACCTGCAGTAGTATGCTAAACACCATTCTCAGGACGGCGAGAACGAGACACCCAGGGCCTGCTCTTATGGAGCCTCGATTCAAGTAGGGATGTTGGATGATCAACAGGAAAACCGAAACTCAAACAAGACAACTTAAAATACAATAAGATAATTGCAAACTGTGTCATGAAGAAAGTAAAGCAGGATGCTGTGGTGTTTTTATGCAACACTGTATTGGAATTAAGTAAACTCTTTCTGTCCAATATAAAACCTCACATGTATAAAGATAAAACCCAACTGTGAATTTCCTATGTTTAATTCTATATCCTTTTATATTGTTACCTGATTAACATGCATAGGATTAAAAATTCTTTTGCTATAAAACTAAGAACAATTCTAAAACAATTGTTTTGAACTAGAGGCTCACCAGTAAGTGAAATTTTAATTAATATTTTGTCTTGTTTAAGAAGCTGACCTTGGGGCACTGGAATTACGGAGAACTTCAGACTTGGGAAAAAGCTTCAAAACCATTGGTGTGAAAATCTACTCATTTGGTCTTGGGGGACGTTTCCTTTTTGCCTCTGTGATGGCTGATAAGGTGGGTGTTTGCCTCTTCTCTATGGGTTCTGATATTTCTGTAAATATGCCTCAAATAGATAGCTTTTACTACATGTACTGATGGAGTTTCTTGTCTCTTGAAATATTTAATAAATTATGCCTCAAATAGGTAGCTTTTACTGCATGTACTGATGGAGTTACTTGCCCTTTGCATATTTAATATCACTGTAAGATTTGGGGGTGATTCTTTTTATAGAGGCTAATTGACTCTTCTGGGCTCCTCTGTACTTTGACCTATGTCACCAACTGAATTCTGGTATCTGTTTTGGGATATGTAGATCCAGTGTTTGGGCTTCACTCAGACATGGATTCTGAAAAAAGCAATCTACTTGCTTATTATTCAGTAAAGATAATGGAAATATGTAACATTAATTGAGTACCTGCTGTATACTAGGTATATAGGTTCTGGGAATGTAGCAGTGAACAAAACAGATACATGTCCTGCTCTCAGAGTTTCTATTCAAGTAGGGAGATAGATAATAAACTGATAAATATGATATAATATCAGGTAATGATTAAAGCTGTGAAGAAACCTAAAGCAGAGTGAATACATAGAAAGAGGCGGGAATTGGAGCAGCGCTATTTTATTTATTTATTTATTTATTTATTTATTTATTTAGCTGCGTGGGATCTACACTGTGGTGCACAGACTTCTCTGTAGTTGTGGCGCGCGGGGTCTAGTGCATGTGGGCTCTGTAGTTTGCAGCACACGGGCTCAGTAGTTGCGGCGCACAGGCTTAGTTGACCCGCGGCCTGTGGAACCTTCGCTCCCCGACCAGGGATTGAACCCGCATCCCCTGCATTGGAAGGCGGATTCTTAACCACTGGACCACCAGGGAAGTCCCAGAGCAGCACTGTTTTAGATAGGGTGGTTTGGATGGGCTCTCTGAGAGCTGACTGAAGTGAGAGCACAGCCGCGTGGACATCTAGGCTGAGGAAGCAGTGAGTGCAAAGACCCTCAGGCTGGAGCATGCTTGGAATACTGAAGAAAAGTGAGAAGAGCAGCATGGCTGGAGCATAGGGAAGGGTGGTCCAAAGATGGGCAGCCAGTGGCCAGATCGCACAGGGCCTTTATAGGTTGTGATTAAGCCTTGGCTTCCATTCTTCACGTGTTGGGAAGCTGTGAAAAGGTTTCATGCAGGGGAATGGCGTAGCTGGCCTTCTCTTCTAACAGAATAGGTGTGCATAGAGTAGCCTCATGGGGCAGGAGTGGAAGCAGCAGGAGCGGTAGTGAGAGAGATGGTGCGTTGGACCAGGCTGTTAACAGTGGATGAGGGGAGACATGGTAAGATTGTGGATATATTTTTAAATGTATCACCAATAGTGTTTGCTGATGGATTAGATGCGGACTGTGAGAGAATAAGATGAACCAAGGATAACTTTAGAGTCTTTGGCTTGAGCAACTGGGTGAATGGTGGTGCCATTTACTGAGACGGCAAAGACCGCAGGAGAAGCAAGTTTGTGGGAAGAAAATCAAGAATTCAGCTTTGGATGCGAGATGCCTATTAGATATCTAGGTGGAAATGTCAAGTAAACACTTGGGTATATGAATCTCCCAAAATTATATGGTATAATCATATGGTATAATCTCATCTGGCCATGTGACTAGATGGTATCTTGTGGAGGAATGAGTCAGTTGAGAAGAGGTGGAAGGGCTGAGCACCTGGTGCCCTGAATCACCCCAGCAGGGAAAGGTTGGAAAGAGACTGTTCAAGTCAGCAAAGAGGACTTAGAGGGAGGGACCAGTGAGCTGGGGGAAATAGGACAGGTGATGTCATGAAAGCCAAGTGAAAGAAATGTTTCAAGGAGGAAGAAGTGGTCAGCTGTGTTAAACTCAGCTGAAATGTGTAGTTAGATGAGTTCTGAGAATTATCCACTGGAGTTGGAAAAGTATAGGTTGTTGGTGACCTCGATGAAAGCAGTTTCCTTGGAGTACTGAAGTTAAAAGGCTGATTGGAGTGGGTTCAGAGAGAATTGGAGATGGGGAAGTAGACATAGTAACTACAGATCACGCCCTGGAGCAGTTTTATAACAATCCTCCCAACAACCCTATAAGTTCATACTGTTATCTCGGTTTTTATTTGAGGAAATTGAGTAACTTGTCTAGGGTCACCCAGAGGTGGAACCCTGGTGGAAACCAGACTGTCTAATTCCAGAGGTAGTCGCCTATACACTATACTGCTACAAAATTAAAATTCTGCTGTGTGCTTTTGAACTCTAGTTTCTACCTATAACAGTGACAGTAAGATTCACAGTAAACATCTAAGATGTAAGTTAGAAAAATAAGTTAAATGTACTTGTCACTGAAGAGTATTTAACATAAGGAGGCTCTGGGACTAATTCTTGTGCCCTGGCTAAACTGTGTCTAGAAGCTATTTTAAACTATTTATCAGACAGTACGTGTTAATTGCCTCCTCAACAGACTCCTTTTAACAGCTAAATACTCCCTGATCAGCTTCATTATATTAATTTCTGACTCTCCTTGGCCTCTTCCCAGCCTGGCATGTTCCCTCCATCTTGGCTGTTCTGAGAGCCTTCCTTAAAGAGGAGACATTTCATGTATAGCTGATTCACTTTGTTATACAGCAGAAACGAACACACCGTTATAAAGCAATTATACTCCAATAAAGATGTTAAAAAAAAAAAAAAGAGACATGTCACATTTTGACTTCCCTCATGATCTCCCAAGCCTGCGTTTCATCTCCATTTTCTAGACCCTTAATTATCTAATTCTTTGGATTATGCCAGGACTGTCTCAAAGGGACCAAACTTCTATGCAGCAGTCATCATTTTAAGAATTATCTGAGGGCTTCCCTGGTGGTGCAGTGGTTAAGAATCCGCCTGCCAATGCAGGGGACACGGGTTCGAGCCCTGGTCCAGGAAGATCCCACATGCCGCGGAGCAACTAAGCCCGTGCGCCACAACTACTGAGCCTGCGCTCTAGAGCCTGCGAGCCACAACTACTGAGCCTGCGTGCCACAACTACTGAAGTCCACGCGCCTAGAGCCCGTGCTCCACAACAAGAGAAGCCACTGCAATGAGAAGCCTGTGCACCACAACGAAGAGTAGCCCCCGCTCGCCGCAACTAAAGAAAGCCCATGCGCAGCAACGAGGACCCAATGCAGCCAAAAATAAATAAATTAATTAATTAATCAATTAAAAAATAAAAAGAATTATCTGAGCAAGCATATGCGAATGGCTATAGAGCCAAACTAATGATGGTCCCGACAAACCCTAATCTCTGTTGAAGGAAATTGGCATGTCAGAAGTTGGGAGGTTAATATCTTAGGGGGCCACACCAGAATGAAGAAGCCAAAGAGGAAACCAGGATAACCTTACTTACAATAGGATGGATTGTTCCAGTGCCTGGATCTTTGTAAGAGGTTAGAAATAGCTTTGGTAATTAATACTAGGACCTTTCATTTTTAACAGTTGTACCCAGTGAGGAAATGGATAATGATACATATAATTATTAATAATAATGTACCTATTCGTGTCACTGCACATGGCATCTTGGTAGAAATTTAAAAGATAAATATTGGCATTTGTTCCAGGATACAACAAGAAGGATTCATGTGTCAACAGATCAAGGGGACACATGGAGCATGGCCCAGCTCCCCTCTGTGGGACAGGAACAATTCTATTCTATTCTAGCAGCTAATGATGACATGGTGTTCATGCATGTAGACGAACCTGGAGGTAAGAGCTGTGCAGCGGCTCACCCTTGAAGCACAGAGATTTAAGCTCCAAACCCTACTTCAGTAGCTTTCCTTCTTACATGTCAATTTTTCCTTTTACCCCTAGGAATTTATTAGTGGCCTACTGAATACTCTGTCTTAGAGATGATATGTAGCCTCTGTTAAAAAGGCCACTTGCTTTGACCCTCTAAGGCGGTTTGTATAGTATGTCCAGGTGTTCTAGAGCAGTGCTGCTCAAAGAATGGTCGGAGGACTGGTACTGATTTGCAAATGCTTTATTACCAAATATGTACGGAAAGCAAGAGCGAGCATTTAGAAACTCTTACAGCCCTTTGACAAAGAAATTTTGTATCTGTTAACTCTAATAATAAAAAAAAATTTTGAGGATTATATTTTTTCTTTCTTTTGTATTTCATTTTTCTAGTGATAAATTTTTGTTATATTTACAAAAGCATCAGTTTGTGACATAATTGAAATTTTAAAATTGATCCTTCACCATAGTTTGAGAAAGATTTAAAGATGTGTAAGATATGAAGCTAAATACAGTGCCTCTGCCACCAGAGTATAACTGAGAAGAGCTTTTCTGTAACATCTGATTAATTTATTCAACAAATTCAGCATCTGCTATATTTCAGGCACTAAGCTGGGTACTAGAATTAAAGATGGCCACGAAGATCTTGAGTATCAAACCTTGATTGACTCTCAGGTCTGCGTGTACATCATGAAGAGAGACAGTTGGCTGATGTGTGCAGTCAGTCAGTCATGTGTCATGTGTATGACTAGACTATTGTTTTCTCTCTGTTCCCTCCCAAGACTTAGTGTTTGTGTTTGTTTGCCTATTCCAGATACCGGATTTGGCACTATATTTACCTCGGATGATCGAGGCATTGTCTATTCCAAGTCCTTGGACCGACATCTCTACACAACCACAGGTGGCGAGACAGACTTTACCAACGTGACCTCCCTCCGTGGGGTCTACATGACAAGTGTGCTCTCAGAAGGTGGGTCTCGGCACAGCTCTCCTTCAGCTGAACATGTTGGGAGTGGAGGCTTTTGGGGAAACTGATGATCCTATCCTCCCCAGTAATGTTGCTTGCCTAGTCCACAAGGCTATCCATGTAAATTCTGGCTCTCTATTTTAAATAAGTTATGGTAAATAGAACTAAGAAAGAACAAAACAGCAGCAGGCAGAAAGAAAGATTTGGGGTGGGGGGTTCTACGTTGTTTAGTTTATAAAATAAGTCTTCTGTGTTGGGAGGTTCAGGCCTACAAGGAAGGAGTTTAGACCACTTACTGCTTTTCACCTTGTGGAGGGCGGAGTGATAGCCAGCGGAGATTCCTCTTGCGTTCTCTTCAGTGGTTCTCAGACCTTACCTTTACTGTGGCCCAGTTGTACAAGTAAACACATTACTCTAAAGTACAAAGATTTGTTTAGGTTTTGTTTATTTATGTATTCACTTTTTGGAAGGAGGTGGGGGATGTTTGTTTTCACTTTGTAAAGACCTTGCAAAGTCCAAGTGATATTGACACCCTAGTTCCTCCCTGACCTCACTTCCAGCTCCTCTCTGCTTTGCTCACTCTCCTGTAGTCACTCCAGCCCTCTGCCAGTCCTTAAACACACCAGAATCGCACACTCGTGGCTGAGAGATTTGCACTGACTGTTCTCTCTCTTTCCTCAGATATCTGCAAGGCTGACGCTTTCCTCCTCCCAGCCTTTGGTCGTGTTACTTTCTGACGAGACCTGCCCTGACTATCCTATTTTAAATGTCAGTCTGCCTGCCCCTACACACACACACTCTGAGTCCCCCTCTAGCTGTGCAAGTCTTTTCCATAGCACTTATTTTCTAACATACTATCTAATTTACCTGTGTACAATGTCTA
This sequence comes from Eubalaena glacialis, assembly GCF_028564815.1. Taxonomy (NCBI): domain Eukaryota; kingdom Metazoa; phylum Chordata; class Mammalia; order Artiodactyla; family Balaenidae; genus Eubalaena; species Eubalaena glacialis. Next base: position 98,753,156 of record NC_083718.1, read on the forward strand.
GTGTTTGTCTGCCTCACCCTACTAGAATATATATTTCACAAAGTTTTTTTTCCTGATTTGTTCACTGATATATTCCCAAAGCCTTACAGCAATTTTCACATAGTGGTCAGGCAATAAAACATCTATTGAATAAATGAAATTTACCTTATTTGCTTTCTTTTTTGATTTTCCTTGAGAAACTCAAAGCATAATATCTTTGAATTTAAACCTGCAACAGTTTATATCATTAAGAATAGAGAATGGGGAAGACACGTGAAGAAAAAAAAGGAAAAGGTAAAAGAGGGATAGGATATGGAGGGGCAGAGAGACAAAAATTAGGAATTATTAACTGAAACTTATGCAGATACATTCAAATCTTGAGATTCACTAAAACAAGCCCCGTATCATGGCCTTGTCTGAGTCATGATTAGAATGCCTTCCCACTGTAGATTTTACTTCCAAGGCAAGCAAACAAGGAAGAAGAATAGACGTCAGCCTGTTAGTGCTGGTAAGGAGATAAAGGTATCTTTTTACAAGAGTATCAGTGTAGATGATTTCTGGAATCAGTTGGATCCTGTTCAGGTGGGAAGCCTCCTTCAAATATCATACTCACCAGCACTGAGCCATTTCACTGGAGGTAACAAGCTTGTGGGACTCCAGGGTTCTAACGGTGTTATATAGTCTCTGTTAGGAGAGAGTTATGCAATGATAAACTGAATTTAATAGGGTGCTTCCAGTGTATCAGGCTTAATATCATCCTTTTCCTATTCAGATAATTCTATCCAGACTATGATCACTTTTGACCAAGGAGGAAGGTGGAAGCACCTGAGGAAGCCTGAGAACAGTGAATGCGATGCTACTGCAAAAAATAAGAACGAGGTTTGTTTTACTCCAACTGTCATATGTATTTGGAGCAAAGCAGCCTTTCTGTTCTGCTCTTATTAGTGCCAGGCTTTTGAATAATGAAGTTTTGTACTTGATGAGGGTCTACAGATAAAGGTGGAAAATTTGGAAATGAGGGGTTGAAATTAACTAGGATGTAGGAAATAGGAACGGCGAAGAAAGACCAAAATATTATGGCTTATTTGTCTTTAAAGAAAAACAAAGTTGAAGGCTAACAATTTGTGTTGTACTAAACTGCTGAATGAAAACAGAGTGGACAGATGGGCCGGTGATTAGTTAGGAGTCATGATGGCAGCTATGAAACTTCAGGAATTCTACAGAAAGCCATAGACCAGCCATTCGTGAGCAGTGCAAAGCCGTACTGGCCAGAAACAAATGAAGGAGAACTTGGCCTCTCTTCCCCTCTGCCAAGGCTCCATGTGGCCGGTGGGTATGGGTGGTCACCCGGCGTGGCATGTGGAAGCAGGAGATGAGCCCTCTGAGGAGAGACCAAGAACTAGAAATACAAACGCATTGCTCCAGGAGATCCCAGGTTTCATGATTGACAGGTCTTGACAGCCAAGAAAAAACAAACAAACAAAAAAAAAAAGCTTTATGTCTGACTTTTACAGAATTTGAGAGGAGCTTAGTGGAACCCTGGGAGTTTTTTTCAAAAGTGACAGTGTTGGTAATTCCAAGCTCTCCTCAGAGTACCTGTGGCTGATATGCACTCTGCTGTCCCGGCTGGGCTTTCTGTTTTGTTTTAAGAGCCTCAGACAGTGTGAGATAAATGTACCTACACCACCCCCATCACACCCTCTCTCTTCTCTGTATTCATGAGTGCTGTGGAGTGTCTCTCCCCCTCCTGCTCCCCTTTTTCCATCCCTCCGTGCTGGCCTTGCCCTGCACCTGCCCTTCTCACCTTAAGCCTGGGCAGGAACAGTGGCCTCTTTACTTACCTTGACACCCTCACGCTGCTGTGTCTCTCCCTCCCCAACATTCTTTGTGGTTCCCCTTTGCCTGTGATCTGGCGAATGAAGGTCCCCTCCTTCCCTGTCAGGCTATCTTCTGCCTTTTCATCGTCATTGCCCATTTTATCACTGGCACACCCCTTGTAACTTCTGCTGCTCCCGGAACACCCTGCACGTAGCTGCCTCTTGCCCACATTATTCCTGGGGAAGTTGTACCTGTCTCCCCTACCCCCAGTTCATTAGGGTTAGTGGAAATCCTAACCATCCTTAGTGCCCATCTTCAGTTAGAGCTAATCATTGCTGTTCGTTTCATTAGCAGTTTGCTTGAAGCTTTTTTTTATTGCAGTAAAATATACATGGCATAATATTAACATTTTAACCAATTTGAACCTCTTGTAAAGCACTAATTTTCATCCTGCTTTTATACCTCAACTAGTTTCTGAGAAATATTTCTTAAAGACAGGACTGGGTCTTATTCAAATCACCGCCACATCTTGTACAGCATCTGAAGTATGTCAGGCGTTCATCAAGTTTATTTGTGTGGAATCATACTTTAAATATTGATCAGAGGCTTTGGTGTAGTGCAGGAATAAAGTAAACTAAGACAGATTACACATGCGAAAATAATTGCATAGTTTTTTCCCAAATATACTAATGCGTTTCAGAATCAAGAATATCCCACTGAGCCTATAACTCAATAACAAAAAAACGAATAACCCACATTAAAAATGGGCAAAGGACTTGAATAAACATTTCTCTAAAGAAAATATACAAATGGCCAGTAAGCACATGAAAAGATGCTCAATATCACCAATTATTAGGGAAATTATTAGGGAAATGCAAATCAAAATTTTTGATTTGCGAGAGATCACCTCAGATCCATTAGGATGGCTACTATCCAAAAAATAAAAAATAACAAGTGTTGACCTGGATGTGGAGAAATTGGAACCCTGTGCACTGCTGGTGGGAATGAAAATTGTGTAGCTGCTATGGAAAACAATATGAGGGTTCCTCAAAAAGTTAAATGTAGAACTACCATATGATCCAGCAACTCCACTTCTGGGTATATATCCCAAAGAATTGAAAGCAGTGTCTCAAGAGATATTTGAACATGCATGTTTATAAGCAGCATTATTCACAATAGCTGAAAGATGGAAGCAATCTAAGTGTCCATTGACAGATGAATGAATAAGCAAAATGTGGTGTATAAATACAATGGAATAATATTAAGTCTTATAAAGGCAGGGTATTCTGGCACATGCTGCAACATGGCTGGACTGTAAGGACATTATGCCAAGTGAAATAAGCCAGACACAGAAGGACAAATACCGTATGGTTTCACTTATATGAAGTACCTAGACTAGTCACATTTATAGAGATAGAAAGTAGAATAGTAGTTGCCAGCGTCGGGGGAAGGGGGAATGGGGAGTTACTGTTTAACAGGCACAGAGTTTCAGTTTTGCAGGGCACAGAAGTTCCAGAGATGGATGCTGGTGATGGCTGCACAACAGTGTGAATGTACTTAACACTACTGAACTGCACACTTAAAAATGGTTAAGATGATAAATTTTATGGTATGTGATTTTTACCACAATTTTTTTAAAAAGAGTATCCCACGGAAGTCTGGGTTAATGCATTCAAAGCCTTATTAGAAGACTCTGTGAGATGAGTAAAAAAATTGCACCTTTGGTTTTAATCTAAGCTTTGCTTTCTTTCCACAGTGCAGCCTTCATATTCACGCTTCCTACAGCATCTCCCAGAAACTAAACGTTCCAGTGGCCCCTCTCTCAGAGCCTAATGCTGTTGGCATAGTCATCGCCCACGGTAAGCAGCCCACCCTCACTTCCGCAGGAAGAAGTGGTTGAGCACACTGAAACTCAGTCACAGTGTCGAACCCTGTGAGAAAACCACCATACGTGGCTTTTACCATCCTTTGCAGAATTTCTTGCAAGATAACGATACTGTGGGTTTTTCATAGACTCTCATCAGAGAGCAACATGACTTCTCCCTTTACCAAATTGTCAGTGGCCTTTTTTTCAATTACAAGAGGCATGATGGGGAAATAATCAGAATAAACTCATTCAGAATTATTCTCTTGACAGTAAATCCTCTCTGTTTCGTTGCTGATGTGTGCTGATGAGATGGTGGATTGTGTTGTAGGTAGCGTGGGGGATGCCATCTCAGTGATGATCCCAGATGTGTACATCTCAGATGATGGGGGTTACTCCTGGCTGAAGATGCTGGAAGGACCTCACTATTACACCATCCTGGATTCCGGAGGCATCATTGTAGCCATCGAGCACAGCAGCCGTCCTATCAATGTGATTAAGTATGCATGAGCTCAGCTCCACCCACACTATCTGCATAGAGAGCAACTGTGGGATGTTTGTTGGGGGGAAGTTACAGTCCCTGATTCAGATTTGTGCATTCTACAGAGCTGTAGGGAAGGTGCTTGAAAGGATTGCATTTAGAGCAACTCAAATTAAATGGCTTTGTTTTTTCCTCTGACTCCCTCTCACTAACACTTTTCGTCACTTTTAAAAAATACTCTTCTCCCTCCCAACAAGAATATTATGGGAGCATTTAAGCACTCTGGAGGGGAAACGACTCCTTAAGTACAAGTTCTTATTATATAATTTCTGTTTGTTGACTTAGAAGCCCATTCTTACGTGGGTCACTATCCTCTCTTTCCTTTGGAAGAATTTTTATAAAGGCATTTTCTTCCATAATATTTGAGTGAATCCCTTTTCCCCGTTAACTATAGGCATTAAAAATTAATATAATAGTCAGTAAGCCATCACCTAAATATGAGAGTTTTTCTCTGATTTGGGATCAAACAGCCGGTGGTTTCCTGATATTCCCATAAATGTTGATCCTCTCTCATGATCTTTCTCTAATTGTGGTTTCAGGTTCTCCACAGACGAGGGTCAGTGCTGGCAAACCTACATGTTTACCAGGGAGCCTATCTACTTCACTGGCCTGGCTTCAGAACCCGGAGCTAAGTCCATGAACATCAGCATCTGGGGTTTCACAGAATCTTTCCTGACTCGCCAGTGGGTCTCCTACACCATCGATTTTAAAGATATCCTTGAAAGGAACTGTGAGTGTCTCCTTTGAACTTTTCTACCAGAAACTTTTAAGCCCATTTTCCTAAATAACCGATTCAGTTTAATTTCTTCTAGCTGGAATAAGAAAATCATGTGTGTGAAAGAGGACTGAAGGATGTTCCATGTGGGTTAGCAGGCAAAGGGATGGTACCAGAAAAGCACTTCCCTCTTT